>NC_063363.1:12700785-12753257 GCF_021869965.1 Rhincodon typus
ATAGGAGCGACGTTTCAGGCCTAGACCCTTTTCTGATGAAGGGTCTAGGCCCGAAACGTCGCTCCTATGATGCTGCTTGGCCTGCTGTGTTCATCCAGCCCTGCACCTTGTTGTCTCGGATTCTCCAGCATCTGCAGTTCCTACTAGCTCGATCAGTTAGGTAGTTTTTACGAAGTGCCTTAAAGAATGAGAGAGCGGTAGAGAGGAAGAAAGTTTTAGGCTGGAGAGGAAGAGAAGGAAGGCCAGATCTTAGAGCCCAAGCACTTGGAGGTATAACCACCACTGGCAGAGCAACTTAAACAGGAGATGTTGAAGAGGCCTGGCCTAGAGGGGCATAGATATAGAAGCATTGAGGGATGTGGGGCCAGAGAATTAAATATATAGGAAGGGGGAGATGTCATAGAGAGATTTGCAAACGAGGTTGAGAATTTTAAAATCAAGTTGTTGTTTGACTTGGAGTTAATACAGTCAGTGAGAACATGAGCGATGAAGGAATAGGGCTTGGAGCAGATTACATTAACAGATCATGATCTCAAGTTCCTGTAGGGTAGAATGTAGGAGGCCAAGGACGGTATTTATAGAAAGTGTTGGTAATGTTTCTGATCTGATAATCTAAAATGAGATCAGGGTTCAAATCCCACCATGGCAGATGGTGATATTTGAATTCAATAAATATCTGGAATTGAAAGAAAGTGACAGCCATGTATCCATTATTCACTGTTACAAAAAACCCATTTGGTTCGCTAATGTCCTTTAGGAAAGCAAATACGCTAGTCTGGCCTATATGTGACCACAAACCCACAGAGGATAGGCAATAAATGCTACCCTGGCCAGCGACACTCTCATCCTGTCAATGAATAATAAAGCCCTCAGTTCTGAAGAAGGGTCACAGGACTCGAAATGTTAACTTTGTTTTCTATGCATAGCTGCTGCCAGATCTGCTGAGTTTCTCCGTCAATTTCTGATCTTGTTTGTTCCAGACTCACAGAGCTGTGCTAAACTCTGAAATGGCATAGAGAACCAATTGATTTAAGGCATGGGAAAAAATGTTGCCCTTGGCAGTGATGCCAACACCCTGTAAAACTGATATTCATGTTTAGAGCCAACAAAGCCATAAATGTTCAGGATTGGTGATGTGCAGAAGCTAAAAGCAGCACCATTCTTTGGCATGCCAGTTTCCTTGGTTCTATCCAGCCTCCCAAAGCCATTCTTGGGGAGGCAGAATGAGATCGTATTTGGGCCTCTCATCTCCACATGGTTGGTAGCCAACATGGGTTATTGAGGGCCATAACAGAAAGGGTACCTTCATTCATACCTATCATGGCAATCTGCTATTTCTTTCATGTCAGGAGTTCACTGATGGGTTTCCCCTTGCTTCAAAAAGTCACCCACCATCCTTAGTTGGATGGTGAGCCTGCCCTCTGGCTATTACTTGGCAACACTGGCAAACATTACAATCGGTGCCACACAAAAGGAGCTGATCCACATTTCAGTTCAATGCTGAGCGCTCAATAGCTTACAGGATATGATTAGGATTTCAGCAACGGATGAGCTAAGGCGGGGAGGAGTCTAACAATGTTGTGGAAGCAGAAATGCGTGGTCTTAATGATGACACCGATACATGGCCCATAAGGAAAATTGGGCATAGTTTGAAGCCAGCTGCTGGAGTGCTATCATTTGAGATGCAAAATACCCAAGATGAATTTTGCCTTCGTTAATTCATTGACATTATTTTTAACCCTAAATATATTGTTTGTTGCTATTCCATGCTGTTATTTTAGGTCGATATTTTGTATTTAGTCAGTGGTATGTCCAACAGTGAGTGTGGAGCTCTCAGTTTGGTTTGACACATTATGAGGTTCTGAGTGAGGAAATAAATTAGTGATGTTGCCATTGTAGGATTACTGGAATTTAATCTTCAGTGTATTACTGAAAACTTACACCTTGCTGTTTGTAGCAGTGAACTGCGTTTTCCATATCTAAATCAAAATGTATGTACCTTTTTTATAACCAGATTTTTTAAAACTTGTTCATTAGTCAGTATTTTTATCATGCTTTTGTGCTATTCATATTTATTCTTTTATCTACACTTTGAGGCTGCTCATTTTCCAAAGTATTCTATGGGGACATGTGGCAGGAGGGATTAAGAGGTTTACTTCCATTATTATACGTTTTTATCAGCTAAACTTTGCTAAATGATACATTCTGTTTTCAGGTCAATTTGACTTAATTCTTGCCAGTTTTGAATGACTTCTAACTGTGACCATTCAAGTGGAAAAGAGAGCAAGACAGGACATCATTTTACACAAAACAGGCATCCAAATTTCTGAAAACAAAAGAATGTCCAACATTGTTCCAGCTTTGACATTCACATTTTGGTGATTGGTGCAAAAGCACGTGTGCTACCTGTTTTTCTGATGTTGCTTCATATGACCAGTCGTAACCTTGCCAAAGGAGTTTATCTCTGTTCCCCTCTCGACTTTACAGAAGCAGTGAAAGACTACTTTGGGACCTGAAGTTTAATCTGAAGTTTCGTCGAGAGTAGCAGAGCACCCAAGTCAAATCATTAACCAACACAATCCTTCTAGTTGAGACAGGAGGACAGGATCATTGATTGAGTATTTGAGACTGAAATTTGTGCCCAGAGACTCGTGTTATCAGGAAGTAAAGCAAATATTTGGTGGAATTGATCTGGGAAACATAAATGCAAGTTTTGGATGTCTAAAGTTATGCTACGTTCAACCTTTTTTGCTTTTATATTTTTCAAAACATATTTTACAAGCATGTCAAAATCTAAATGATTAATTGCCACTGTAAATTGTCAGATTTCCTCTATTACTTTGTTGTGGTTTATTCAGTATTGTTAGACTGACAAGTGCATCTATTATGCATGTTATTAAATAAAATCTGCTAACTCTTATGAGTTGCAAAGTGCTTCGGAAATTAAAAAGCTGAGAATTGTGAGTGCCAGTTCAAATATTTTCACTTCTTTGGTTTGGTGCCTTCATTTTAGGTTCAGTTGATTTAACTATAATTGAGTGCATTTAGGGCACAGCACAGTCCCAGTGACGCTGGAGAAAGAGATCCAGCTTTCACAGTACTTGCAGACCTGGTGGACCCCGATTAGATTGAAAGCAAGAACTGCCTGTGATGCATTATTACAACGCGCAGTAGTTTCCAGGAATAGTGTCAACATTGAGTTACTGCTACTTATTTTTAATTATTTTTAATTCAACAGGGCACCATCTTCAACTTCACTGTTACAAAAATCACCAAACTATCGACAACAGATTTCACTTGGCCTGACACCAGAAAGCAATTTTGCTAATATGCTGGACGTGGTAACGGGAAAAAAAAACTTATTTCCAATTTATATTAAAGAAATGCCGCAGCATTTAAAGCCAGCTAATGATGTCATCACCCTTGTTTCTCAAGCTGTGATTTTGGAAACTGGAATGGTCCTCAAATTGTAGTGTAACAGCTGCAGTTAGTTAAGAAGCTGACCAGGGTATGTCGGCCTTCATTTTAGTTTGGATTTTACTGTGGAATTATTCTCCTGGCTGCATTCTGGTTTCAAATTCACTCCAGTCAACACGGCATTATTGAGAGATGCCCCAGAACACTCAGTATGCAGCTTGAATACAGAGTTCACATTCACGCTTGCAGGTAAAGTGTCTGCATCTCTGCTTTAAACAAATCGTCAAATAGCTGTGCAGTACAGCACTGTTTAATAAGTGAATCTCTCCCAGGCATATTACAGTAGAATTCCCAACATGTCTGACCTTAACATATTAGTATTTTGGAAACATCAGACCAGAGCAATAAAACATTGCACAGCAGGGTTCACTGCTTTGTTCCTAACTTCTATTCTAAGCTGGCAAGTCATTCCTGACACTTAACAAGACTCATTTGGAAAAAGGACTATTCCTTGTAGCTGATTGAAAAAGCTCCATGGTTATATTATTCTTTAAAATCTGATGTTGGGGAAGTAGTTGTTTTCCTGTTGAACCGCTAACAGGACACCACATTTCCTTTGGAGATAGTAAGAACTGCTGATGCTGGAGTCAGAGATAACACAGTGTGGAGCTGGAGGAACACAGCAGGTCAGGCAGCATTAGAAGAACAGGAAAATTGACATTTTGGGTCAGGACCATCTTCAGAAACCACATTTCCTTTGGCTTTTGTCAGTTCTTCCACCCTTTCAATATATGGGTGATATTGAACCCATCAGACTCGTTCTAAGTATTAAATATCAGCGAAATTAGACAAATCACACAAGCACAAATATTGCTGAAAATGTAACTACACGTGTGATGGACATTGTCATTAATGTGTTAGTCAGTAACTGGAGGTAAGGAAGAGGTATGCTACAGATTGTGAATCACCATAAGCTGTTAGCTGGTTTTGTTACTCTGTTGTTGTTCTGTGACAGGGCCATATTAATGTTCTTCTGACCTTCCTCTGTACATCTGTCATGACCACCATTTAATCAGTAAACAGTGGTTTAATATAGCTTATGAAACCTTTTTTTCCTTTAGTCTTTTGTGAAATGTGTGCATCACTGATAAGGCCGGTATTTGCTGTCCACCCTAATTGCCCTTAATCAGAGTGGCTTGCTAGAGCATTTTAGAGGGCAGTTAAAAGTCAACTACATGGCTATGGGTCTGGAGTAACATGTAGGTCAGACAAGGTAAAGACTGCAGATTTCCTTTGCTGAAGTATATGGGTGAACTAAATGGGTTTTTATAACAGTGATAGCTATCAAAGTCACCATTATTGATATTAGCTTTTAAAACAACAACTCCAATTTTATTTAAACCAATAAATGTTAATTCCATCAACTGCCCTGGTAGAATTTGAACATTTATTCCTGAGCATTGGCCTATGCCTCTGGATTATTAGCTCCATTGAAATCACCAGTCTGCCATCATCTTTAAGATAATATAGATCAAAACACACCAACAGTCAATCGTTTGTTTAAAACAGGTTAAAATTAGTTTATTACAAGATATTACTAAAGGTTCCTTAGGGATTAAAAGATCGAGTCATTACGAAGCAAATACACAGATACCAAGATTAAAACCAGTACAAGTAAGACAAAAATGTACTCAGAAGGAGGACATTCCAATGACTTGGGATCCATTGTTTGTGTTCTTTGCTGCCCAAGAGGTTATCAATTGAAATTAGATTCAGCAGCTGCAATGAAGAGTCAGCTAGAATTGAAACGTTAGCTTGCTCTCTCTTCGCGGATGCTGCCTGATCCACTGTGATTTCCAACACTTCTCGTTTTCTGCAGTTGCACTGCCTTCTGTTGTTGGGAGTCAGTGTTTTCTTGTATAGGTGGACTAGCAGTACAGCAGATTTTGGGAAGGAGAAAAGATTCCTTGTTCTTCATTAGTTCTGTGTGCATCTACACTGCCTGGCTTACCTTCAACATAACACATATTTTGTTTCTGTATACCCTTTCCCCTTATCTTCCCTTGATCAAAACCCTGCTTTGAGGGCAGTTCTTAAAATGCTTTCCTTAGAATTCTGCACAGTGGCTATTCTGAGCAGAGTTTCTTCAAATGGTTCAAGAGGATATGAAATTATAGTATATTAACTTTGAGGAATAAGTATTCCATAAAGCAAAGAAGTCCATTATGCCATGTCCCTTTTAAGTTCTTCTGTCCATCTGCTGTTTCTCTTTGAAGCTAGCATTACTACAATTCTATTGGCTGTTTCAAACGCTGGTATTTTAAGAGTCTTCACATATCTGGCTTGTCTGTCTGCAATTCATGTAGAGTGAGTAGCTGTATAGTCAGATGACTTGCAACAGCAATATTTTCATTTGTGTCTTGAGTTCAGATTATCTTTTCTTTATGGAAATTTATAATGCCATAACATTTTTGTTCATGACACTATCAAGCAGATTGAATTAAATTATGGAGTTTATTGGCCTCCCTTTTTTTTGTTCCCTTCCTGAAGAAACTAAATGTGGCTAATTTTCAATCCATGGGCCGAGCAAACTTTCTAGTCCCTTGCTATAGTGGACAATTTCCACAAGTGACCTAAAGCAGGCGCTGTTGGCAGCCTGTTCAATCATGAGAAGTATCAGAATACAATTACAGATGAGGAAGACAAATTAGCACACCCTTTCAGGGTACGACCAAAGTTTCTCTATTAATTCATCCAACTAGTCAAATATTTTCACTTCCAATGTTCCTTCTGGTTTGAGATGATCACTTTGAGTCATTTGTTCCAATTTTGCAGACATTCCTAATTTTGTATTATCTGCAAATTTGACCAATTGAATTTCTGACGCTAAACAAACATTACTGATACAGATCCCAGACCAGACCATTGAATAATACCCCAAACTGATGTAAATCATCTGACAAACAACCATTGTCTTCTACATTTATTTGTTCATACGTTTTACCCTGAATCTCTAATGCTGTGAGTTTAAGTAAGTCTTTCATGAGTAACTTGGTCAAATGGATGCTTAAACTCTAGATAAAACTAAAACTAATCCCAGCTTTATTTAACATTGACAAAAGTAGTCATCAGAGGTGCAGTCATGACTTGATTGCTCTCTTTTCAGTTCTGCTATATATTGTGAGTGCTTTGTTCATTTAACACAGATCTTTTGTGTCTATCCATTGGTAGCCTTCAGTTGCCTGAGCCACTATACAATGAAATTCCTTCCAAATCACCCTTAGTCTCTTGGCCCAGATCACCTCCTTGATATGCCTCCTCAAAACCATCAAATGTCTACTTCTTTCACTCACTGGCCTTTTATTAATCAAGCCCTTGTGTAGAGCTGGAAGGTATTTGTTTACATCACGGGCATTAAATAAATGCACGTTCTTGTTATTTTCAACCAATCATAGTTGCTTCAATGTCATTCCAGCTAAGATCAGTCAGCTCAAAACACACCAGGAAGTGGGAGCTTCCAGGTCTGTTCACTGTAGATGCATAAGCTTGTAAGTCTACAACTCTGGTTGGGTGGTTTTTTACTCTGAAACAGAAAAGGAAAAGGATAAAAATAATTCCAATTTGAGAAAGTGTGGCAGAGGGAGCACCTGAGACATCACAATATGAGGTTGGTTTCATCTCACACACATTGGAGCTCCTGATGTTTGCTGCTTGGACAATGAGTTGGAATGAGATACCTTCTCCTGGTGGGAAAGACAAGAATCAGAGGAGCAATAACATGCACATTTTATAGGCAGTGGGCAGCCACAAAGTACTTGGCACAAGTAACCTTTCTATAAGTAAGAACCGAAAGAACAGTGGATGCTGTAAATCAGGCACAAAAACAAAATTGCTGGAGAGGCTCGGCAGGTCTGGCAGCAAGGTTGAGAGAGCTAGGGCTTTTCTCTTTAGAATGACGAAGGATGAGAGGTGATTTGATAGAGGTGTACAAAATGATCAGAGGTATAGATAGAGTAGACAGCCAGAGACTTTTTCCTAGGGTGGAGATAGCTTTTACGAGGGGACATAGTTTTAAAGTGAAAGGAGGTAGGTATCGGGGAGACGTCAGAGGTAGGTTCTTTACTCAGAGAGTGGTAGGGGCATGGAATGCATTGCCGGAGAGGGTAGTGGAGTCAGCCTCATTAGGCGCATTTAAGCAGCTATTAGATAGGTATATGGATGATAGTATAAGGTAGCGGTGGAGGTTAGATAGACCTTAGGTTTCGGGTAAAAGTTCAGCACAACATTGTGGGCCGAAGGGCCTGTACTGTGCTGTACTGTTCTATGTTCTACGTGCGAAGGAAAAAACAGCGTTAACGTTTCGGGTCCGGTGACCCTTCCTCAGAACTCTGAGATGCTGCCAGACCTGCTAGCCTCTCCAGCAATTTTGTTTTTGTTCCTTTCTATAAGCCTTCCGGACTCATTATTGAGTTGAACAACATTAGGCTTGAGCTGTCCCACGTCCTTAACCCAACCCCCACACACCAGGCCTTGTTATCACATTATCTACTAATACACACAACCCATTGTTAGTCACTAACCTTCCTCATTAATAAGTATTCACCCTCCTAGCCAGATCATTATCCATTCCTTTGTCTGTCCAACTGTTCTTCTCTCTTGGGGCTCTATCTCCACCTATCATTTACTCCTTACTCTCTCCCCCCACCCTATCTTGTGCATATAAACCAACAATTTCCTAGCTACAGAGATAGTAGGAACTGCAGATGCTGGAGAATCTGAGATAACAAGGTGTAGAGCTGGATGAGCACAGCAGGCTGCTCCTCTGATGCTGCTTGGCCTGCTGTGTTCATCCAGCACTACACCTTGTTATCTCAATTTCCTAGCTACCATCAGTTCCGAGGAAGGGTCACTTGACCCAAAATGTTAACTCTGATTTCTCTGCACAGATGCTGCCAGACCTGCTGAGCTTTTCCAGCAATTTCTGTTTTTGTAACCTTCCTATAGTTCCACTGTAGACGGAGAGTGGCCTGGTGGAACATATATATATATATATATATATATATATACACAGGTAAGGTAAGGAAATACACATTGAACACTCAGATCATTTGGTGCAGTGCTCAGCAAGAGATGTTGTTCTCAAAGAGCAATCCACCTGGAAAAGAGTTCTGGATAAAACAGAATCAAAATCTCACTCATGAAGAACAAGTTTAGCTCCTTTTGGATCTCTCCTCCAGAATGATAAATTCAGATGGGTGAAATGACCTTTGTATTTATTGACCTTGTGGTCAGATCAATAAGAGGGTGCCACATGCTGGAGGTGATAAAAAGCAGATGGCTTCCTTTAAAAGTGCAGGGGGAGCAGAACATTGGGTCAATGTGACAGTCTTTGTTCAGCTTGATTATGAGACATTGTTTTCTTTGCTTTTGCCTCTGCCTCTTGAGTTCTTCTTGTTTTAGCACAATCTTGTAAAGGCTGAAAGTAAACAATCTTTGAGCAAAAACAGCTTTGGACCTGCTTTGCTGTAACAAGTAAATTATTGGTATCACAGAGTAATAAAACACCATCTATTTAACAGCCATAAATCAGGGCAAGTGTATGTCAGAAGCACTCTGGGATTAAAGACTGCTATCAGTAACTAGGCGAGAATTGACATTTCACAAAACAATGATCTTTGGGGCACTCGGTACTGTGCTAATTTTGTACGTCAATGGTCAAAAGCTGCTGGAGGTCTGGATTTAAACCACTTGTATTGTGGAATTCACAGCTTCGGCAATGTCTTCAGAAGATTGATGTGGGGCACATGTAACGGCTCATAAGTCATGATTGTAACTTCGGCTTTCTGGCTGCAGGCTGTCCCTGCTGTCAGGCAGATACGAACTGAAACCTTGACCTGTGCGAGCGGGTTGAGAAGGTGGTCAGGAGGAAACGATGGCTTGCTCCAGTTGGTATGCCAGTGGCAGACATTTATCACTGTAAGTGGCAACACTTTGTCTCTTGTGGTGTCCCCCCGCTGCCAGTAGGGTGATTGGCTGCTTTGTTGTATGACAGTATTGTCATTGGGTTGCAAAAGCACTGTAGATGTAATAAAATGTGAGTAAGGTGTAAAAATAAACAAAAGTAGTGGCCCTGATGATTATGGGAAGGAACAGGCAAAGGCCAAAGATAGTTTATGACTCAGACAACAAAACTAAAGATATAGCAATCTAATTTTAGAGTAAGATATTATTAATATTACAGACAGTATTTATGTATTGCCTTAATGCTCATGATTTGTATGCAAAAGGAGTGCATCTTCTTAACTTCACAGTATAAATCCCAAACTAAATTTGTCAGCAGCGGGTCTTTGTGAGTTTAAAGTAAAGAAGATTATTTATTCTCACAAATGTACCCTGAATTTTAAAGACTGGTTACAGGTTGCAGTAGCACATGATTATAAATTATATTTAACTCAGTCTTGACTTTACAATATCTAGTCTGGCATGATGCAGAGCTATAGTTTCTTAGATGATTTCAATGCTTTGATATTGAAGTAAGAGTTGTGTAAAGTGAAGGAGTCTTAGCAGGTTGTGATGTTTCTTGTAGTTGAATTTCTAAGGGATTTGTTCTCAGGCGAATTCCAAATTGGAACAGATTAAGGGGCTCATTCTCTCCATTGGGATCTCATGCTTTCGAGCTATTATTGATATTTACCTTAGCTGCTTAGATTACTTGCATCTAGTTTGGTGTATTTTGTTGGAACTCTATCTCAAACAACTTTTAGCTGATTTTAAAAGCAAGGATCAAAACGGTTCCTGCATTATCAGACTTTTACAAGTTCAAGTTCCTTTTCTAGATAAAGCAGTCCAGCATCCTGCATTGAGAATCACCAAGTCTATTTTGGACGTGCAAACCATTATAATGCAATGGAAGTTTGATAGGGTAATTTACATCCCTCTTACACAATGGCCTAGATTTTTTGAAGGCCAGATAATTATGTCTGCAGTATAAATGAGAGTTGCATGTCGGGACTCTGTAGAATCTCTGTTGTAGCAGATTTTGAAGGAGTTGCCCGGGAAATTGAAAATACCACTGGACAATGCTCCTGTGTCTAGAACTCTCTAAATGTATCCATTTGAATTGAGAATTCAAGGAGTTCCTCTGCAGTTAAGTAAAAGTTACTGAAGAAGTGTTAGCTGATTAAATATCTAGGCATGCTCCTGGATCATTATTCAACTGACATGTAATGTACCACCCCCAAATATGCCCTCTCTAGATCCCTTACATTGCCTGGACTCTGAACCAACACCGTCACTCTCTGATGTTGGGAAGGCCACCACTCTGGCAGCTGGGTTCCGGATATATCTGACACAAATGGTACCAATTCATGGTGTACATTATTGTACAGGGTTTTGTCTGCGTGTTTTAAAACCACCCCATTTTGTGGTTTCTCAGGTAGTCCTTGGACAAACATGTAGGGGTGCACTTCTGGCTGGTTTTAGCCCATTTCTAATTTCATACAGGACATAGCTCCCACCATGACCTTCCTGGGGCATTGTTGCCCAATTTCCAGGCCTTTCTTTGGGCTTGTGATAAAGATAGATAGATAGATAGAACAGTACAGCAAAGTACAGGCCCTTCGGCCCACGATGTTGTGCTGAACTTTTACCCGAAATCTAAGGTCTATCTAACCTCCACCTCTACCTTATACTATCATCCATATGCCTATCTAACTGCTGCTTAAATGCCCCTAATGAGGCCGACTCCACTACCCTCTCCGGCAATGCATTCCACGTCCCTACCACTCTCTGAGTAAAGAACGTACCTCTGATGTCTCCTCGATATCTACCTCCTTTCACTTTAAAACTATGCCCCCTTGTAAATGCTACCTCCACCCTAGGAAAAAGTCTCTGGCTGTCTACTCTATCTATACCTCTGATCATTTTGTACACCTCTATCAAATCACCTCTCATCCTTAGTCGTTCTAAAGAGAAAAGCCCTAGCTCTCTCAACATTTCCTCGTAAGACCTTCCCTCCATTCCAGGCAACATCCTGGTAAATCTCCTCTGCACCTTTTCCAACGCTTCCACATCTTTCCTGTAATGAGGTGACCAGAACTGGACACAATACTCCAGATGTGGCTGATCCAGGCTTTTGTATAACTGGAACATAACTTCATGGCTCTTGAACTCAATCCCTCTATTAATGAAAGCTAATGAAAGCTGGTAGCCAAACATTCTGTTTCGGTCCATCCATTTGTGGGAAAACCTCACCAGTCACCCATAGTGTCTGTGCTCAGGTTCCAATAATGTTTGTCTTCCTGTACACAACCCACTGGTTGTTATACCCAAACTTCATTGTCTTGGTGGGATGGACCCACAAAATACCATCCACACATTCACCCTCCATCGATGGGGAAAACTGTGTAGAACCGGGATTTATATGCTCTTGCCCAATTAGGGATTTTGACAATTGGACCCTAGTAATCCAGCTGATGGTGTAGACCAACAGACTGTATGTCATCATCCTGGGGAGGGGATCAAGGTTAATACCCTTATATAATATCTGACCAAGTTTATATACCTCTCGTGCGTGTCTGTGTTTATGTGTGTATGGGTGTATTTGTGTGTCTGTGTGTGCATGTGCGTATGCATGCATGTGTGTGTGCATACGTGTGTGTTTGTGTCTGAGTGTGCGTGTCTGAGTGTGTGGTGAGGGTGTGTGTGCACGTGTGTGTGCACGTGTGTGTGCATGTGCGTGTGTGCACATGGGCATGTCTGTGTACGTGTGTGTGTGTACATGTATGTGTGTGCATGTGTGTGCGCGTGTGTGTGTGTCTGGGGTGGGAGGGTTCTGGCTGTCGGGCACTTGCTCCTCCACCCCGACTCAGTGGGAGTGCCAGAATAACTGCCTTTGTAAAGGGGTAGCCTCTGTCTCTGGGCTGGATTCCCACAAGGACACTTTCTTGGGCAGACTCTCTCTAACCATCCCTTTCACTTCAGTGCTGCTGCACACTGAGGTCTACCTCTTCTGGCTGGAATTGATAGGGCCACTGTGCTTCATCTCCTGAGGTTGAGGCCTCAGGAGGGACAGTGCCCAGGGCTGGTCCAAGATCCTGGCTTGGATCGGTAACCAGGGCTTATCCTGGATCTGGATCGGGAATTTGGATTGGGTCTGGATCAATGACTGGTCTAGCGTCTGGGTTAGGGCCCCCTTTCCCCATCTTCCCTTGAAGCACGTGGAGATGGTGACTATTGCTTTGGGCTCCATAGGCCTTTAACTGATTAATGTGGTACCTCCCAGCTTTCCCCTTATTGAACAAACTTCTGTACATGGACACTTGTCCCTCACACAGGAATGCTCTTGGCTGGAAAATTTGAAACACCACCCATTGCCCCAACTCAAACTCCAGTGGGCTCACCTTCCCATCAAAGTATTCCTTGCTGCACTTTTCCCTTTTTGCCATCCTGATGGCCATTGTTTTCTGTGCAGTCAGTATATTTTCTAATAGAATTTTCACAGTTTTTTTGTGACAGAGGGCTTTGACCTCAGGCTTTGTCAAGTCCAGTCCCATTAAGGGTTCAATGCCTCTCATTAGAATGTGGGGAGTGAATCCAATTGAATTGGATGGTACACACAGCTGGACTGAACTGAACCCTTCAGCAGAAGTGCAACTTGCTTTTTTATAGCCCTCTTCCTGACCTCAGGTCATCCTAAAGACTTTCACAACCAATGAAGCACTTCGAAGTGTGGCTACACTTGTTCTAGTGACTAGTGCCTTACACATTTCATAGAACAGGTTCTTTAGATTCAGGGCCATTATTAAAAGAGTTTTGAGTAACTTTCAAAGACTGGTTCTCTGAATTTTTCCCAATGTGGAATGGGTTGGAGACATCAGTTGGGTACTGGGCTTAAGACAGTGAAATTGATTAGCAATAACACAATGTGGAGCTGGAGGAACACAGAAGGCCAGGCAACATTAGAGGAGCAGGAAAGTTGATGTTTCGGGTCGGAACACTTCTTCAGAAATTACTGTCTCGAAGTTGATTAGCATATAGGCTCATGATTCCCATTCTATAATAAGAGATATTAAAGTGTTTAAGGCAATGAACTTGGAGGGTAGCTGACTCAAGACACACCCATGTCTGATCAGTTCAGGACTTTGTTGAAGTTTGGAGGCTCCATCTCAAATGCAATAAAAATGTTATAGAAGTTACCATTGTTTTATAAACTTAAATTCTTATATTAACCTCTTTTATAATTGTAATGAACATGCATGCTTTAAAACAAGATTCCAAATAGGGTCTGATTATCTGAGCTTAATATAAATTATTCACACCCGCCATTCTCGGTGAGGCTTTTTTGATACTGTTCATTCTGATGCACAAAGCTATACATATTTTGAATTAATTTGACAGGTAAGGCAAAATATACTCCTTAGTAAGATTTAATGAGCCAATTAATTCCCCTTTGTTAAATTACAGCCCTACAATGTAGTCACATGGATTTCCTTTTAACATGCCACCGCTTGCTTGTCGTAAGATTATTAATATTAAAAGATACACGGGTCACTTGGCACTTCTGCTTCCTCAAAGAAGAAAAAGATTCTTCAACCACTTTTTCACGAAGACCGTTGCTCCTTTGTGAGAGAAATTGTCATTACATAGCCATCTAAGGAACAAGTGACTGCTGTTTTATTCTTGGGTTGAGCAATCTACTGGGTGCAGTTCATCATATTACAGGTAGGATGAGATCACGCGAGAGAGGGTACAGTAAGAGATTTGTGAGTATATTGATAGGAATTTAGAACCATGAGAAAAATTGAACCCGCTTGGATTGTTTTCTTTGCAACAGACAAGGCTGGAGGGAGATTTAATCGATGTTCATAATGGAGTTGTTAGATAGGATAGCAAAGAACTATTTCAATAAACAATAAACAAGTGCATATGATCGATGTTGTTGATAGATGAATTAAATGGAAATTCTTTCAAACTATTCTTTCATGATGTGGGTGTTACTGGCAAGGTCAGCATTTGTTGCCCATCCCTAATTGCCCTCAAACTAATTGCCTTGCTAGATTAATCTAGTGGGCAGTTAAGAGTCAACTGCATTGCTGTTGGCCTGGAGTCATGTGTATGCCAGACCTGGTAAGGACAGCACTTTTCACAACAATCAATGACAGTCATCATTATTGAGACTCACTTTCAGTCTGAGATTTTTCATTAATTGAATATGAATTTCACTGGTTCCCTTGGAGAGTATTGAACCCACAGCATTTTCTGCCCTTCCCTTAAAATGTTACCAGTGGTTACAGTCCTATCATAGAGTCATAGAGATGTACAACATGGAAACAGCCCCATCAGTCCAAATCGTCCATGCTGATCAGATATTCTAAATTAATCTAGTCCCATTTGCCAGCATTTGGTCCATATACCTCTAAACCCTTCCTATTCATATACCCATCCAGCTGCCTTTTAAATTTTGTAATTATACCAGCCTCCACCACTTCCTTTTTCAGCTCATTCCTGTGAAAAAGTTGCCTCTCAGGTCCCTTTAAAATCTTTCCACCGTCAACTTAAACCTATGCCCTCTATTTTTGGACTCCCCTACCTTGGGGAAAACAACTCTATAAGGTCACCCCTCAGCCTCTGACACTCCAGGGAAAATAATTTCAGCCTATTCAGTCTCTCCCTATAGCTCAACCCTTCAACCCTGGCAGCATGCTTGTAAATTTTTTCTGAACCCTTTCAAGTTTCACAACATCTTTCCTATAGCAGGGAAACCAGAGTTGAATGCAATATTCAAAAGTGGCCTAACCAATGTCCTGTAGAGCCGCAACATGATCTCCCAACTCCTATATTCAATGCACTGACCAATAAAGGCAAGCATACCAAACGCCCTTATCAGTACCCTGCTTATCTGCAACTCCACTTTCAAGAAAATTTGAATTTGCAACCCAAGGTCTCTTTATTTGGCACCATTCCCTTCATCCTACCATTATGTGTATAAGTCATGCCCTGATTTGCCCTACCAAAATGCAGCACCTCACATTTATCTAAATTAAACTCCATCTGCCACTCCTTGGCCCATTGGCCCATCTGAACAAGGTTCTATTGTACGCTGAGGTAACCTTCTTCGCTGTCCACTACACCAACAATTTTGGTGTCATCTGCAAACTTACTGATCATACCTCCGATATTCATTCCAAATCATTTATCTAAATGATAAAAAGCAGTGGACCCAGCACCGATCCTTGCTGTACACTGCTGGTCGCAGTCTGAAAAGGCCTGTAAGTTAAATCGTTCCTGCACTTCACCTAAGGATGTCATTTTTATTAGTCTCCTCTGGAGGCAGTAGTGAGAGGATTAATGTTAACGTCTGTCTTCCTTTCAGGATGCAGGCATTGCTTTCACATGCTGCACTGACTTGTCCCATTAATTAGGGAGATCCAATAGCTAGAGATGAGTTATAATTCTATAATTCACTTTTTTTTTCATATACACACTAACACACACACACACACGCACACACATACACACATATACACACACACAGTTTTTTATTTCCTGCTTGAACTGCCAGATCTACCGGCGATGTAAGCAGAATGGTATCCATAGAACCTGGCTGCTAAGATGACTATTAAGCTGCCCACACAATGGCGATGTATAATATCACCGAGAAAAGAAAATAGTTGAGCACGATATTTTCAACTTGACTTCAAATCCCCACTCTCTAAAGCTTCTTGCTCTGAGGGGGACAGTGTTTGCCTTTTGTTGGTCTAGACCTAGGAGAACATATAATATTCCCAACAGGGTCCACTTTGCAATGAAATTCCCACTCACTTCATGGATTCAACTGACAATGTAGAACTGCCATTGAAAACTGAAAGCTGCCTCAATTCCCATTGGTGATATTTAACTGACTGAAGGGAGCCTTAGTGTAGCTCTAATACGTTACAACAATTTCTTCTTCGCAGTTGGATGTTTCAGAGTCAAAGCCTTACATTTCCTGAGAGCTATCCCTGATTGTCACGTTGCAATTGTTAGCTGGTGTGCCACCAACTCGAAATGTCACACAGCTTGCTCCTAGCTGAAATGATATGGATTTAAAATTAATTTATTTCCTCCTCAAATGTATAGAGCTACCATCAACAAGCAGAAAATTGATTTGCTGATTTTTAAAAGAAACTCAAAATGGAATTTCTGGTCATAAATTCCTTCTATAGGGACTACTATGTTAAGTCTTCAGTACCTTTTAGTCACCAACATCATGATATTGCTAATATTTTCTATAGAGCAGTCAAGTGGCTCCAGAAAAGGGAATCTTCAATTTGAAGCCATCTTCTACTAAAATCAAATGAAAATATTGGAGCAATGACCTGTTCACTTTTAAGCTGCATGTCATACTGCACTCTTGAGAAAACTCTTCTCCAAAAGGCTGCACCTTTTCTCACTTTACATAGACATGAAAGATTGACCCAGTTACAGCTGTAAAGATGCTACAGCATCAATTTAAAATCATGGCTTTTGGCATTTATTTCAAAGTTGTTTCTATCTCCATTGATGGTGAAAAATGTGTGGACAAATGTACAGTTAACATTTTAAACTTGAAGGAAGTGACACCAGAGATTGCAGCAGGTGGCATGCAGTAAATGAATTTTTGAGTAAATGTCAATAACATTATCCTTTGCACTATTGTGGAAAAGCCTGAATTATGAATGTCCCAACCAAATGTGGTTGGTTCAGCTATACCAAGGATAATCATCATTCTTGCTGAGTAGAATTTAATGTTTCTATCAAATTGTAGGAGCTAGGTTTTGGTCATTTATAAAATATTATCTCGGCAAAGGGCATGCATTGACTGTTTTGTCAATGACTGGATTAAATGCTGTAAACATCTCACCTCAGTTATAGATTTCTTCAAATTTTCTCCTTATTAAAGCTCCAATGAGTTTGGGTGAACAGTTAAACCTAGAGTGATATCTACTGAATTGTTTTCAATAGTCTCTGCTGTGTATTTCACAAATGTGAACTCTGCTGGATCCTTTTTGCCTCTACACCAGAATGACTATTTCTCCCTCTCTTAAATCCACTAAGCACTGACATCAAGGCTGTAGACGTTAAACTCCACTATGGCACAATATTGGATGAAAAAATATCTTTCTCTCAAGGCACATGGACATCTCAAGGCCCCCAACAACTAATTAAACACTTTTTGAAATATACTTGCCTTTATAGTTGCTGCAGAGCGTGATAGAGAGATAAATTAAATTATTTTGTTATTCTCCTCTTTCCTCTGTAAGTAAAGTTTAAAAAAAACCCTTATTTTTCTCCTTTTATTGCAAAATAGGCTGTGACATGTTTCCCTTAATCGGTTTGTTTATGAAGTCCAATTTCAAATGACCCACAATGATTTCCTTTTAGAATTTAAAACAGAATTAAGGTTCAACTCCGGGGGATAATTTTCACTGCACTTACACACACACACACACGAACATACAAGGAAGAAAGAGAACAAAAAGAAAAGAAATTAAGAATAACTTAAAAATCACAGTACAGTGTTAGACATCAATTCATGTGATTTTTGTTTGAAACTAGAAAATCGATGTCCGGTGAATATTCTTTTCTGTAGGTGTTCAGATTTCAATGAGTGCAATTGGTTAAATTGTCAAATTCCTTGTGAAGTTGACAAAGGTACAACAAAGTGATGTTAACATACAGAATTAGTCCACTCTTCTAACAAATGTATGATTTCTGCTAGAAACTAGGTTTCAAAGAGACTTGGATTGGAGGCAGGTACAGCTAAGCCTGCAATCTGATTTTCCATGGAGGGTCTTTCAGGTAAACCTGATGTTCATGAGTAGACCAATGTTAACAGTAAAATAGCTTCTTACCGATTGATGCAATGGGGTTCAGAGATTATTGATAACTCTTCCGAGACCAAGGGGATTTTGATCATATAGCTGTTACTGGAAGAGTCAGTTTTCAACTGAACAAGGAATCCCTAACTCCCCACCTACACTCACCTTTACTGGCTCTATCCCCGCCTCTTCGACCTGTCTGTTTCCTCTCCACCTATCTTCTCCTCTATCCATCTTTTATGCGCCTCCCCCTCTCTCCCTATTTATTTCAGAACCCCCTTCCCCTCCCCCATTTCTGATGAAGGGTCTAGGCCCGAAACGTCAGCCTTTCTGCTCCTATGATGCTGCTTGGCCTGCTGTGTTCATCCAGCTCTGCACCTTGTTGTCAAGGAATCTCTAGGCCCTGGTCAAAATCTATTGTTCATTATATGAGATAACTATTGAGTTATCAATACCACTTCTGGCACAATGATGCTCAAAAGCTTCTCTTTAGCCTCATTCTCTGTTGAGGAACTGTATCTTCTCCTGGTCTTTTCTGTTTATTGACTAAAATATCCACATAATGCAAAAGTGTGAAATTACAGAAGGATAATCTAAACCCTTTCCGGTTGGATCATTCCAAATTTCCAGGAGTCAACTTGAAGATGCAATCTGCAGCAGCCATGTCTTGTGGACACAAATTAGTGTACAAAGAAGCAACAACCAATTTAGACACAGCAAAATCCCCCCAAAGCATGGGATATGACGATATAAAAACCAAAAAAAATCTGTGGATGCTGTAAATCAGAAACAAAAACAGAAATTGCTGGAAAAGCTCAGCAGGTCTGGCAGCACCTGTGAAGAAAAAAATCAGAGTTAACGTTTCGGGTCCGGTGACCCATCCTCAGAACGCTGTTTGGATATGACGATATGTTTTGGTTCAGTGCTGCTGGTTCACTATAGAATGCATCCCAGAAACACTCTCCTATTCTTTGAGAAGTACCACAAAATCTTTTAAATTCCCCTGAGATAACAGACAGGACCCCAGTTTACCTCTTCACCTGGAAGAGGCCGGGTTATGTGCCTCAGTCTCCGGTGTGATTCTATTTAATAGGTCAGAGAGTTACCGTTATGCCAAGACCTCTGCAAGTTATAATGACTCTAATCTCTCTTTCGAGACATGCAGCATTTCCCAACTGTCTCTGAAATCTCCTAAATGATTTTGGGCTGAATCTTTCGAATTTTGTCAGGCAAAGTGCAAGTTGCATCACGCTTGGTGCGCTACCATATATTTGGTATTTGAGCACTTGGGATCTGAATCATGTCTGATTTATGCCCCATCTTACCCTATGCTGTTCCTGGAGCAACTTGCCACCGAATGGACTGGCATCCTTGGCAGCAGCGTGTTTTTTAAAAGGCACGTTGTGTACCTGGGTAAGCACTGTCAATCTGGAGCTTCCCTGCATGGTTCTGATATTTGTCCCAATGTGGCAGATGGGGGAGGGGGGGGCACAGATGGCACCCGTTTTGCAGGCAGCGTCCTGGAGCTCCTGGTGATCTGGTGCGGAGGCAGGACTTCCTTTTCCTCCAGGACCAACAAAGGAAGCTGCAATATTGGACCATGCCAGTCTTTTCTGAGTTTGCCACCAACATTAGAGCAGTCTCCTCCATCTGGAAGAATAGTGAGGTAAGAGGCCAATGTGCTCCATCACTCTGTTAGCCACCATCTTCTCTCTGATACATCACGCTCACTCTATCTCTGCCACTGTACCCACCTCCCAACAAAGTTCATGCTCTACCACTCTCTCTGCTGTGTGCAACATCTTCCCCACTCACCCTCATCCAGCCCAGACTGCAACACCACTCACTTTGCATGCCATCTGTGCTGCCTACACACGTGTTTGAGAAACCTCTGCCCCTGTGCCAACAGTGATAGCTGCGCCACCTACCTCCATCTTTCATAATACCTGCCTCTTTCTCATTCCAGGAGGAAAACAGTCTACAATGGGTCTGTTAACAAGGCACTTAAGCAGCAATAATGGAGTCAACAGACTCATGGAAATGCTAACTTGTCTAGGTTCGATCAATTGGGGACTTGCTGTTACCTAGTGAGAGTCTAGCTACAATAGTTGAGAAAAGAAAACAGGTTTCAGTGAGCTGATCGCAATATCAAAATGAGCCTTGCCAAACACCTCAAGCCGCACCTCCATCTCCTACCGACCTACCTCATCCCGCACCCTTGACCTGTCCGTCCTCCCTGGACTGACCTATCCCCTTCCTAACTCCCTACCTACACTCACCTTTACTGGCTCCATCCCCGCCTCTTTGACCTGTTTGTTTCCTCTCCACCTATCCTCTCCTCTATCCCTCTTCTATCCGCCTCCCACTCTCTCCCTATTTATTTTAGAACCCCCTTCCCCTCCCCCTTTTCTGATGAAGGGTCTAGGCCCGAAACGTCAGCCTCTCTGCTCCTATGATGCTGCTTGGCCTGCTGTGTTCATCCAGCCCTGCACCTTGTTGTCTTGGATTCTCCAGCATCTGCAGTTCCTACTATCTCTCACCTCATCTCATTCTACCACTCATTTCACCACAGTCCACGTTGCTCAGAATCTGACAAGGTTCCTCCCAATGTGATGTGATTCAAGTCCCCATAGGTGCCATTTTTGTTACCTTTTTCGCCCTCTCAGACCATTGTCAACATGTTCTCCCTCTCCTTGAGTCTGCCAGCTGTGACTCAGTGCTGTGGGGTCAGTTATTTGAGCATGTCATTTATATTGCTGCTTCAGCTCTTGTTGAAGAGCCATTTTGCGAGTGAGACATTAAACTGAGACTTTGTGCTTCCTCTTGTCTGCAAATACAAGATCCCGTGGCATAGTCCCAAAAAGAGCAGGGAATCTCCTATGTTCGGTTTACAGCTCAGACAACATCATTATAACCGAATCAGATGATCTGATCATTATCTGCTCAGAAAGATTTCTTGTAGAAAATAGAGACAGTGATTATGGAAGGTAAAAAGGAAAGTAGAAGTGATGGATCAGTTGTAATCTTATCCAATGGCAGACTAGACTTGAAGGGCTTAATGGTCTACTGATGCTCCAAAGTCCTATGCTCCTATCCTATAGCTGTTGTACGATGTTGCTTTGCACAAATTGCCTGCCTTTTTTTACCTGCATTACAAAACCGACTGCTCTTCAAAAGTAATTCATTGGCTGTGACGTGCTTTGAGAGGTGCAGAGGTAATCGAAAATGAGATAGAAATCACATTTGTGCATCTGCCAAATCATTCATATACTTTCAAGACCTACCTGCTCGCTCCTATTGTTATGAACTGGTTGACTTATCTCTGTTCCTTTCTAAAACCGGTATTTTACAAGAATCTTTGGACCCACGGCCCTGTTTCCTCTTTGCAGGGCTCCTGAAATGCAGAAAACAAGGAAATGAAGGAAAGAAACATTCAAGGAACTTGAAAGCAATATTTTTAGGAGAAACCATAAATTAAAACAATCATCTGGAAAAGTAAAACAGCAGGGTTTATACAACTGTGTGACTCGCAGTATTTAAATAATTGGCTAATTTGAGTAGGGGTCACCCACAACTATAAAATGTAATAAACAGATTTTCAATTAGCTATTGTTAAATTAAGAGTAGAAATTTATACATTGGTAGAGGTGACACACTTGATTTTACAGCAGTTTATAAAGTTACAGGATTGAGGAGAAGTGTGAGTCAATATTTTGACAGACATTCAGGGAAGGTTGGTATTTGATTATGTTCACTGAAAAACTAATCACTACTCTGAGTGAAAACCTGGGAATTGACACCAATGCAAGTATTTTCTGCAATGTTGAATATTAACAGATGTGACATATCAACTGCAATTGCACTAACAGTTCTGTGGACTGTATCAGAAAGAATAAACCAAGTATTGTTAGCAGTGTAGAGACCATGGAGTCAAAATGCTAATGTTTAGGTTAGCTCAGTTAGCTGGATGACTGTTTGTGATGTACAGTACACTCCAACAATGTGGGGTCAGTTCCTACACTGGCTGACGTGACCACCAAAGTCTTCTCAATCTTACCCTTTGCTTGAGGTATGGTGATCCTTGAGTTAAACTCACCACCATGCATTCTCGCTATAAGTATGTGGGACTATAGTGACTTTATTTTTCCTCTGCTCAGTCATCATTTGGGCACAAGGATGTGCCAAAGGATCTGCAGTTGGCCTGAAGCCAGTCTGCAAATCCATCATGTGCATTTTTGAGTGTTCTCACACTTCATTATCTCAAGTATTGTGGTGTTGGTAGTGGGGTTGGGGTTGGTGGGATGGCGGAGATTTGTTGGTGTTTCTTTAATGATGTATCTTTGGCTGATTTTCCAAGAAGATGGTGGAGCCTGTAGCAGACAGCGATTGTGGACTTTCAAGATTCCATGTAGCTCAGGATGCAAGCTGAGTTGTTTGTGGATGGATTGGAACATACTAATGGCTGTGGTGAGAAGGCTAAGGGCAGGCTGTTAGAGAAATCAAAACTTATACTGAGAGGAAACTTGAAATTGTGCTGGAATAAAGCGACTTCACCGAATGAGCACTCATAAAACAAGAAGCCAAATAGCATGGTGACTTGGTAAAAGATATGAGGGCTGTTAATGTCAGTGGAACTGTACCCAAGCACAAATCACAGCCTTCAGTCAGCTGGATGCATGTGTCGAGAGGGAATAATGACTCAAAAACATAATTTTGAACTAGATGAAATGGAAATTATTTTCTTAATGAATGAAAATTTGTGTGTGGAATGAACTTCCAGAGGAAGTAGTGGATGGGGTTATAGTTACTACATTTAAAAGACATTTGGATAAGTTCATGAATAAGAAGTGTTTGGAGGGATATACTCCAAGAGCTGGCAGGTGGGACCAGTTTAGTTTGGGATTATGGTTGGCATGGATTAAGAACTTAAGAACATAAGAACTAGGAACAGGAGTGGGCCGTCTGGCCCTTCCAGCCTGCTCCGCTATTCATTAAGATCATGGCTGATCTTTTCGTGGGCTCAGATCCACTTACCTGCGTTCTCACCGTATCCCTTAATTCCTTTATTGTTCAAAAAAAATCTACCTTTTTTTAAAAAACGTTTACTGAAGTAGCGTCAACTACTTCACTGGGCAAGGAATTCCATAGATTAACAACCCTCTGGGTGAAGAAATTCCTTCTCAATTCAGTCCTAAATCTGCTCCTCTAATCTTGAGGCTATGCCCTCTTGTCCTAGCTTCTCCTGCCAGTGGAAACATCCTCTCTATTTCTACCTTATCTATTCCCTTCATAATTTTATATGTTTCCATTAGATCCCCCCTCAATCTTCTGAATTCCAATGAATATAATCCCAATCTACTCAGTCTCTCCTCTTAAACCAACCCCCTCAACTCCAGAATCAACCCAGTGAACCTCCTTTGCACCCCCTCCAGTGCCAGTACATCCTTTCTCAAGTAAGGAGACCAAAACTGCACACAGTACTCCAGGTGTGGCCTCACCAGCACCTTGTACAGCTGCAACATAACCTCTCTGCTTTTAATCTCAATCCCTTTAGCAATGAAGGACAAAATTCCATTTGCCTTCCTAATTACTTGTCGTACCTGCAGACCTACCTTCTGTGATTCATGCACAAGGACACCCAGGTCCCTCTACATAGCAGCATGCTGCAACTTTTTAACATTCCAGTAATAATCCTTTTTACTATTACTCCTACCAAAATGTATGACTTCACATTTATTTACATTGTATTCCATCTGCCAGACCTTTGCCCACTCACTCAATGTATCTATGTTCCTCTGCAAAGTTTCACAGTCCTCTGCACACTTTGCTCTGTCACTCATCTTAGTGTCATCTGCAAACTTTGACACCCTACACGTGGTCCCCAACTCCAAATAATCTATATAAATTGTAAATAATTGCGGTCCCAACACCGATCCCTGAGGCACACCACTAGTCACTGACTGCCAGCTAGAATAGCACTCATTTATCCCCACTCTTTGCTTCCTGTTAGTCAACCAATCCTCTATCCATGCTAACACTTTACCCTTAATGCCATGCATCCTTATCTTATGCAGTAGCCTCTTGTGCGGCACCTTGTCGAAGGCCTTTTGGAAATCTAGGTACACCACATCCACTGGGTCCTCTTTGTCCACCTCGCTCGTAATGTCTTCATAGAATTCCAAAAGATTTGTCAAGCACGACCTGCCCTTCATGAACCCATGCTGCGTCTGCCCAACGGGACAATTTCTATCAAGATGCCTTGCTATTTCTTCCTTGATAATAGACTCAAGCATCTTCCCCACTACAGAGGTTAAGCTAACCGGTCTATAATTCCCCATCTTTTGTCTACTTCCCTTTTTAAACAGTGGCGTCACATTTGCTGTTTTCCAATCTGCTGGGACTGCCCCAGAGTCCAGTGAATTTTGGAAAATTACCGCCAGTGCACCTGCTATTTCTCCCGCCATCTCTTTTAATACCCTGGGATGCATTCCATCAGGGCCAGGAGACTTATCAATCCTTAGCTCCATTAGCTTGCCCAACACTACCTCTTCCGTAATAATGATTGTTTCCAGGTCCTCACCTCCTTTCGTCTCTTTGTCAATTACTGGCATGTTATTAGTGTCCTCCACTGCGAAGACCGATACAAAATACCTGTTCAATGCCTTGGCCATTTCATCATATGGTTGAACCGAAGGGCCTGTTTCCTTGCTGAATGATTCAATGACTCTATGAAATGGCCTTCCTCATAACTATCTTTGCAGAATCAAAGGAATGACATTTGGATATCTTTAGCAAGTTAATATAAAAAATAGAACTGAGTAGAATAGTTTGCTATCTAATCAATGAAAGTAAAATTCCTTTGCTATCTCATTCAGGGCTTGCATACAACATTATTTTCCAGTAACAAACTGGCTCTAATATTACTGCTGGCAGAAAAACACATGGCACAAACCTACAAGTGAAGTAGCCTCCTTATATACAGACAGAGACAAAGAGGAAGAGGAGATGCAAAGATTGAATAAGCAGAAGCACATTCTGGTTTTTGGCCCCATGGCACTGCTGGTCTCCTACTTAATTACAAAGAGAAGGATTGGATCAAATAATGATAGCAATCTTCTGTCAAAGGAGAAAGCAAATCAGATCTGTTCCCTTTATTTGCAGCAAATTCGAGATGAGGTGAAATTATTCTGCGGAGAAACTGATTTTTCTAAATCATCAACCTTCAATAGCAGGCAATCAACTTTATTATCTACTGTGGCCAGCAATGATTCAGCTGAAAGAGCAGAAAACAGGGCTATATCTGCAATGTTTTGTTGTAAAACTTTATGTCATCCCCTGTCTTTATTCTATTACCACTGTCGTTATTATTGCAGAACTCCATCAAGACAACAGTTTTGATACAATCTGCCAACAGTCTTGTTAGCAAACTCTGTTGCCATGAAAATCAATGTGAAGAAGACAGTGTTGAAGTTCCCAGTTTCACTGCTGATCTGCACTATCTTAAGCGGGGAACTGGGACTTTATAGTTGGCCTCAGAACACTGAGGCGAACAGAGGGATTGCCATTCAAGTCTGTCATACAGATGAAAGTCCATGTGTGTGTGTTAATGTTTGTATGTTTACAGGTGTAAACATGCACATGTGCGTCTGTGCATGAGCTGTACATTAGATGAAGGTGACATATGAGGTTGTAGAGTTGCTCGCCCAGCCGATGTGTTTGATTACAGACGTTTCATCATCCTGCTAAGTAACATGGTCAGTGCACCTCTGGTGAAGCGTTGGTATTCTGTCCCACTTGTTATGTATATGCCTCGATTTGCTGGGGTGGTTGGTATCACTTCCAGTTCTGGTTTTCAGTCGTTTGTATATTGGGTCCAGTTCAATGTGTTTGTTGATGGATTTCCGGTTGGAATGCTAGGCCTCCAGGGATTCCCTGGCATGTCTCTGTTTGGCTTATGCTTTTATGGAAGTGTTGTCCCAGTTGAATTCGCGTCCTTCTTTGTCGGTGTGTATTGAGACCAGTGAAAATTGCTCGTGTTTCTTGGTGGCTAGTTGTTGTTCGTGATATATGGCCACGTTTTCCTGTGATGCCTACACCCCACCCTCCGCCCACCCCCACAAGCAGGCACTGTGTGGCATTCACCCATAGAAAGGTACAAAAAGGTTGGATGTGTTGGCAGAAACATGTCCCAGCATGAGCTGGCATTTTCAGAAGAGAAGGTGAAAAATGCAGGGAGCAGAAAATCTCAGAAAACTAAACTAATTGGACAAATGCTGAATATTTGATAACTTGTACTGAAACTATGGTCTAATACCAACTTACAGTTGAAGCGTTGAAGAAATTTGCAATATCCTGTGTTGCTCATTAAAATTGCTCTATCACTGTCACACAAAAGCACAGCTCATGAAAATGTCCTGAACTTATGCCAGTTCTGAATGAGCTGTAACTTTATGTCTGATTTTTATAGGACAAATGTACCCAAAGTAATATTTCTATTGTCTTAAGATGATGCCTCAAACATTTTTTTCTCCTCACTGTGACTTACAATGTACTTTTCATACTTCAGAATGTATTTTCATGGCAACACAATGTTTTGAATTACAACTTAAAAAAATCCAGAAGTGCATTTTTTAAGAATATGTTTTACTCTAGGTGCAAGTTTTTACACCGATTCCTGCATATTTTTATGTTCATGTCTCAGTGGTGCCTCTGCGATGTTGAAGCATTCAAGAGGACATTGTATGTTTATTTGGGTAAAACAATCTGGAAATAAATTTATTTATTTAGATTTATTTAATATGTTGTCACTTGTACCTAGGTACAGTGAAAATTGGATAATGTCGCCACGTTCCACTGTCATCTTGGATTGCAGAATAAATTACTGAATAAATTGTATAAAGGGTAAAATACTGAATAAGTTAATATTAAATTGATGTTACTAAAACAGGAACAGCTTCAAAAGTTCATCTTTCTCTCTTCTGGCAAGGTGTTACTTTCCTGTCCCCACCGGCACCCGGCACCAGTGCTTCTGTGTCCACTGTCTCTGAAATGCAGACGGTCACTCTGATTGGGTCCCACACCTCCTCTGACACTGGACATTGACTGATGGGGTCCTGGCTATGAGTTGACCAACAGGATCGTGCCACCACCCAAGACGGAGTAGGAATGGAGATTACCGGGGCATCTCGCGGGTCGACATCAGGAGAAGGCCCCAGGGATACAGCAAAATAAAAACACATTACTGAGCTGGAAAGACAAATGGGAGAAAAACAGAGGATTTGGTACTAGGTAATGATGCTCATTTCACAAACCAGTGGAGGCAAAATGGGCTGAATGACCTCATTCTGCTCTCTAGCACTTCTGTGATTTTGTGATATGCTGTTGATGTTTTTGCACAGCTTTGTTAGATTTCATTATCAAGAAAATTGGCGTTAAGTTCAGTGTCATTTGCTGGATTGTGCCATTTCAAGAAATTTCTGGCCAACATTTACATGTCAAATGATGAATAACTCCATTAAAATGCCATAAAATGGCTTCAATCATTGCATTTTCTTGTAACGTTGTAAATCATATATTGTGAAACCATTCAGTTCAGATCATATTTCCGTAAATTTGCTTCTGCGGTTCCAAATGTCTGTTAGGATATTTATCTCAAATGTTGCTTGCTCAGTATTCCTAATTGCTTTGTCAACTTTGTGTTCACAACAATTCCAGTGCAAAGACGTAATATCTTCACACATGGACAACAGTAAGAGGAAAAATTTGCATTTATATAGTTTTTTGTGCATCTAGGTTTGAAAATGTTTAGTTTCCCAAAAGCGTGCTGCTTGGGTCCATGGATATTTTATGCAAGAACTCTCTTGATCTTTATAGATGGTTTCTTTACATGAGATTAGAGCATCTGCTTCCTTCTAGATCACTCTGCCTACTGGTGTGTTTCTGACATTATCATTACATCATACTCAAGCATACTACAATGTTAACCACTTACTTTCTACAGAGAATCATCAACATGATAAAGCTTCCCAAGCACTCCGCTGGGCCACTAACAAACACAATTTGACATGAGACACATGAGATGATATTTGAACAGATGACCAAATGACAAATTGAAACAGGTACGTTGAAAGAAGCATCTTAAGGGAGATAAGGGAGACAGAAAGGAAATCACAGAGTTTAGGAATTAGGCAGTTCAAAGTACAACACCAACAGTGGAATGACTAAAGCTAACTGACAGCTACCCAAAATATAAGTAGTCAAATTCTAAAGTGAATATATACATGGCAACCTTTATTTAGCTGTGTACATGCTCAAATGTCATACATACAGTCGTTAGCAACCTGTAACTGACAAGAGACGATGCTTACACATTTAGAATTCACTTCAGTTATTCTATCACATTATACAGATCGAAATAACAAGAAACAAATTGGAATTTCAAGTGTTCTGTTGACAGTAATTTAGTTCATGCCTTTTCATTAAATGTGTCTTGAAATGGCTAAGTACAAAGCAGCCTGCAGATCACTATCTGTAATAATGTTGAATAACAAGTCGATCAAATGCAGAATTGACTTGAACACTTATCTCAGTTTACGCAGCACAAAATAAAAGTCACACATTCATATCAGTGCTTTGCAGTACTTATTTACTAATATGTCTAAAAATGAAGGGCACAGTTGTAATTTTGTGTAAAACAGGAACTGCCAGAACAAGCGACCAGGAGCAGCTGTTAATGCAATGTCACAACATTGGCAGAGGTTCTGATAATGTGGATGGATGGGCGTTGGCAATCGGGTTGGACATAAGATGGATAGCTCATTTTTGGTACAGGGCACTATACCAGGAAGGGGCATAATTGAAGTTAACATATGCAATGAAGTGAGCATGGAATAGTAATTCTGCGGAATTAAAGGGAAAAAAACATTGAGACATAAGAGAATGTAATTGCAAGAGTTAGAATGTGAGCAGGAGTGAGTGTTAAACAGGGCTCAGAATGATTATTCTTTGTATGTCAGTACCATAGGGCTGATAGGTGGTGAAAGCTGATGGAAAGTGAACTGACAGGTCCTGCCAGATTCTTTTATGATGTGCTTTTATTACAAACGTGCTTGAAATTACATTATGCAAATATTGGCATATGAGAGTTTAATATGATCGCATAAAATTCCATTGCCCACCATTGTAACAGAGTGCTAGTGACCTGTGTATTTTACAGCCCTGTTAAAATACGACTAAAATATTTACAATGAACAATTAAATGTTTGCATGTGAGTGCTCACCCAGCATCATTTCAAGGTCAAAGACTCACATTTCAGGAGCTTCCTTTCTAAGTTAATTTATGAAAAGAGAGCCCTTGCACCTTCTTTGTTCTTTGTTGCAAATGAAGTGCAGGTTGTGGTGGAAAGAAGACAGGGCCAGTCAACATTTATTGATCATCAGTGAACTGCTATTAAGATAATAGATTTGTCTCCAAATTTTGGGGTGCTATTGCAACTGGCATAGATAGACCATGGAATGGGAACCCTTTACTATTGGTCTCCAGTCATTTATTTGTCTGCTGGACTTATCAAGAATTGTTATTTGGGATAAGTGATAGACCATGTTAAGCACAGGTGACTGTTTAAATAAGGCTGCCATAATGTGGTAACATTATAAGATTGTTTCTTGGCAATCAATGTCTCATTTAAGATATAGACTAATCAATGCACTATATAATGAGAATCTAGTGATATCATATGGTACATTAAAGTTGAATCTAATTGAATGGTTGAGCAGACTCGATAGCTGAATGGACATTTTCTGCTCTTCCATCTTATAGTCTTCAAGATGAAAGTGCATTGACATGCAGTTTAGTTTAGTTTTGTTTCAATTATAACCATTATGCCTTTTACTGTGGGCTCTTTGAAGAGTTCCTTGAAAATAGAAAAGAAGTTGAGGCTATGTGGCCATTACAAGGCAATTCTAAAATTATTTTCCATGGGATTTGAGTGTATCCGGCAAGACCAGCATTTATTGTTCATTCCTAACTGGTAATGTTGTGTTAATTGTGTTGTTAAGTTTATGGGTAAATAGATGGAGGGTATTGATTAATTAAATATCTTGAGTGGGTATAAAAACAGAATGCTGGAACATTGGGGTGTTGGAAGGCAGAGATATTAAATTGTGTGAACAAACACAATATCAAGAAAAGGATTTGTGCCTAGTTTCCTACTTCACTCTCTTGCATTTAATATTAATTGCCCTTTAGAACAAAGTTGTGAGCCACCTTCTTAAATTGCTACAGGCCATCTGGAGTAGGTGCACATTGCTGTTAGGGAGGGAGTTCCAGGATATTAATCCAGTGACAGTGATGGAACAGTGATATAGTCCAAATTAAGGTAGTGTGTGTAGCTTGGAGGAAGCTTGCAGATGGTGGTGCCCTCATTAATGCTGCCAAATTTTGGAGGTGAATTGACTTGTTTTCTCATCTCACTCTTCCACTCGTCATAACAAGGATTTAATAGTAAAAAGGTGATGATTTTGCCAATTATATAGGTATCAGACTGTATAAGTTCAGTATGAGGAATAAGGCAGCCAGATTGCTTTAATTAATGAATAAGGATGAGTTTATTGCAAACAAAATTTACTCAAGAGAAGGTGCAAAGATTATTAACAAAAGATTGAGACTGGCCAAATATATATGTAAACACACCTCTTGAAAACTAACACATGCACATACACGCACATCATCCCCAAGCCTGAGAAAACAAAAGCTACAAATCTCTATGCAGTGTTATCTTAAAAAGTAATTTGCCAAATGACAGTCAAATTCAGGAGTAAAGGATTATTCTTGGATTGTCCTAAATGTGATCTATAATATACAAATAAAGTGTTGACACTGGGGTATCTTCCTGGATCAGTTGTGGCTGATTGAATTCTCAGTTCTGGAGACAGTGAGACAGATTTTGAAATCTTCTTTATGAACTCTTCGCAAGTGGTAATAAAATCTTCTCATGGGTTTTCGATTAACATTTTGATGAGCAGACTTTGAGAGAAAGAGAGAGAGGGCAAGGTGCTGTTGCTTCCATGCAACAAACTTGGTTATGTGACCTGTCCATGAACGCATTGTAAATGTAGTGACTTCAGTCAAGCAGCTTGTGAATTTTGCACACGCAACTTATTTTTCCTGCAGTAGCCAATATCCTCTACTTCATTAAGTGCTCTTGCCATAAAGTTCAATGCATATAAGTACAACTGGTAATAGCATAAATTAACAGTTCAGATGAAACATCTTCATAGCATATTGCATCTGCTGTCCTGTCGTTCTCGTTTATAGGTGCCATGGGTTTGAAATGTACTGTCAAAGGAGCCTTGGTGAGTTCTTTGGTGCAGTGAGTGCTACCTCAATACTCACACTTCAGAATAAGGAAAGTAAGTAGCTCCTCACTTTGGTTAAGTCAATGACAGAAATTGCAAAGTTGATGTTCAGAACGATGTCATCAACACATTATGCCAAAGGCCATATGTGACTTGTAACTAATGGGTTATGTATTGATAGTGGCTGTATAGGTTATCACTGCCCTGCATGTTGGGCCTTGGTCCTTCACTTAATTCCCTGTTTGCATCATTATGGGATTGGTGAGATATGATACTAGGTCAGAGTATGTTGCTGTTGTATAATAAGCAAACATTTTACTTCCCAATATTTATCTGTGCTTTGAATGATTCCATCATGTTTCCAAATACATGAGTTATTGTGTACCTGTAGCAGTCATTGTGTTAGTGAAAGAAGTGAAGATTGATTGAAATTATATAAAAGTAATATGTCTCAGGGAGTAATTTCAAGGCTAAACATTAAATAGAGTTAACGGTCAGCTGTGGTTCATGTTTATCTCTGTGTCAGAGGGGTGTAGACTGAAGGCCTGCTCCAGGAATTGTAAAAGTTCAGCATGACAGTCGAGTGGAGTATTCGACTATCAGAGGTGTCATCCTTTGGACGTGATGGTAAGTGAAGTCCTTATGCCTTCTCAGGTCAAAGATCCCCATTTTGAAGAACACTAGGTGAGTTATCCTTGATTTCCTGACCAATACTTAGCCATCAATCAACATCATGACTAAAAGATTCATCTGTCGTTATCATGTTGCTCTGTGTGATTGTAAGTGATGCTTTTTAAATGCACATACTCTTAAAAAAATTCAGTTTGACACCTCATCTTGACTCCCGTATTCTGAGATAACGTCCCTTCATAATTTGATCATGGCTTTGCAATCATTCCCCATAGTTTAGCACTTACTATTTAAATTTGGTGCTTTGATTAATTGGAGCAATTTCCCAACTTGCACGGACAGCTTTGTTCAATATGAGAAAATATCGGAAATTCAGATAGAGTTTTGCATCGCACATAACCTCTTCTCCGCCTTGCAAAGTGTATCACTATGAAAATTAATCCAGTTGCGCTTTATGACCACTCTTCAACTTTTGAGCGGAAGTTGGTTAGCTCAGTTGGCTGGATGGCTTGGTGAGTGATGTCAGCAGTGTAAGTTCAATCCCCACACCAGCTGAGGTTACCATGCAAGGCTCTCCTTCCTAACCTAAGTGCCCCACTCACCTCAGGTTAAACCACCACGTCTCTCTCTAATGACAGAGTAGCCTTATGGTCTGGTAAGAGTCACCAGACTTAAAACATTAGCCCTGCTTTCTTCCCACAGATGCTGCCAGACCTGCTGAGTTTCTCCAGCAATTTCTGCTTTTGTTTCAGGTCTTTGTTTTATTTCTAGGAGAAAGTCTTGAGAGAAATACATTCAAGTGCATAACCTTTCAACAAGGCAAGTTTCACTTGAAAATTAAATTAAACATTAATTTTAGTGCAATGCACAATATTTACATTTTGTACACTCCAGAATTTGTCAGGGAACTTAGCGACTCATACATTTCACCACCATCACGATTTTCTGTTCCTGCAATGGAACACAATATAATTGAATCATTAGCATCATTAAATCACATAACACAATGAAGGGTCTTGGCCCGAAACGTCAGCCTTCCTGCTCCTATGATGCTGCTTGGCCTGCTGTGTTCATCCAGCTCTACACCTTGTTATAACACATTTATACAACTTGATCGGTACCAATATCCTTGATTTATATTCCTTTGCGAGAGTACAGCAAAGTGAGTCACTTCCTTGCCTGGTAGTGGCTGAAGGCAGGCTTATTTCATGTTATTGTAAAACACTTGTTGACTTTCCAATTGAAATGGCCAAGAACATTTGGAACGGCAGTAAGCCATTCAGCCCAATAAAATGTTCTTTCGTTCAATACAATCATGGCTGATCTACACCTCAACGCCATTTACTTTGTTATGTTCCATGTCACAAGAACATAAGAATCAAGATCAGGAGTAGGCCATTCAGCCCACTAGGCCTGCTCTGACATTCAATATGATCATGTTTGGTCTAGGGCTTTAACTCCACTTTCCTGCTCAACCCCCATATCTCTTCATTCTGTGACAATTAAAAAAATCTGTCTACCCCAGCCTTATGTCTATTCAACAATGGAAATTCTACATGCCTCTAGGGCAAATAATTCCAAAGAGTTTTTATTTATTCATTCAGGGGAATGTGGGCATTACAGGCTAGGCCAGCATTCATTGCCCATCCCTAAATGCTCTTGAGAAGGTGGTGGTGAGCTGTCTTCTTGAACTGTTTACGATGTAGGTATACTCACAGTGCTGATATGGAGGAAATCTTAGTGATCTGATTTACAGAAAGTAAAAGAATGGCAGTATAGTTCCAAGTCAAGATGGTCTGGTGGGATGAATGGGAAACTTGCAAGTTCTGGTGTTCCTGTGCACCCATTGTCTTTCTCCTTCTAGGTATTCGAGGTCGTGGGTTTGGAAGGTGTTATCAGAGGAGCCTTGGTGAGATACTATAATTTATTTTGTACGTGGTATATACTGCTGTCACTGTGCTTTAATGGTGAAGGAAACGATCATGGCTGATTGACAGCTCAACTCCATTTACCTTGTCATGTTCTGTATCATAAGAATCAGGAACAGGAATAGGCCATTCAGCCCATCAGGCTGTTGAAGATGATGACAGCTATCAAACAGACTGCTTTGTGCTGGATCATATTGAGCTTCTCGGGCACGCAGGAAACAATTCATCACTCTCTTGATTTGTGCTTTGTAAATAGTCAAATTCTGCCTTAATGTCAAGAGTAGATATTCTCAACTCACCTCTGGAGTCTAGCTCTTTTTTCCATGTTTGGGCCAAGGCTATAATGAGGACAGCAGCTCGATAGGGAATCCATCTGAGTGTCAATGAATATGTCACTACTGAGCAAGTGATACTTGATGGCACCATTGATGACGCCTTCCAACACTTTGCTGATGATCAAGTGTAAACAGATTCACAGCCCTTTGAGTGAAGAAGTTTCCCTTTATCTCAGTCTTAAATTACCATCCCCTTATTCTGAGACTGTCCCTCACATTTTAGATTCTCTGAGCAGTGGAAACAATCTCTCAGCATCCACTGTATCTGTCTCCTTCAGAATCTTGTGTGATTAAATGAGATCACCTCTTACTCTTCTAAACCCCAGAAAATAACAATGCAATTTGGTCAGTCTCTTACCAGAGGACAAAACCCTTTCATCTCAGGAATTAATTTACTGAGACTTTGGTCTATTCTCTCCAATGATAGTATATATTTTCATTTTATGTCAAAACCAAACCTAATCATAGTATTCTTAAATGTGGCCTCACCAAAGATCTGTACAATTTTACCAATACTTCTTTATTCCTGTATTTCAATTGTCTTTATTTATCTGATCCTATAATATGTATATTGTATAAATAATTGTTAATATACTCAACGCAGCAAATCAATGCGGTTGTTAGCTTAACATAAAAATTTCCAGAATCATTGCATGATTGGTGCTGTTCCAGTTGTAACTTTGTATTTTCAGATTCTTTATTCTGCACTATCTTCATAGCTTCCAGTGAAAACCATGGAGATTGGATTCCTCTGAAGTTTGCTATAACTATTATTGGAGATTGAGAGTCCAAGAGTGAATCATGTCAGTCCCCAGATGCATAAGCACCTGGCTTTCTAATTCTGAAAATGCTTCTTGAATTTAATTATTTCTTTCATTAAAAGATCAGTATTATATTCCACAAGTTATTAATCACTTTAAGATTAATCTACATGCCAATTTCCTTGTTTCCTACAGAACAAATGAAGTTTTACTCAATGATAAAAGTGACAAGAACACAAAATAAATATGGATTAGGAAGGTTATTTCACCAATTTTAACTAAAACCATTGGGCCTAAAATGCTCATAGTTGTCACAGCATCTAATTATCTTGGGAATGACTAAAAAACTTTGATCTCCACTATTTTGTTTTGAAATTACTTTCAAGTCTTAATCGATCACTGGTGTGATTTGTGTTAGCAATCCTATATTTACACTTCAAGAACCTGAACCTATGACTCCCCACAAATCCTCCCTGTCCCCAGATCCACTCTTGCAATGGTTCACCTTGAATTAATGCCCAGAAGTTTGGCTAGCTTTCTCAAATTTAATACTACTCTGGAAATAGAGATTTGTGGCTCTTCTCCATGTCACATCCTAGGCTTAAAAACCTTTCTTATGTCTTGGTAACTAAATGTAGGCACATTAGTCAATGTATGGTCTGATCAGAGTAGCAGTTTCAACACTGCATTTTGTGCTCAAATTGATCAATACAGTTCAGCACTTTGTTTGATTTGTTGGGAACAGCTCCATAAAGTAACTGAATGTAAGTGGCAAGCACACAAGTCTAGAGCTCATTCAACTTCACCCTGAACTAGTTCAAAGCCATCCATATGGAATTTATGTTCATTTTTTAATACAAAATACAGAACCTTATACGTATCTGTAATGCATTCCTTCTGCTAATATTCACTCACGTACAACAACTTGCATGTTTAATATAATCCTTACAATCAGGAGACAGCTCAAAGTGCTTTACAGTGAAATGCAAACCTGTGCATACTGATTAGAAGAGAAACAAGAACAAACATGAAGTGGGTTAGGAAGGAGAGTTGAATGCTTAAAGACATGTATAGTGTGTCATCCTTTATAAATCTGGATTTAAAAAATGGAATCTGATGGATTTTGGCTTCATGAAGATATTTTAAAAAAGACACAGGTCAGAAAGTCATTTAGATAGTCACCCAATTGCATCAGTTCCAGAAAAGCAAGTGATTACAGTCCAGTGTTGTAGTGTTCATTGATTAAAGGTTTGGATTATTGGGTTCATCATGGGCAAAGTAAATAGATTGTAAAGCATTAGGTTTGGTGTTTTTGACTTCAAATCAGAAGGTTCAAACTTTTAGTTCCAAAAGAACCAGGTGTTCAGTTCAGTTTCAACTACAGGAGAGTCAGTTTTGTTCAGAAGAACTAGCCATCCCAGCAGAAGCGGCTTCTGGTCTGTCAAGCTTCCAAGCGGGGTGAGCTTGTGGAGAAGTTGTTACATTGTTTGAAGTGAGAAAGTTTAGGCCATCTGAATTGTGAAACTTTCATGCCAGTGACTTGGAAAGCAGTTATAAAGTTATCTTCACACTCCGAAGAAAGGAAACTGTGAGGAATCAGTTAAGGTTTTGTTTGATTAGGTAGCCAAAAAAAGCAGTAAAAGAATGTTCCTAATACTGATGCATATTGCTGTGTGTGCTACCACCTGCAGCTTCCACACATGTGGGTGCTTTAGGGGCTAATATGGTTTAGAGTGTGAGAAGATGGCCAATATCTAGTCAAATAAGAAGAGCATTGCAAACTGATTTTATTGTAACACTGCTACTATATACAGGGTATAAGAACAAGATCTCTATTATTGGTAGAAGGATATAATTATAGTACATAGCTGTCTATCATACAATCCTATTTTATTCTCTCATCAAGTCTTCTTTACCATCATCACAGTAATACTTATTGCCCTCAATCAAGTATTAGCCCTTTCTGGCTCTTCCAGACTCATATACAACATTTTCCCCAAATCTTTATGGGCAGCACGGTTGTTCAGCAGTTAACACTGCTGCCTCACACTGCTGGGTTTGATTCCAGCCTCAGGCAACCGTCTGTGTGGAGTTTGCACATTCTCTCCATGTCTCCATGGGTTTCCTCTGGCTGCTCCAGTTTCCTCCCACAGTCCAAAGATGTGCAGGCTTGGTGGATTGGCCATGACAAATGCAGGGGCTTGATTCTGGATGGGATGCTCTGTGGAGAGATGGTGTGGACTCAATGGGCTGAATGGCCTATTTCCACACTGTAGGGATTCTTGTTGATTTGGGTGAGGTGCTGAAAGATTGGAGATTGGCTAATGAGGTGCCATTATTTGAGAAAGGTGTAAGGAAAAGCCAGGGAACTATAGACTGGTGAGACTAACGTCAGTTGTTGGAGGCGATTCTGAGGGATAAGATTTATGTGCATTTGGAAAAGCAAGGACTGGTTAAGGATAGTTAACGTGGCTTTGTGTGCAGGAAATCATGTTTCACTTGATGGAGTTTTTTGAAGAGGTGACAAAGAAGATTGATAAAGGCAGGGTGGTAGGTGTCGATATGGACTTCAGCAAGGCATTCGACAAGATTCCACTGGTAGACTGGAATGCAAGGTTAGATCACCTGGAATCCAGGGGTTGGGATGTGGGCTAGCCAATTGGATACAAAATTAGTTTGAAGGTAGGAAATAGAGAGCACTAATGGAGGATTGTCTTTCAGACTGGAGGCCTGTCACCAGCAGTGTGCTGCAAAGATCAGTGCTAGGTCCACTGCTTTTAGTCATTTTATAGAAATGATTTTGATGTGAATACAGGAGGTATGGTTCGTTTGTTTGTAGGTGACACCAAAATTGGTGGTAGAGTGGACAGTGAAGAAGGTTATCTCAGTGTACAAAGGGGCTTTGATCAGATGGGCCGATGGGCCGAGGAGTGGCAGATCTAGTTTAATTTAGATAAATATGAGGTATTGCATTTTGGTAAGCCAAACCAGGGTAGGACTTGGACAGTGAATAGTAGGGCCCTGGGGAAGGTTGCCAAACAAAGACTAGAGGTGTAGGTACATAGTTCCTTGAAAGTGGAGTTTCAGGTAGATAGGGTGGTGTAGAAGGCATTTGGCACACTTGCTTTCTTTGGTCAGTGCATTGAGTATAGGAGTTGAAAGGTCATGTTGGAGCTGTGCAGGACATTGGTTAGGCCATTTTTAGAATTCTACATTCAATTGTGTTATCCCTGCTATAGGAAAGATGTTGTGAAACTTGTAAGGGTTCAGAAAATATTTACAAGGATGTTGCCAGGAATGAAGGGTTTGAGATATAGGGAGAGGATGAATAGGCTGGGGCTATTTTCCCTGGAGCATTGGAGTTTAAGGGGTGACCTTATAGAGGTTCATTAAACCATGATGGACATGGATGGAGTGAATAGCCAAGGTCTTTTTCTCAGGATAGGGAGTCCAAAACTAGACAGCATAGGCTTAAGGTGAGAGAGGAAAGATTTAAAAGAGCCCTGAAGGGCAAATTTTTCATGCAGACATTGGTGCATGTATGGAATGAGCTGCCAGATGAGGTGGTGGAGGCTGGTACAATTACAAGAATAAGAAAGGTTTAGAAGGATATGGGCCAAATGCTGCAAATGGGACTAGATCAGATTGAATATCTGGTTGGCATGGATGAGTTGGACCGAAGGGTCTGTTTCTGTGCTGTAGACTTTATGACTCTTTTTTCAATAGCTATTATTGTTGTACATTTATTTATATAGTTTATATTAAATAAATATGTGTAAATATGAATAATATAATTACATTTATTCCAAATTCCACCCAAATCTTTGATCTTAAAAATTCCAATGATCTAGCAATTTCATTCATGTTTTCTTCAGATTCACTTTCTCTTCAGATTCATGTTCTGTTCAGAGTTGGAAAAGTGATAGTTTGTCAGGATGGAGATAGTTGTCTGGAATTATTTCCCTGAAAGTCTGGGGTCTGAGATTCTCTTCTAAACTGAAGAACCTTTAATTTCTTGAATTTCTTTCATTAAAGACATCACCCCTGTTGGAATGTGCACTCTTTTCTTCACAGCCTTTTGAATCTTCAGACATTGCTCATTTCTTTTTGGCTCTGTCTTATCATAAAATGGTATGCAGCATATCTTCAATTTTACTTCTCAATCCACCTGTAGATTTATACTGAAGTAAATAGTTCAACTTACTGACTTTCTCGTTCAACATTAGCAATTGATTTATTAATGAAAGAAACTTGTTCACTGTCTGAATTATGTTCTCTGAAGATTTGAAAATGTTTTCTCTTGCTAGTTATGATGTCTGTTATGGTTATTCAGGATTAATTTTCAGAACATAAGCAGGATAGACTGCTTAAACTTGTTCATTTCCAGTAACTTCTATATTAAATGTGTGATTTGAATTTGTCATTCAATGTGTTATTTTGAAATCTGACTCGACTAATTTGCAGAAGCTTCAATTGCCCCGAGTAGGGTGTACTGTTCAGTTGTCAGTTTTGTGTTTTCCTTGAATCCCGAAAGTGTGGAAGCAGACCATTTGTCTCTTCGAATCCACACTGACCTTCTGAAAAGCATCCCACCCAGACCTGCTCCCCTAACCTTTCCCTATAACCCTGCATTTCCTATGGCCAATCCACCTAGATTGCGCAACCCTGGACACTATGGGCAATTTAGCATAGCCAATTCAGCTAACTGCACATCTTTGGACCGTGATGGGAAACCACAGCATCTGAAGAAAACCCATGTGGACACAGGGAGAATGTGCAAACTCCACACAAACAGTCGCTAGAGGGTGGAATCAAATTTATGTCCCTGGTGCTGTGAGACAGCAGCACTAACCACTGAGCCACCATACTGCCTCACTCCTTTACTTCTCTAGGTTTGTTACCCGTTAAAGTTTGAATTCTCTTTAGTTGATAGAAATGGAAAATATATCTACCGAGCTTGTATAGTCATATCTTTCCTTCCCTTTGATGGTGTGAAACATTTTGTTCTTTATTCCAAAGTGATTAATCTCAAGGGGTTCTGATTTTTGCTTTTTGAGCATATAGCCCTGTAAAATTTTCTATAGATTGTGCCTTGTTTGGCTGTTCCTTGATTGGATGTGCCTTTCATTGGTTGCTGAATCTTTTTACTGTTTAGTGCCTTCCAGTTTTTGAATGAGGTTGAGACCAACATATGCTCACATACTCAGCAGTGAGATTCCTGGTTGTGAAACAAGATCAAATAAGTTAGGAGCAAGAGTAGGCAATTCAGCCTCTCAAACCTACTCTGTCACTTGATATGATCATGGCTGATCTCATCCCTGCCTCAACTTCACTTTCCTGCTGTCTCATACAGTACATAGCGTACATATAGATTTCTAGTTTTTGTTATTCTTTATGTTGGAGAGTTGCTTATAACATATCTTTAAGAATGAGCACAATGCTTGAGACCGTGTATTTGAATTTAAGTCAGCTGTAAGCTGCGCTTTATAAACTAAGGCTCACTATTTGATAATCTTGTGGAACTTGATCCTAAGATGGAAGCATTGTCATATATGTTATCTTGCCATAGTATTTGGTCTAGGCCATTAATTTCCAATAGAAAATCTTTGCATTTGTCTTTTCGTGGAGACTGTTCTATCTTATTTTAACTTTTGTCTTTGTAGATTTTTTGGTCTTTAGTCTATTTGTGGCTGTCTCAAGCTTTGCCACGTTTTCTGAAAGTAAACTATTATTTTATAATAAAAGCAGTTGATTTCAAAAGCTAGGCACTGTTTGCACCTGTGAAGTCATTTTGCTTCAGTTTGTTGGCAAGAACCTTTAGAGTCTGGTGTCTATCCTAACTACTGCATTGATGTATCACATACATCATTTTATAGTTCTGTACCTTAAAAAAATGGAATGGATGCCAAAAATCTTCTGTGCCAAATTTAATTTTCTCCCCTTAGAATTGATTTATGTTCCTTCTGGACATCTGCTTTTCTCACCATATGATTTGTATTCTCTAAAGTCAAATCTTCTTTAGACAGTAACAAATCTGACAAACACATCGTTATTTACAAAGCAACCAGCCTCTTAGTAATTCTGACTTCAATCCATCTTAGTCACATCTCCCAATTAGGCTGCAGAGATCTGTAATTAAACCATTTATAAATTCCCATGGATGCTGTATTCTTCTGTTAAATCTTGCTAATTCAAGAATTTTTATAGTTCTGCAATTGAAATACTTGCTAAAGCCCTTCACTACCTCTTTGAAAATGTCTGTTGCTTCTTTGACACTTGATGAGCAACAAAATCATCTGTTATCTTCCCAGTTATGTATGGAAGTGTATTTACTTGTTCAGCTTTTGACTCAACATTCAATTTAGAAACAATTCTATCCTTCAAGGATTGTTTCCTCCAGGATGTCCAATGTTCTGTTCTATTTAGCCTCACCTTTAGCTTTAAGTCTTCCTGGCAAAACTGTTTTAAGGTTTCCTAATGTGGAAAGATTATTTCCTTTTCTTTAATAACTATTTTGCAGTAATTGTAGTTCTCCTGTGGTTTCGTACTATACAAGCAAGTCTCCCCGCTCTTTGTGGCTAATGTGAAGGTTTTCCATTTTTTTTGCGGTGCTAATGGAGGTTTTCTTTTGTGGCTGTAATGGAATTTCCTAAAAACTCTAAAATAACTGGGTTCACAATTTCCCCAACTCTTCACTCTCAGGTTATGTAAGTTTCTCTTTTAGCTCAATTGCAATTTTTTTCTTTCTATGCCTTGTGGTAATGGCAACAATGCCCGGTGTGAGCTGCAACTTAATTATTTAAATATTTGCACCTTCAGTCTGAAATACTGTACTATTTAAAATTTCCACTCTGCACCATAGATTTATATTTTTGACCCATGCAATGTTCGGTGACTGCCCATTCACTGGCTTAACTTGGACTCAGTACCACTCCCACAGACCACACATTGCAATGCAGCCTGCACCTCTAGCTTGGAGCTGGTGATGTCTTCTGTTTCAGTATCATTCTTATTAGGACTGGAAAGCTTTCTGTCATTTTTGAAATATTCTTCAAATGTTGAAGAATATTGAATATTGCCATCAAATATGCAAGAGTTCACTGTCTTCAATAATCATCATCATCTGTTTTCCTTGAAGTATTTTGTGTTAGCAGCATGTTTGTTTCATTGGGACTGGTGCTGCTAAATCCAATCTATGAGATCACATGATTAATGTCCTGACATTTGTATCTTTAAAGTGTGTATGTTCTTTCTGGTCCTACATGGCTTAATGAGTATGAGAATGTTCTGTTCTAAGTAAAAGCATCTTTAAGAGTAACCACAATGTTGTTTCCTGCACCTCTGCAAATATTTACAATTATAGTAATAATGTCCCACACTGCTACTAGTACTGTCGGGAAGACATAGCCTTAGGTTGGTCTCCCATGAGATCCTACCTTACTCTCTCTCCAAGTGTTTAAGACATTTTCACAGTGGATGGCACTTATTGTAATAAATCAACCCTTTCAGTCACTTCCAGACCCATAAGCAACAAATATTGTGACATGGGGAGGTATACTGTTATAAAAGGTTTTGAAGGCAAGAAGAATAACAAAATAATTTCAATAGGGCAAGGAGAGATGCATCAGGAAGAGACCAGATGTAGTGTAGGCTTGAAATTCTACATGGGTGAAGACACAGCTTGTAGCATTTTGAACATGTTAAAGTTGATGAAGGTGAGGGAGCCAGGTAAGATTATGTTAGCAATGTTGAATGTGAAGAAAAAAATGAGTGTGGTGGCAATGGGGAGAAGTGGACATGGAGGTAAATATCTTTTTGGATATAATAGAGGATTATTTCAGAAAATATGTGTTGGAAGAAGCTATTGCACCTGGTTACATATGAAAATCCAGAGGTGCATTGGTAAACGTAATTGTCAAAGATTATGTCATTGCTCTCACTGACATTAAGCTAGAAGAAAGTTTGGTTCGCTCTGATCTTAACATTAGTCAGCAGTTAGAAACATAGGAACAAGACAATGGAGGTGGCCAAATTGTTGACCGTACACATGACAATTATTTCTGTGTTTTCAGATAATACTCACCAAAGCAACATGTAAATAGCATTTCTGAAGAAGGGTCCAGACCCGAAACGTCAGCTTTCCTGCTCCTCTGATGCTGCTTAGCCTGCTGTGTTCATCCAGCTCTACACCTTGTTATATCAGATTCTCCAGCATCGGCAGTTCCTACTATCTCTCAATATAAATAATGAAGCCAAGGCTATTGTGTTTCAGAGCACCAGATATGTCCATGTTAGTAAAAAATGAAGATCTCTTCACAATGAAATAAGGAAGTGATGAAACAGCTCCCCTCTTTTTAACTTCCTCAGTTGGCCGCACAACAGATTTAATATTCTCTTTCAGGGCATAGCTAAACCTCACCCCAATCAAAATTTAGTGATTGGTTTGCCAGAAACAAAATAAGGAGCCAGTAACAAGGTTTCCTTATATTATTTGCTAACCTTGTAAAAATAAGAAAGGACCATATTAAACACACACAAATAAAAGTGTAAAGTTTAAAAGGCAGTACAAAAAGGAAGGTAAAAGAATATGCACTTCAAAATCCTTAGGTTGTCTTTGTGGGTGTTAGGTTTTCAGCTGACACCATGGTTCGCTATTGGTGTCTTGGATAAGCAGCATTCATGAAGATTGTAGGTAAATTTGGGATTTTATTGCTCAGATGCTACTCCAATTTTTGTTGTCAGCAGCTGCTTTATTCGTCTCGAGTGAGAGCAGAGACAGAAATCTGCTTCCAGTTCTGCTGTTATGAATCCATCATCCATTTTTGTTTGAAATGCAAGCTCATTTTTACATTCCTGCATCTGGGATCATATTTCCAAGCAGGATAATTGCAGGTGTGTCTTTTATCTCCAATATGTGATACTCAGCATAGGGGTGTAAATAAGATAAAGGAGATGAGAATTTCTTCACAACTGACTGATTTTAGTCTCATTTTATGAAAGGTTACTTTCAGTTCAAATAATTTTGTTTCTACCATTTGGATTCCTCGAGCTTGGGTCAACCTGCAGTGAGGTGATCACTATGACCAATTTTAAGTCAAGGCCTTTCCTTTTTATAATCATTTCAGCCCAAGAAAGTCCCAGGTAATGAGATCAGATGTTGGGAGTCTGTTGATAACTGATATTTTGTCACCATCATGACAAAAATGATACAGTGGAAGTGAGCTTTTCATAGTCATGGATGGCAGGGAATAAATATTTGTCAATGATACAGAAGCTGATTGAAGTGAAGACATTTATTAACTGGGGGAGAATAAGTTGAGAAAGAGTTGATCTCAACCTTGATCTCACTTACTTATTAGTGATTTTGACATATGGGGAGGCGATGGCCTAGTGGTATTATCAGTGGACTGTTAATCCAGAGACCCAAATAACATTCTGGGACCCAGGTTTGAATCCCGTCATGGCAGATGGTGGAATTTGAGTTCAATAAATATCTGGAATTAAGAATCTAATGACAACCATGAATCCGTTGTCAATTGTTGGAAAAACCCATCTGGTTCACTAATGTCCTTCAGGGAAGAAAACTGCCATCCTTACCTGGTCTGGCCTACATGTGACTCCAGACCCACATCAATGTGGTTGACTCTTAACTGCCCTCTGGGCAATTAGGGATGGGCAATAAATGCTGTCTAACCAGCGATGCCCTCATCCTGTGAACGAATAAAGAAAAAAAATATGCTGTGGGTAGGCCAAAAGTAGCATTGGAAGGTCTTCAGTAAGGATTTATGAAATTGCTGGTTGTTACAATGCACTAATCAAACACCTTGGAAAGAAAAACATTGAAAATTGGGCAATAGTTGGAGATACAAAGATGGTTACTGAAGCAAGAAATTTTAACTGCAGTATCAAAACAAATACCTTGTGAGAGAATTGAGACAGACTGATGATATCAGCAATCTTATGGCTGAGTGAAACCAAGTGATCTAGAGCTGGGGAGAAAGATATTAAATGAGGAATAACCAAAGGCTTCATGGGCAAGATGAACATGCCAAGGAAGGAAGAAAACAGGGTGAAGAATTGCACAACAAAGGATAGACGAGAGTGGAACAAAGATGGGAGATGAAGCAAAAATAACAAAGAGGAGATGTGTCCTTAAGTGTTGAATTTGGATACAAACATACAAGTCAGGGAGTGATAGTAATGTTTGGGATTGTCACTTTAGATCTGTCAGCCAAGTTGTTTGCAAGTCATGTGACTTCAGTGTTATGGCCTGTGGATTTAAAAGCAGCGGAGATGAACACATTTTCAGGTTTCATCTTATTACTTTTAACACAAAGTCCATTTCTTATTGTTAAAATTATTAATTTCCACGATTCCATCCAGTACTGGATTGGATGGTATATTTATCATCAGTAGGTAATATCTCATGAAAGAAACCAATAAATCACTTGATGGTAATTGGATGTTAATGTACTCAATACATTTGCCTTTAACAGCCACATATAAGATGATTCCTGGTGACATTTTTCACAGGGACGGACTGCAAATTCTAGCTATATTTAAAAGTCGCTCAGCAAAGAAGCCAAGAAATATGGAATACAGTAGTATTTAATTCATTGCCATCAGCATAAAAAGATTACTCGGCATGGCACGCAGGAAAAAAACATGAATCACTTACAATTGAGGTTATATTAGATTAGTGCCTTAAAGGTGTAACTGTAGACTGACTTTCCACGTGCAATAAATTGTTCACGGACTTAGGCTTTGGTGTCACATTCCAGCTAATTTAGTTTATACATAAGAAAACATGTAGGGTGCACGGGTTTCTCCCGGGCCTAACTGACTAAATGTGTTACCTATTGCTTAGCCATGCGCATCAACATTTCAAATTTTTTCTTTTAGTTAGGATCAAAGTTGAGGCTCACATAACAGACCTCACTGCCCCTGAGCTAGTGAGTGGAAAAATCAATCAAAGCTTGAGCTTCTAAAATAGTTTTCAGGTGATCTCTGGTAATGATAGAACCCTGCCTAGATGTCAAATGAGTTTTTGGCCTTGAGGGCGAGATAGACAACAGCTGACCAGCCTGGAAATACTCAAAGCAAAATATAGAAACTGGATCCCTGCATGGATGAGTGCACTTGGGAAAGAGGATTGGGACAGAAAGTATTGAAGAGTAGATGGATTGTCAGAGTTATCATCCATGGTGAGTTTGCCAGCCATAACAGGCTTCAGGGAAACACTGGCCCATTATGCCTCATGACTCCATCCCATCATATAATTAATTGAATTTTCTAACACATACTTGGGTCATGTGATGCAGTTCTTCATTCTAAAACAAAACCATGGGCACTTGTATTAGGAATTTAACATCTTTCTATCTAAAATTATCTGATAAAATAGAAATTCTATTTTGAATTTGAATATTACAAGAAAGAATTTCTATGGGAGAAAGAAAGTGTACTTCAAGGTAGCAACATTTTTATTTTTAAATGATATCTGGCTCATTCTTTATTTACCTGCTCCTTCATTCATGGCTGGCATTCAGGAACTGTCATCCTAAGCTCTAGAATTCCTTATCTAAACATCTTGCCCTCTCCTATTCTCTCCCTTTCTTTCCCTGACCCCTGACATCAGCAGGATATCTTCATGGCTGATCTTGCCCTGTGGCCCCTCAGGAACAAATTTCCATGCTGAGAAATTTGCATCTGTTTTGCTTTTTCTGTGGAAAACTCAGTTCAGTCCATGAGATTTGGGATCAGGTCAGTTTGACTGGCATTTGATGTGTTCAGAGCAGGATGGGTGGAAAAATGTGATGGATCGTAGAAATAGAACCAGGTTGTTAGTGTCTATAGATAGGAAGGAGTGAGGGGAGTCATTTGCCCCAGGGCTTGGAAAAGATAACTTAGTTGGCCACAGAGAGATGACGATGATCTCCTATGTACCTGGCACACACGGGGAATGAGGGGTGCTGGCCACATGAATGTACCAGCTGTGGCTAGGACTGCTCATAAAAACCATTAGTGAGATTTTATCAATAGGAGAGAGAGAGAGGTGACCACACAATCAGTTTCCAAAGTGAGGCAAACTACTTACATTGATTGCTGTTTCCATGACAATTCTGGATAACAGAGTACTGGATAACAGGGTGTCTACTCTATTACCTTGCAGTTGATAAGGTAAAAATATCGCATGATTTGTCTAAATTTAAACACAACCTATGTCTAAATCTTCATCTGCTTTTGTGTTCCTGCATTCTTGCCTTAAAATTCATCTAAATGAAATCTTTGTATTTAGGACAACAAACCATTCTAACAAAAAACACTAAAGAACTGCGAATGCTGGAAATCAGAAATAAAAACAGAAATTGTTGGAGAAACTCAGCAGGTCTGGCAGCATTTGTAGAGAGAAAGCAGAGCTAACATTTTGGGTCCAGTGACCCTTCAGGTTAAATGTTAACTCTGCCAGACCTGCTGAGTTTTTCAGCAATTTCTGTTTTTGGAGCCTTTCTAATATTTTGCTCAACTTGGTGGTTCAAATGAAATAAATGGGATAACATTTTTAAGCTGTGATTAAATGTCACCCAGTCAAATGTCAAAATGTTGATGATTCAGGATCAAACCTGCAGAAATATGTTTGGACTTAGCAACCTTACGTTGAATGAAATATTCAGGTACCAATAAACAGTGCATACAACTAGTTGTACCCTGAATGGCCTAAACAGTGATCATTGAAGGAACTTCCGATGATCAGAATTAATCAAACTGGAAAGGGTAGCTATGACAACAAATTCATATGGTGCATTAGGGACAGTTTCCTAAAGCAGTTGTTCATGGAGCCAACCAGGGAGCAGGTTACCTTGGATCTGGTAATAGGTTATGAGGCAGTTTAATGAATGACCTCACAGTAGAAGATACCCCATAAAGTAGTGATCAACATGATTGAATTTAATATTCACTTTAACAGTGAGAAAATTGGTTCAGAAACATTTATGTTTAATTTAGTTAAAGCGTGTTACAATGAAATAAGGATAGATTTGGCTAAAATGAAATGGGTGGAGAGATTAGCAAGAATGACAGTAAGCAAACAATGGCAGACACTTAAGGAGGTATTTTATGACTCTCAGCAAAAATACATCCCAGGAGGGAGCAAAGATTCTAGAGAGGGGTAAACCAACCATGCAAAACAAACAAGTTAAGGAGAGTATTAAGTTGAAAGAAAAATACATATAAGGAGACCAAAGTCAGTGATAGCCCCAAAAACTGGGATAAATTCAGAATGCAGCAAAGGAGGATTAAAAAGAAACAAAGCTATGAGGGCAAACTAGCAAGAAATATAAAAACTAACAATAAGAACTTCTTTAAATATATAAAAAGGAAGAGAGAGGTCAAAGTAATCACAGGCTCCTTAGAAAATGAATCTGGGTAGACATACAAAAGAAAACGGGAAAGGATTTAAACTGATATTTTGTAGCAGTCTTTGCAGTCGAAGATATTTCAAACATCCATTAAATCTAAAGACCACAAGGGAAGAATTAAGCACCATCGTTAAAGAATTAACATTAGACAAACTAATGGTGCTAAACGCAGGTAGGTCCCCTGGCCCTGATGGCTTGCGTGCTAGGACCCCTAAACGAGGCAGACACAGAGATATTGGATGTATTGGTTGTAATTTCCTGAAAATTGTTGGTTCTGGAGAAGTACCAGATTGGAAAATGGCTAATGTGGCACTCCTAATCAAAAAGGGAAGGAGACAAAAAGTGGGTATATAGGTTGATTGGCCTAACATCTATTGTTGTAAAAATATTGGAATCAATCATTAAGTAAGTAATAACAGAACATTTGGAATAATTGAGCAGAGTCATCATGGCTTCCTGAAAGGGAAATCTTGCTTGATTAATTTATTAGAGTTTTTGAGGAAGTCTCAACTGGAGTGGATAAAGGGAAACCAGTAGATGTGTTGTATTTGGACTTACAGAAGGCATTTGAAAAGATACTTCACAAATGGTTAAATAATAAGATAAGAGCCCGTAATGTTGGAGGTAATATATTGGCATACTTAGAGAACTGACTGATGGACAGGAAACTGTAAGTGGGAATAAGTGGTTCATTTCCAGGTTGGTGACCTGTGACTCGTGGTGTTCCACACGGATCAGTGCCAGGAATGCAGCTGTTTACAATATATATAAACAACTCGGAGGAAAGAAGTAAATGTACTGTATCCAAATTTGCAGATGACATGAAAATAGGTGAAAAGAGAGGTTGCCAGAAGGATAAAAAAAATTACAGAGATATATTGATGGGTTAAGTAAGTAGGCAATAAATTAGCAATTATAATGTGGGAAAGTATGACATTGTTCATTTTGGACAGGAGAACAAAAGAACAGAATATTATTTAAGGAGAAAAACTGCAGAAAGCAGCAACATAAAAGGCTTTGGGATATCTGTACATGGAACACAGAAGAGTAGCACACAGGTGCCATAGGTAATCGGGAAGATGAATAGAATGTTGGCCCTTACTTCAAGGGGGTGGAAGTATAAGAATAGAGAGGTCTTACTGCAACTGTACAAGGTGCTGATGATACAACATCTGGAGTTCAGCAAACAGTTTGGTCGCCTTATTTAAGGAGCAATATCATTTATTTAGGTGCAGTTCAGAAGAGGTTCACTAGGATGATCCTTGGTATGGAGGAATTGTGTTATGAGCAAAAGCTAAACAGGTTGGAACTTTACTTAATGGAGTTTAAAAGGATGAGAGGTGATCTCATGGAAAGATGTAGGATTCTAAAGGGGCTTGGCAAGGTAAATGTTGTTAAATTCCCTTCATGGGAGAGTCTAGAATCTGAGGGCATAGTCTCAGAATTAAGGGGTGCCAATTTAAGACAGAGATAAGGAGGAATTTCTTCACTCAAAGGATTATGAGTTTTTGGAACTCTTTGCTGTGGGGCCAGAGTCCTTGTGTAAATTTAAGGCTGAGATAGATAGATTCTTGATCAGCAGAGGAATCAAGATTTATGGGGAAAACACAGGAAAGTGGATGTGAGGAATGTCAGATCAGCCATTGTTGTCTGTACTTTGGACACTTTCACCAAATGATAGATTAAAAACACTTTACCTAAATGCTCCTGTCAGTGAGGTGGGCAAAGGGACACAGAATTTGGTTTGCAGTTCAATTTGATTTTATTAACAAAATATTCCATCTGAAAATGCTATGTGAGCATTTCCTAAATCTCCAGAATATTTTCTCTCTATCTAGTTCTATCTGTCTGAGAAGGGATATTACCGGCAGTGATCAATGTGTTTGAGCTGGGCCATTGGAATCTCCTTCCTCTTTGACAAAGGACTGAGAAAGGTGGGTCTTGCAGGTCAAGGCGAATCTTCCCTGGGTCTTCTTGGGATGCCACATGGTCTTCTGCCATGGGTTTTGCTGCTAATCTCCCCTGCAAGTCTTCACTAAGTGGTTGGCTTCCAGGTGTATGTTTTTTTAATGCCCCTTACACCAAACCTTCTCGAATGTTCTGTGGCTTTTGGCCAATGGGGTCATGAGCTGTTTTCAAAGCATTCAATGGGGTCACTGTTGCCATGCTGGGAGGCGTAAAGTGAATATACTTAGGCAGTCAAGATGCCCAAACGTCTGATCAACACTTCTTCAATTCATGACCTTTGGGCTGTTTGTAATTAGTTCCCCTTGAACTTTTGTAACCCCTTTGACCTTGGCTTCCAGTTTTCTCTGCAGCTGATAGGTGGTGGCTGCTCCTTAATTTCATTTGTCCAGTTTTCTGATTTCTCCGGATGTGTGTCAATTTAGCATGTCCAATTTTGGGCCCAAGGTTGCTTGGCCACACCAAGATTCTATTGAATGGTGGGTCAGGCTCGAGGGGCCAAGTGGCCTACTCCTGTTCCTGCTTCTTATGGTCATAAGTTCTTAGAGGAATAAAAGCTACAGAAATTTTGAGTTAACAAGATGTAGAGCTGGATGAACACAGCAGGCCAAACAGCATCAGAGGAGCAAGAAGGCTGATGTTTCAGGCCTAGACCCTTCTTCAGAAATCTTCAGAAATTTTGAGTGTTCATTTTTGCGGGCAAGTGCAAAATAGGAGTGTCCTCCAAACTTTAGTCTGTTGCAGACCCTTTCCAGCAAGACCCAGATAGACTTCTCTCCTCTCCTTATCTGTCCTGCCATTTAGGTCCACCTAAGAGATGACTGATTTCTCACCCTCCAAGAACCACAAGCTGTTCCAGATAAATGAGACCCAAACCCAATAAGGTAATAAACTGTCAGATAGAGTGGCACTATCCGTATTTTGTGTCCTTATTGGAAAGGAGTTTTTGTTTTGTGTTGTGGATCTCCACTGAGAACCACAAAAACAATTTGCCTTTATGTGGAACCTGTAATGTGGCTAAATGTTCCAAGGCACTTTGAAGTGTTATGAAGGAATAGTGTTTGCACTGAAGAGAGGCTGGATAGGCTCAGGTTGTTTTCTTTAGAGCAGAGAAGGCTAAGATAATGAAGGACATGGACAGGGTAGATAGGAAGCAGCAAATGCCCTGAGTTGAAAGGTCAATAAGGAGGGGGGCATAATTTTAAGGTGAAGGACAGGAAGTTTAGAGGATACTTGAGGAAAGCTTTTTTTCACCCAGAAGGTGGTTCGAATCTGGAATGCACTGCCTGGGAGGGCAGTAGAGTTGGGAAACCTCGCAACCTTCGAAAATTATATGGATGAGCAGTTGAAGTGTCATACCATTCAAGCTATGGGACAAGTGCTGGAAAATGAGATTAGTGCAGATAGATTGGTGCACATTCAATGGGCTGAATGGCCTCTTCTGTGCTATCTGACTCTATGACTTGTTGATATTTAGCTGCAGAAGGAAATGTTGGAACTTTCAAAAGGTAAGCTTTTACTGGTATCATTACTGGAGAGAGAGTGAGACGTAATATCACAAGCAATTAAGCAGATAATTGAGGTTAATTGATTTATAAATTGACTGTGCAGATAACAGGAGGACTGTGGGATACAGGTGTGGAAGGAGCTGTAAGATTAACTACTGAATAAATTATCCACAAGAAATGTGTCTTGGTTTCTGTCTCACTGACTGGTTTGGATCCAATTTGATACTTGATAGCAGAGGACTGTTGGCTAAAAGTAAAGATTGAAAACTTGAGACAACAAGGTGCAGGGCTGGATGAACACAGCAGGCCAAGCAGCA
>NC_063363.1:12758257-12840023 GCF_021869965.1 Rhincodon typus
TGCTGCTTGGCCTGCTGTGTTCATCCAGCCCTGCACCTTGTTGTCTCGGATTCTCCAGCATCTGCAGTTCCTACTATCTCTGATTCGATTGAAAACTTGAACTTCCTTTCAGACAGAAGGTTGTAATTTTACTTTTGAAGAGGTTGTTTCATAAAGTTTTGTGGATCAATTAAGTTATGAATTAACATTTACTGTGGCGAGGACAGTCTTTTCAGTTGTTTTCAGCGGCTGGAGTCCGGGAGAAAGCGCGAGGGCAGCCCGGGAAGATAAGCTTCCACCCATTAAATTTGGGAGTTAACTAATTTGCATTTGCATATTTTTTTTTCCTCTTCTCTTTGTTATCTAGACGCCAAATCCTCTGGGAGCGGGTCAGAAGGCAAAGCCGGAGTCTGTTTGAGTATATAACAGAGTAAACTTACTGATGCAGAGAACACTGCAAAACTAAAAAAAAAACTAATTAATTTTAAATAATTAACTAAGTAGAGATGGCAGGCCAGGTGATGTGTTGTAGCTGTATGAGGTGGGAGCTAGCTGATCCCATTGAGAACGGCAGTGACCACATCTGCAGCAAGTGTTGGCTGCTTGAGGAGCTCCGGCTCAAAATTGATGAGCTGGAATCCGAACTCCAAACACTGCGGCACAACCAGGAGGGGGAGAAATACCTGGATGCTGTGTTCCAGGAGGCAGTCACACCTAGTAGATTAACTAATGTTAATTCAATTGGCGGGCAGGGACAGCAGTGTGTGACTGCAAGTGAGGCAGGTAGAGGGACCCTGCAGACAGGAACACAGGATCCGCAGCCCTTGACATTGTCCCACAAGTATGAGGCACTTGCTCCCTGCGTGGATGCGGAACAGGGCTGCAGGAAGGATAAGTCAACTGACCAAGGCACCATGGTCCAGGAGGCCATTCAAGAGGGGGGAGCAAAAAGACAGATTGTAGTTGTCGGGGATTCCATCATCAGGGGGATAGACAGTATCCTTTGCGAGCAGGATAGAGAATCCCGCATGGTGTGTTGCCTGCCCGGTGCCAGGGTGCAAGACATCTCTGACCGGCTTGAGGGGATACTAGAGAGGGAGGGGGAGGATCCAGTTGTTGTGGTCCACGTAGGTACCAACAACATAGGCAGGACAAGGAAAAAAGACCTGTTTCGGGATTATGAAAAGCTAGGAACAAAATTAAAAAACAGGTCTTCAAGGGTCATAATCTCTGGATTGCTGCCTGAGCCACGTGCAAATTGGCATAGGGAGGCGAGGATCAGGGAAGTAAACACGTGGCTACAAGAGTAGTGTGGGAAAGAGGGTCTCCTTTTCATGGGGCACTGGCATCAGTTCTGGGACAAGAGGGATCTATCCCGCTGGGATGGACTCCACCTGAACAGGGCCGGGTCCAGTGTTCTGGTGAAAAGGGTAAATAGGGTGGTTAATAGGACTTTAAACTAGTAAGTAGGGGGGAAGGGAGAAATGAGCGTAGAGGGAGAATAACAATTAATGTAAGGCAAAGCAGCAGGTTAGCAGGTGACGAGGAAGCTTCAACTCCATTGAAAATTAGGAAAACAGTTAAAGGGAAGGAGAACTCAAGAGCTGTTAGTAATGGAGATAATAGGACCCAAAAAGAAGGTGCAAAAACTGGCATAAGGGCACTTTATCTGAATGCTTGGAGCATTCGAAACAAGGTGGATGAGTTGACGGTGCAAATCATGGCAAATGGGTATGATTTAGTGGCCATTACAGAGACATGGTTACAGGATGGTCATGACTGGGAGTTAAATATCCAGGGGTATCAAACTGTTCGGAAGGACAGACAGGAAGGTAAGGGAGGTGGTGTTGCTCTGATTTTTAAGGATGATATCAGGGCAGTAGTGAGAGATGATATAGGTTCTCATGAACAAAACGTTGAATCCATTTGGGTGGAAATTAGGAATAGCAGGGAGAAGAAGTCACTGATAGGTGTGGTCTATAGGCCACCAAATAATGACATTGTGGTGGAGCGGGCAATAAACATAGAAATAGCTAATGCATGTAAAAATGGTACAGCAATTATCATGGGGGATTTTAATCTACATATCGATTGGTCAAACCAGGTCGGTCATGGCAGCCTTGAGGAGGGGTTCATAGAATGCATCCGCGATAATTTCCTTGAACAATATGTAATGGAACCCACGAGGGAGCAAGCTATCCTAGATCTAGTCCTGTGTAATGAGACAGGAATAATTAATGATCTCACAGTTATGGATCCTCTCGGAAGGAGCGATCACAGTATGGTCGAATTTAAAATACAGATGGAGCGTGAGAAGGTTAAATCCAGTACCTATGTCCTGTGCTTAAACAAAGGAGACTATGAAGGAATGAGGGAAGAGTTAGCTAAGGTAGAATTGGAGCAAAAACTTTATGGTGGGTCAATTGAGGAACAGTGGAGGACTTTCAAAACGATTTTTCACAGTGCTCAGCAGAAGTATATTCCAGTGATAAGGAAGAACTGTAGGAAAAGAGAGAGCCAGCCATGGATGTCTAAGGAAATAAAGGAAAGTATCAGATTGAAAAAAAACATATACAAAAAAGCAAAGAGGAGTGGGAAACTAGTAGACTGGGAAATCTTTAAAGGCCAACAGAAAGCCACAAAAAAGTTATAAAGTAAAGTAAGATAGATTATGACAGTAAACTAGCTCGAATATAAAAACAGGCAGCAAAAGTTTCCATAAATATATAAATCGTAAAAGAGTGGCGAAGGTAAAATTGGTCCTTTAGAGGATGAGAAGGCCAATTTAATAACTGGGAATGAGGAAATAGCCGAGATATTAAACAGTTATTTTGTGTCGGTCTTCACTGTGGAAGACACAAATAACATGCCGAAAACTAATAGCAAGAAGGTTATAGCAGGTGAGGACTTAGAAACTATCATTATCACTAAGGAGGCAGTGCTGGGCAAGCTAATGGGGGTAAAGGTAGACAAGTCTCCTGGCACGGATGACATGTTTCCCAGGGTATTAAGAGGTGATGGGGGAAATAGCAAATGCACTAGTAATTATTTACCAAAATTCACTGGACTCTGGGGTGGTTCCCGCAGATTGGAAAACAGCCAATGTGATGACACTGTTTGAAAAAGGAAGTAGACAAAAAGCAGGTAACTATAGGCCAGTTAGCTTCGGTAGTGGGGAAAATGCTTGAATCTATCATTAAGGAAGAAATAACAAGACATCTGGTTATAAATTGTCCCATTGGGAACACCCAGCATGGGTTCATGAAGGGTAGGTCATGTTTAACTAATTTGGTGGAATTCTTTGAGGACATTACTTGCATGGTGGACAATGGGGAACCTGTGGATGTGGTGTATCTGGATTTCTAGAAGGCATTTGACAAGGTGCCACACCAAAGGCTGCTACATAAGATAAAGTTGCACGGTATTACAGGTAACGTATTGGCAAGGATAGAGGATTGGTTGACAAGTAGAAAGCAAAGAGTAGGGGTAAATGGGTGTTTTTCTGGTTGACGGTCAGTGGCTAGTGGTGTGCCTCAGGGATCAGTGTTGGGACCGCAATTGTTTACAATTTACATAGATGATTTGGAGTTGGGGACTAAGTGTGGTGTGTCAAAATTTGCAGATGACACTAAGGTGAGTGGTAGAGGAAAGTGTGCAGAAGACACTGAAAGTTTGCAGAGGGATATAGATAGTCTGAGTGAGTGGGCAAAGGTCTGGCAGATGGAGTACAATGTTGATAAGTGTGAGGTCATCCATTTTGGTAGGAATAACAGCAAAATGGACTATGTTTTAAATGGTAAAAAATTGCAGCACGCTGCTGTGCAGAGGGACTTGGGTGTCCTTGTGCATGAATCGCTAAAAGTAGGATTGCAGGTGCAGCAGGTAATTAAAAAGGCAAATGGAATTTTGTCTGCCATTGCTAGAGGGATGGAGTTTAAAAACAGGGAGGCTATGCTGCAGCTGTATAGGGTCCTGGTGAGGCCACACCTGGATTACTGTGTGTAGTTTTGGTCTCCTTACTTGAGAAGAGATATACCAGCATTGGAGGGGGTGCAGAGGAGATTCACTCGGTTGATTCCAGATTTGAGAGGGTTGGATTATGAGGAGATACTGAGTAGACTGGGATTATACTCATTGGAATTCAGAAGAATGAGGGGAGATCTTATAGAAACATATAAGATTATGAAGGGAATAGATAAGGTGGAGGCCGGGAGGTTGTTTCCGCTAGCAGGTGAAACTAGGACTAGGGGGCATAGCCTCAAAATAAAGGGAAGCAGATGTAGGACTGAGGTCAGGAGGAACTTCTTCACCCAAAGGGTTGTGAATCTGTGGAATTCCCCGCCCAGTGAAGCAGTTGAAGCTACCTCGCTGAATGTGTATAAGGCAAGGCTAGATAAATTTTTGAACAGTAAAGGAATTAAGGGTTATGATGAGTGGGCGGGTAAGTGGAGCTGAGTCTCAAAAAGATCAGCCATGATCTTATTAAATGGCGGGGCAGGCTCGAGGGGCCGGATGGCCTACTCCTGCTCCTAGTTCTTATGTTCTTATGTGAAAATCTCACTACAAATGGTTGATGGCTACAGTCCATATTAATTGATTGATGGAAAAAAAAATCCAAAAATTCCAGTTCTGAGGAAGGGTCACCGGATCTGAAACGTTAACTCTGTTTTCTCCTCCACAGATGCTGCCAGACCTGCTGAGCTTTTCCAGCAACTTTGTTTTTGTTCCAAAAATTCCTATAGTAATGAGTGATCATCCATGGCTTGGGAATGGATTACTGTTAGCTGCAATTTGTCTAAGCACTTGAATGCCTTGCAAGCCAAGATAAGGGTTTTCAGTCAGTTTGAAGTTTCAGAGAAAATTTGGCAAACTTTAGAGCATTGTATATGGCTGTCAGAAGAAAGCAATAATCCAAGAACCTGGAGTACTGCTAAAGAAAAGGGTGGAAGAATGAAATATGTAGGTAAGGTTATTGGTAGTGATGGGAAAACGGTAATCTTACAACATGAAAATCAAATTATTATGGCACATTCTTCAAGGTTAGTTTGTACTTAGTGTACACTTACAGAATCTGAACAAGTCATAGAAAATGATGAAGCACCATAAACTTCACATCCACATATGTTGGGCAATTATGAGGGCCAGACTACGGAAGATAAAAGGCTAAGTGAATATGGACAAAGTGATACAGGGATTCAGGACAAGACTATTTAGCTCAAAGGACAGTGATGAAAGTTGGCAACAAAGTAACATCTGTAACAGAAGGGGCTAGCGAGTAAAAGAATACAAACGGTAAAGGGAATCATGGCCTTCTGAGAGAAGAAATTCCTCCTCTTTTCTGTAAAATTTGGAAAACCCCTTATTCAGAGATTATGCCCTCTGGTCCTAAACTCTTTCACAAGGGGAAACAACAATTCTGAATCTATTTCCAAAACAAAATAGGCTGATGCAAGTCATCATTATTTCATAAGATAAGTGGCAGGTTGCAAGAAATTATTGGAGATCCTTGAAGAATAATGGCTGGTAGTATAAAGAGCTTTAAGAACATGAAATTTAAAAAGAAAACAATTTTTTTGTTCACTTTTTGATTTAACATTTTAAAAATTATTTATAGAAAGAAGGGGAACATTAAAATTTGATTAAATGAAATATGAAAAAAGAAAAAATGTGTTAGAAGATTTATAATACAAATATCAATACTTGTATTTGTGCAAATACATGGAAAAATGTGAATTTGAATTATTTTTGTTCAAAGATTGGTTTTATGTCTTCAAAGGTTTTATTTTAAGAAGAGGGATATCTGTCAATGTACCACTTGATTGGGGTTATTTGATCAATTCGTACATTAGGCTGGGTACATATTAAGTTAGAATAGATAGGACTGGTTGGTGAAAGAAGCTGCAAGACTAAATAATTAATAAACTCTATCCAGAAAAAAAAAGTGTCGGTGTTTCTGTCTCACTGACTGGCTTGGATCGGCGAGCCAAGATGGACAGGCTGGAGGAGATTTCAGAGTTTAGAACCTAATCAGTTGAAGGCATTACCGTCATTTGTGGGGTGATGGCAAACCAGATTTGTACAAGTGGCCAGAATTGGAGAGTCATGAAGATTTATGTGGGTATAGAACTGGAAGTGATTACACAATTAGGGAGAGTTAAAGACCATACCATTCTACTTATCGAAAGAAAGACAGCAAACAAATTCAGTTTGATTTTTATAAATCTAAGATTATATTGCATTTTAGCAGTTTTGTTTAACTACAGTAGCTCAATGTACATGTTTTAAAACAGTCTCCTAATGTCAGTAACAATTTGTAGATTCAGTCATGTGTGTGCCAATGAAACTACTACAGGGCTTTGGAGAAGTATAATTAATCTTTGACTGCAATATGCAGCAGTACAAGGTTTTTCATGACATGAAGCAGCAGAATTTGATTAGCTGATTGTGCCACACTGATTTATAATTGCCTTTTCTGTGGTCTATAGAATGTCATTATCAATCATTTGGACTTTTTCAGTCAGATTCCAATTAGTTGAGTTCCATTTTTTTCCCCAACTGTTTGGGAAGATGAAGCCAAAAACAGTGTGAAAGAAGAAAATTAAGCCATTGTCATCAAATTAAGAGAGGTAATGGGAGTTGATGACATTTCATACATCGAAAGTTATAACGTGCTAGCCAGTTAAGTGCTTCATATGGAATAAAATTTGGAAGCTTCCCTGTCTTGATAGTTTCTCTTTGGAAAGCCTACAGTGAGGTGGGTGTGCACATCAGCTGGTAGTAGACATAAAGGCTCCTGCCAATTTTGCCTGCTTTTCACTGTACGATAAAGGAAAGTACTTTTGTTGTGGCAATAAAATTGTCAGCTTTCTACTATTCCAACGGAAAGCTAGCTAACTGAAAGGTCAAGAAGAAAGAGTAAGTGTACAAAGTGATTTCTTGGAGGAGCAGAGATTCCCATTAAATTGGTGCTAACACCAAGCTATGTTTATAATTTATGTTAACAATTAAGACTTTGGAATGAACAACATAATTTCTATATTTACTGATGAATTGTCAGGGGCGGTTAATGCTGAGGAAGACTGCATCACATTACAAGAAGGTATTAAAACATTTGCAGAATAATTGAAAAATGAGTTTCAGCATAAATAAATAAGAAGTAGGAAAATAAGAAAAGCATATATTACTTGTAAAACAAGATTATAAAATGAATCAAGACTGCAACAGAATCTGGATGTAGAAATGCACTAACCATTGTGATTGAGACATGTAGTATGGTCACAACAAAGACAAATGTCTTTTGTTCAGAGGGATATAACTGAAAACTAGAGAAATTATGCTACATTAGTATGAATGCAGTTAGATGACACATAGAGTAGTTATTCTGAACACCACACTATAAAAAATAACTAGGCCACTGGCAAAGCTGCAAAATGATTTACAAGGATGATTCTAAAACAGCAAGCTTATATCTCTTAGTAGGGGATGAAGAGGTTGCTGTTTTTCTCTCTCCCTTATATTTTCCAGTGCACCCCTTCCCTTGATGGACAGTGCTTGCAAATTGTTACGTGTTCAATTAGTTATTTGGGTCACTTGGTGATGGATCTTTCAAAATGGTTTAAAGAAAACACAAGGAGCTGCATGGAAAAGTTTACAAGTGATTTTGAAACTGTGCAACACTTCCTGCCATTCTTTACATTGAGGTCTAGACTAGCTTCTCACTACAAGCTCAGGTCACCAGGTTTTCATCACCTCAGCCTTATGAACAGTGAGTCTGAATCATTAGGATCCCTACAGTGTGGAAACAGGCCATTCGGCCCAACAAATCCACACTGACCCTCTGAAGAGCAACCCACCCAGGCCCATCTCCCTACCCTTTCCCTGTAACCCTAAATATCCCATGGCTAATCCACTTAACTTACACACCTTAGACACTACGGGCAATTTAGCATGGCCAATCCACCTAGCCCGGACATCTTTGGAATGCGGGAGGAAACCAGAGCACCCAGGGGAAACCCACACAAACACGGGGAGAACGTGCAAACTCCACACAGATACTCGCCCAAAGGTGGAATTGAACCCGGGTCCATGGCACTTTGAGGCAACAGTGCTAACCACTGAGCCACTGTGCTGCCCACCATGTTGTAGTATGTGCCACAGTTAGTATGTTAACATACCTTTAAGAGGCATGCTCATGATATCATCATCCTGGCATATGGCCTAAAGGTATAAAGGTCTCATTCTCCATCTTACCTGTGATGACTTGAAATGTGAAAGTACTGGAAACATGCTGCTCCATGTAACATAGCAGCTTAATATTAGCCCAGACACTTATGTGTCTGTGAATGCATTGTTTTTATGTCATATTTAGCGGTAATAAATATTTGTTGAATTCTTCAGCAACATAATATCTAACCCATTGTTTTTAATGTTATGGGAGATAACATAATCATTGCTACATAAGGTAAAACACCTTGATTCAGGCAAAATTGCACTAGTAATAGCTTCTCAGGAGTATGTGTAACAATTCCCTATGTGTAAATCCTTGTACACTCTTACCAAAGTTGAGTAGCAGGAACAGGAAAGGACAAGTTAGGGCTTGTGATTGGTGTCATGGTGATTATTGTCACCTCATAACTAAAACAAACAATAGAACTTTGAAGCAAGAAACTCTACTTATCTGGATGGTGCAGCTCCAATAACATTCAAGAAGCTCAACACCATCGAGAACAATGCATTTCACTTGACTGGTACTTCTCTACCACCTTCAATATTTGCTCTCTTCACTTCTGATGCACAGTGGCAACAGTGTCAACTATCTACAAGATGCACCACAACAACACATCTAGACTGCTTTGACTGCTCTTGCCAAGCCTGTGAACTTTATCACTCGCAAGGATAAGGATACTGGATGTATGGGAACGCCACTACCACTAAGTACCTGTCCAAGACACACACTGTCCTGAATTGGTACTAGATTGTAGTTCCTTCACCGACACTGGGTCAAAATCCTGGAACTCCGTTCTCATCAGTACTGTGGATGTAACCAGGCCCCAAAGACTGCAGTGGTTCAAGAAGGCACCTCATCACCCTCCTTCTCCAGGGTAATTATGAACGGGCAACGAATGCTGGCCTAGAAGTGATTCCCATATCCTAAGAATAATAATAAAATTCTCAATTTAAATTGAGCAACTCTTATTGACACAAAAGTGATGACAGGAATCAGTGTGGCACAGCAGGACTGAGACAAAACAGACCTTCAATTAAAACCCTTTAGTTATAAATTCTTTTGCAGCATTAATTTTCACTGTCATGATAACAGTTTTATTTTACTTGTGGTCACACCTTAATGGGCACCATTGTATATCTCCTGTGTGATGATTGTACCCTCGTGCAGTAAACATATGATCGAAAAGGACTTTCAACTGTCTTTTTGTCTGCGTGCAATGCCTTTGAGAAACAACATTTTCCAAGTTACTGTGCAATAATTCTTCTGCTTGGTTACGTTCTAATTGACTCCGTCAAGTAAAGTTAGTTGAAATCTATCACTGAGCTACACAATAGGAAAAAATTTTCAGATGCATCAGTTACTGTGTATTTGTCCATGAGATTGGAGGTTGACAGAGGCGATCACAATGGAATACTTTCTCTCCCTTGTTACACTGACATCATTTCTTTTTATTAGCTTGCCCTGGCTTTCTCTGCAATCACCTCAATCTATTGTGGCCAGCCGTTTAACATTCTGTTTTTGAAGTAATTTAGAATGATACACTCATTATGTAATTTTTTGTTGCATCCCTCCACCAGCCAGAAAAAAAACATAATTCAGGCTTAAAACGATAGCTGGAACTGGGCTGTGCCTGGCTTGATTCTCCTGAGGAATCCCTCAGAAAATGGAAGAACAAATTGAAGACCTCCCTCCAACAGGACTAATCAGGATAAATGCAGGAGGGATGTTCCCGTAAGGATCCCTCCGTAAGAGGGATCATGATCTAGGGATATAGAGTAGGCCATTTAGGAGTGAGATGAGGAGAAATTTCTTCATCCAGAGAAGTAAACATGTAAAAATGACAATGTGACGCCTAAAACTTAAAAAAAAAACAAAACGACTGCAGGTGATGGAAATCAAAAACAGAAACAAAAATTGTTGGAAAAGCTCAGCAGGTCTGGCAGAATTTGTGGAGAGAAATCAGAGTTAACATTTTGCGTCCAGTTCTGAGGAAGGGTTGCTGGATCCGAAACGTTAACTCTGATTTCTCTACCTAAAACTTTGCGCCTCTTTTCAATTTTATATAATAGATAGCTTAGGAGAATGAGGTGGAATCTCATCGAAACCTATAATATTCTAACAAGGCTAGACAGGGTAAGTGCAGGGAGGATGTTCCCAGTAAGCAGGGAGTCCAGAACCAGGGGTCACCGTCTAAGGATACAGAGTAGGCCATTTAGGACTGAGATGAGGAGAAATTTCTTCACGCACAGAGTGGTGAGTCTCTGGAATTCTCTCTTGCAGAAAGTGGTTGGGCCAAAACATTGAACTTTTTCAAGGAGTTGGATATAGTTCTCCAGGCTAAGGGGATCAAAATGTATGGGGAGAAAGCGGAAACAGAGAACTGAGTTGGATCATTCTGAATGGCAAAGCAGGCTCAAAAGACTGAATGGACTACTCCTGCTCCTATTTTCTATGTTTCTACGATTCTGAGATCTTGAAGCTTTCTCACTGATAAGTGATTGGAAATATCTTGGACAAAGTCTTCTGAGTTATTGTTTCTCATCCATGGAGGAGAGTGACTAAGCTCCTACAGGCCCTAACAAGGAACCATTACATATCTGTTTGGTGTGTTTAAATATCAACTTGTAAAAGGCCTGCAACCACACAGGCTAAAAGAAATCCACCTGTGACCCCAAGTATTGCGTATGATTTCATACTGCTTTCAATGGTTCTTTGAATTCCAAGGTGCTATCAATAGAGTTTTGTTTGAAGAAAGTTGATACTGAGATGAGCCAGCTACTTCTGGAGGCCAGCAGACATTTCAGGTTTATCAATAATCAGCCTCACAGCAGTAAAGCAAGACTTCCTTTGTTTAAAGCTTTGTTCTGTGACATTTGCTGCAAAGGTCGTTCATTGACCTTTTTATCTCCTGATGGTGGAAACTGATTTCCATTTTCTACTGCATCATTCTTATTCAATAAAAGGTTACTGTAGCTATTAAGCTGTGTTAAAGTCCATATTTTAGAATGTCATACTGGGGTGCAACAACTCTTATGGACACTTCACACCCTGGTATGTACTGATTGCTTCAGATTACAGTCCATGCAAGGCCACCCAACTCTTAATTGAACAATAAAATACCATAGATTTTTAAAAAATTCGGTCCGATCTACCTCAAGAACCTTTGTATAAATTATCTTTCAGTCTTATGTTGCACCTTGGATTTGCATGTTCTGGCATTTCTTGCAGGATGGTGAGTACAATTTAAATGATAGATTTAATTTTGGCAATTGAAGTGTTCCTTTAACTGCATTAACTCAGTTGTTAGCCAGCAAAATGTTGTCATACAAAACAGCGTGGAATTCATCATTTTTCTTCCTCATTTGACCATTCTGACTGGGCCAACAATATAATTGAAGGGCCCATCACTATTAATTGTAAGGTGACCAGTTTTGCAATTGACTTTCACACATGATTGTGTAAAGGTTGAGTTCATACAAAAGCCAATTTCTTGATTTTTGGCCGAAGGAAATCTGAAAATTTTTCATACACCTCATGGAAAATTTAACCATAGAAACTTTCAGGGAATAAAGGCCAAAAAATCTCTGAAACAAACATTCCTGGAGATGTTAATGGTTCAATTTCATTGTATGTAGGAAAACAACTTTGAAAATGAGTATCAGTAAGTCAATGCTTAAATGACTTAGATATTTAGGATTTTTGTTTTTTTTATTTATGCATTTGACTATGAATGAAAATTAATATGAATTTGTTTAGTTTTCTTTACCTGATTGCATTGTGACAGTCATTTTTTGGATTTCAATTAAGCCCAATTCAATATGGATATCGGCCTCTTGAAGACATGTTCAAGGTAACCCCGTGACCTTTGGCCTCAAAAACTGGTCTCAAAATATCAACTTTTACACGAGTATTTCAGCAATTATGGCCTCTAGTAGTAAAAACCTAATCTTTCTAGGGGCCAGCTGTGCACTATTTTACGTTAAAGCTATCAAAATTCAACATGGCTGATGTCATTGAGAGAAAGAGCAAATGCAAAAATTCTCAACAACCTCTTTACCAATACCTCCTTCCCTAACTAGGTCAACTAATGAAGATGTCAAATAATAAAAACAACATTTGCTTGAATGAAGATTATTTCAGACTCTTAAATTACTGATTGCCATTCAATTTTAAGACTAGGCAGAAATAATAAATAACATAAAATATGGCAGTGTAATACCCTGCATAATTTTAGAATCTTTTTCCATAAAAGGAGATTTTAAATATTTTGCCACAGTAATGAGATCTGTTTTATGTCTTAAAATTCTGAGAGTCACAAAAATCTATTGCCTCATTTCTTTGCATAACGAAAAGATCCAGGATTGCTTGATAAAATAGTCATAAACCTGTCAGATGCCACCAGTAAAATCTTGTAATGTTAAACTTTGCTAACAGGATAAGCTCTAAAAAATCCTTGAATGTTCCCGTAGGATTTCTTGAATGCGGCATTTTAGCAGGGAACTGTGAATGTAAAATCCCAACAAGAATGTAATAAGAAAAATCCAGGAGTAGATGTAAGCACAGATAAGCCTGTGCAAATACCAAGCTTGTATTGTAGCATGGGGCACCAACAAGTGGGAAAGTTCCTGTTTGAACATGAAGCAGCAGAACTATAGAATGATGAACATAGCACTTAATAAAAATAGTCAACTGGATTTCATGGAATTTCATGAGATCAGTTTCACTGCAGATTCATGATAAATTCTTGACTCAGATCGGTTCCGTTCTGGTGAAAGGTCATTGATCCCAAGTATTGTGCACAATTTTGGCCCTCACACCTACGGAGGTATATGTTTGCTTTAAAGAGAATGTAGCAAAGGTTCATTATTCATTCCTGTGAGGCCAGGGTTGTTCTATGAGGAAAGATTGAGTAGTGCAAACTCATGCTCTGTGGTGTTTTGAAGGAAGAGAAATTACAATATTGAATTATACAACATTTTAAAAGGGTTGACAGGCTAGACACTGAGATATTGTTTCTACTGGTTATAGAGTCATAGAGCTGTACAGCAGTATGAAAAATTTGCCCCTTAGGTCCCTTCTAATTCGTTCCCCTCTCACCTTAAACATATGCTCTTTAGTTTTGGAAACACCTACCCTGGGGAAAAGACATTGGCTATTCACCCTATTCATGCCCTTCATGATTTTATAAACTCTGACACTCCAGGTAAAATAACCCCAGCCTATTCAGCCTCTCCCTATAGCTCAAACCCTCCAACCCCGGCAACATCCTTGTAAATCTTTTCAGAACCCTTTCAAGTTTCACAACATCCTTCCTATATCAACAAGACCAGAATTAAACACAGTATTCCAAAAGTGGCCTAACGGGTAATCCAAGATGGAGGACTGGAAAAAGTTGTGGGCTGTAAGAGCTGCTATATCTTTGAGGCATTTTCAGTGTTGGAGAATCTAGGACTCAGATTCATTGTCTCAAGGTGAGGTGTTGGATATTCCAGACCAGGTTAAGGAGAGTGGTTGTGAATATTGAGCATTTTGTACCCCAGATGCTGTGAGTGCTCAAGTTGTTGAATATATTCAAGACTGAGACTGATAAATTATAAAACCTGAAGAAAATGAAAGGATATATGGATGAAGAGATATAGAGGGCAAGGTTTAACCAGGATCAGTCATGAGCCATGGACGTTATGACCAACTCCTGTTCCTATTTCTTACCTTATATAAAAGTCTGACAAATGTAGGCAGCAACACACAAGCACATTGATAATTGGCTTTCACCCTGACTGAGATTCTCAGCAAAATCCCTCACAAAAAACACTCTTAATAAGATTTATATGTAAGTTTGTTTAACACTGCAGCTATTGTCATTTGACCATTTGGAAAAGGTCCTCAAAAGCCAAGGCTGATTTACAACTAAGCTAACATGATATTTTTAGTTTGTCACATGAGCAAGTTGTGATCCAGGATGCACATTTGATGCTCATTTATCCAGACCCCTTTTAAACTTCCAACATTTGAACTGGTAGAATGCAATAGTATATAACAGAAAGCAGCCTTTAATTCCAGAGGCCAAAGTTGGATTTAGTAATTTTCAATACACACTTTTTTTTGTTAATAGATTTAAGAAGAGAGTCGATGTAAGTCAGAACGTGGTTAAAATTGAGTCAATATCCATTAAATCTAGGAGTGATCTCATTCGGAAATGTGGCTTTCCTTTTTCAGTTGCTGGTTAGCCAGCTAAATGTTTCAAACATTGCCAATATCTAAAATGTGAAGCCAGAAATAACATGGTGATATTAGTGAAAGAACACGCAATGGGGCTGAATTTCATTTTATGTGTGAACCATTCGTAAAATTGGGACAAAACTTTGCTAAAATTAAATAGGGCAGGAATGCAGCCCCTTACAAATTTTGGTTGGATCCTGATTTAATCAGACAGCATGGGTTTAATGAATATGCCCAGGGTAAAGTAATTAAGGTAGAATGCATGTGCCACTTAGCACTGTCATTATCACTTCCTCAGGCCACCCACAGGTGGTACGCAGTACAGGTCAGAAGGTGGTCATTTCCAGTGTTATGTAGAAGAATATTCATCCACTTTCCTTACTGCAAGAGTTTAGGAGAAACCACTTTGCTAGAAATTTATAATACTTCTTTTTGGCAAAGTACTCCATATCAAAATGATGATGATGGCTGGACAACTTCCTGAACTTGCATGGGCACTTTGTCAAAATTCATTCTTATAGTAACTCCACCCCAGTTAAAGAAAGAGGAGACTAACAAGTAGAATAACACATAAAGCTACTTGGAGGCAACATGGAAAGAGGAGGTCCCACTGGGAATATTACCATCCCAACAGAGTATAATGACCCAGGATAAAATCCATCATACTTCTTTTGGGAATGGTGCATAAGGAGGCTACACTTTTTAAGAGAGGCTCTCACACGGTTCTGTCAGTTCTTGCAACGAGATCCAGAGACCACCGCTGCCCTTCATTCCTGATCCAGATAAATTAAACTTCACTCTGTCTCAGTAATGTGTTGTTCCCTTTGAAAGCTCCCAGCTGCAGTCTGTTTTTATTAAGTGGCAATACTTTCTGCCCTGCTTGCAAGCAGCATGATTTGTGCTAGTAACTCATCTGGTGTATTTAAAATGAGACTAGATCATGACGATTAAATGGGATTCCAGCCAATAACACCTACCTCTCACCCAATATGCATCATAAAATGGAAATTGGCCCTATGTCTACATGTCCCTCTCCTTACTATTTACCAGATCATTTAGACTATGTAACAAAAATATGCTAGTGTCTGTGTTGAAACAGTCAAACACAGCAACATTACAGAAACACATAATGCATCAACCTAGTATTGAAACCAACAATAATTCTTGACTTATGTTGCACTTTTGCCCCCATTAGAAAGGTGTATCTTCTTGTATTGGAAGTAAAAATCATTAACCATTACAATTGTTTTGAGAACGAACTAAAGTGCATGAAAACTAATCTTTGGAAACAATATTTCAGTGAACAAGTGCTAAATCGATGCACTAGACTCCCTAGGGAGATGGTGGAAGCTGCACTATTGATTCATTCAAAAACAAATTAGATCAATTTCTTCCAGAAAATCACATCTTGGGATAGAATTTGAGACATGACATGTGGCAAATCTAACACGCCTGGGAGGAGCCGATGGAATGATGGTTCTCAAAATTCTCGACGTTGGAATTCCTCTCCTGTCATGTCGAGTTCTGGTGGAGACTAATAGATAGAGATTGATTTTTGTGATTAGTCAACAGCTCCATTTATCATCATATCAGGATTAGTAGGAGGCAAACTAACAATTCCAAAGACTCTACAAAAGACAATGCAGGACAAGTCAGATGCCTTGCATTGATGCGATTATTAATGATTAAAGGCTGCCATCACATTTCCCTATGGATGTTGACCTTTTCAATAGGAATTGCATTGGTACAGTCATTGCATGGCTTAAAAAGGCAAGTGTGTAAACAAACTGATTAACAACAATAGTGAAACGTCCCAAGGTGCGTTACAGGAATGTTATAAAACAAAGTTCGTTACCAAGCCACAAGAATATGTTAGATCAGATGACCAAAAGATATTTCAAAGATGCAGGCTTTAAGAAACATCTTCAAAGTGGAAGGCAAAGTAGATGCATGGAGACACATAAGGAGGTTGGCGGGATGGGGTGGGGGTGCATGGTTGTGGTTACTTAGCACATATGGCTGGACGGTTGGTTTACAATGCTGAGTAATGCCAACAGCTAAGATTCATCCCTACACTAGCTAAGGTTTCCATGGGTATCGGAGCATAAGATGGTGTGGAAAGTATGAGGAGTTATTGGGTTGGGGCACAGCATAAGGGAGCATGTTGGGTATGATGGGTCAGAGGAGTTATGCCTGCTTTCTTACCTGACATTCTTCTCACTACTTCCTGGGTTATCCACCTGACATCTAACATCATCCATATACTCCAATCAAAAACCCGACATCTGGGCAGCCATTATTAAAAATTGGATCCACGGAGCCCAATGTTTTCTTGGCTTCTTCCAGACCTCAGAGTCCGTAGATTTTGAGTTTTTTGGATCATCCCATAAACTACAGAAGGCATGAATTCTACAGAATTTGGAATGTCAATTAAAGGGAGGATATCCCAACCATGGTCATTTCCATGTTAAAAAAATTCCAGAGACACGATCAGGTATGAATTAGTTCAGCCAGCTGAGCTAACAGTTGATGAGTGATGCTAACAATATTATTTCAATTCCTGCACTGACAGAGGTTGCATGAAGGACTGTCTTTCTCTACCTCTCCCCTCGCCTGATGCATGGTGACCCAGAGGTTAAATCACCACCAGTTGTCTCTAATGAGAGACCAGCTTTATGGTCTGGTGAGAACAACACAAATTGTCCTTTACTTATGCGATATAGTAGGAACTGCAGATGCTGGAGAATCCGAGACAACAAGGTGCAGGGCTGGATGAACACAGCAGGCCAAGCAGCATCATAGCAGCAGAAAGGCTGACGTTTCAAAATCTCCCCTCCCCCTACCGCATCCCAAAACCAGTCCAGCTCGTCCCCGCCTCCCTAACCTGTTCTTCCTCCCACCTATCCCCTCCTCCCACCTCAAGCCGCACCCCCATCTCCTACCGACTAACCTCATCCCGCCCCCTTGACCTGTCCGTCCTCCCTGGACTGACCTATCCCCTCCCTCACTCCCCACCTACACTCACCTTTACTGGATCCATTCCCGCCTCTTCGACCTGTTTCCTCTCCACCTATCTTCTCCTCTATCCATCTTCTATCCGCCTCCCACTCTGTCCTTTACTTATGTCTGTGTAGAAATCATGGAACAACACCTGACCATTGGCAGCAATCTTGAGTCAAAGCCAATATGCCATCTCGTTCCTTCATCTTTAAAGTCAATTTGTATACATTGTCTTCATACATATAATGCAAGAGTAACATTATGTATTTTCCTTATTAGTATGTATAATGCTTACACACTTAACTTTAAGCAGATACTGTTGATGATAGCTTCCTACTGTCAATGTCTCACAGCTGAAAGCACAATGCAATGGTTAAGTCTGTGGCCTCCTATTGTACAATACATGGATTTATCCACTGAGTCTTCTAGTGGGCTGCAAGGGAGCTGATATACATTTCCTATTGCATAATTAACCAATTTAGTGTGGCATCAATCTAACTTTTGCAGCAGAATAAATGCTACCTTGTTAGTAGAGGAAGCAAAGAAACAGCAAGCTGTTAATGCAGATGTTGGCCTTGCAGGAAATAAAGGATCTTGTCCAAAATCTTATTTTCCAAAGCGTGAAAAAGAACTTTCAACAAACACTTCAAGAGCACTTCATTAGCACAATTCAGAAAAAGAAATGTCACATTAATCATGAAAACCTTTACAAATATTCAACATAAAAATAAGAATAATGATTTTAACTAAATTTGATTTCATGTAAGTATAATAGAAATTGGTATTTTAACAATGGATTAACACAACCAGCATCCTGAGTGTTTCTGGTTATGTACAAATATTATGTGTTATGCATGCAAAATGTAGTGTTGAGCCATTTTATGCCAAGATAGCCTTCCAAGTCCCTTATGAATATGTATATTAGAGATTTGTGCTTTTATCCCCTGTTTATATCAATGGTAGAACAGTGAGGGAGACAATGTCTCACCAAATGATTGCAATGCAGAACAGAAAGGAAATACAAATGCACTGTTGACCGATGCAGTGCCTCTGGAAGATTAACACACTTAACTATCTGAAACAAAACTGGAAATTGCTGGAGAAACTCAGCAGGTCTGTCAGTTTCTGTTGAGAGAAAGCAGAGTTAATGCTTGTGTCCTGTGGCTCTTCTTCAGAATACTTTTTTTACACTTAACTATCTTTTTGTTTTTGGTTTAATGTGGCTTGAAATTGAAACAGTGACATGAAATCTTGTTGTGAATCAAACCTTCCTGTTCATTGGAGTCTACACTGAGGATGTTACCCAGCATGGTAACGAAATGTCTGCGAAACAAGAAACCAGCTCGGCAAGCCAACCAACCTCAACAACCTCAATACCCACAACCCGAGCTACAAATCTACTCCAAAACTTTAGAAACCTTCCTGTTCTACATAATGGTGCCTTGACCAGCTAGAATACTTTTCACAGCTCACATAGAGTGCACCCAATGCAAAGTTGATTGTTGCCCAGCAGTCATTTGGGATAAACATAGGAACATAAGAACAGTAGGCCATTCAGCCCCTTGAGGCTATTTCACCATTCAATGAGATCATGGCTGATGTGACCTAAATCCAATATACCTGCCTTTGGCCAATATCCCTTAAAACCTGTTCTTAACAAAAAAAAAATCCACCTCAGATTTAAAAGTAACAATTGATCCAGCATCCACTGCCATTTGTGGAAGAGATTTCCAAACATTAACCACACTTTGTGTGTAGAAATGCATCTTACCATCTCTTCTGAGTGGTCTGGTCCTAAGTCTCAGACTGTGTCCCCTAGTTCTGGAATCTCAAATTATTGGAAATCATTTCTCTTTATCTACCATTTTTATTCCCTGTTAATATCTTGATAAATACAATGCAGAGCATATTTTGATTCCCCTGTCCTTTGCTGCTTTGCTGTTTAGAACTGTTTTCATGTTGATCATTAAATCTGTGTATTTTCATGCGAATCCAATAAAACTTAATGTGAACCCAAGGAACAGCACCATATCCATCATTTCAGAAATCTGCTCTTAATATTGACTTTATTAAACTTTAGATCTTAATGCCAACTCTGTCATCAGTAAGATACATTAGTGCCAGTATTTCTGAGATGTATTGAACTAGCACATTGGGTTGAGATCTTCTATTGAACACACTGCAGGAAAAACATTTTGCACTTTGGCATTGGCTTGTTTTTTTTTCCTCCTTAGTCTTCTTTTTTGTATTTTTTTGCTTCAGTCTACCTTTTTTCAGTTTTGAATTTCAATCTATAGGAGCTATTTTCACAATCTGTGTCACATAAACATGATCACAATGCATTACAATTTAAAAATAAATGATTATAAGGGTTTTTTTTAGATATATAAAAGGTAATAGAGAGGCAAGAATGCATATTGGAAAATGAGGCTGGAGAACTAATAATGTGGATCAAAGAAATAGCAGAAGAACTGAATAGGTAATTTTCATCAGTTTTCACAATGGAAGACACCAGCAGCACACTAGAGTTTCAAGAAAGTCAAGGGCAGAAGTGATTGAAGTGGCTATCACTAAGGAAAAGGTGCTGGGAAACTGAAAGGTCTGAAGATGGATAAATCACCTAGACTGGATGGATCACACTCCAGAGTTCTGAAGGAGCTAGCTGAGGAGAGTGTAGAGGCATTGGTGATGATCTTTTAGGAATCACTAGAGGCAGGGAGGGTCCCAGAGGACTGGAAAATGGCTAACGTAACCCCAATTTTTAAGAAGAGAGGGAGACAGAAGACAGGAAACCAAAGGCTGGTTAGCCTGACCTCAGTCATTGGTAAGATTTTAGAGTCACTGTTAACGATGAGATTGTGGAGTACTTAGGAAGTGCATGATAAAATAGAGCGGAGCCAGCATGACTTTGTCAAAGGGAGGTCAAGCCTGACAAATCTGTTAGAATTCTTTGAGGAAGTAACAAGCAAGTTAGTCAAAGGAGAGCCAGTGACCGTGATCTGTTTGGATTTCCAGGAGACTTTTGACAAGATGCTGCACAGGATGCTACCAAATAACCTAAGAGCCCATGGTGTTAGGGGCATGGATAGAGGATTCGCTGACTAACAGAAGGCAGAGAGTGGGCATAAAGAGGTCTCTTTCAGGATGGGAACTGGTGACTAGTGGAGTTCCGCAGGTGTCAGTGTTGGGACCACAACTATTCACGTTACACATTAACAATCTAGATGAGGAACTAAGAGAATACTTGCAGGTGACACAAATATAATTGCAGAGACAGATAATTTTAAGGAAGTGGGGAGGCTGTAGAAGGATTTGAACAGGTGAAGAGGGTGGGCAAGAAGTGGCAAATGGATTACAATGTAGGAGGTTATGCACTTTGATAGGAACAATAGAGGCATAGACTATTTGCTAAATGGGGAAAGGCTTTAGAAATCTGAAGCACAAAGGTAGTTCGGAGTCCTAGTTCAGTATTCTTTTAAGGATAACATACAGGTTTAATTGGCAGTTAAGAAGGCAAATGTAATGTTAGCATTCATTTCAAGAGAGCTACAATACAAGAGCAGAGATGTACTACTGACGCTGTAAGGCTGTGGTCAGACTGCATTTGGAAAATTGTGGGCAGTTTTGAGCCCCGCATCGAAGGAAGGATGTGCTAGTGTTGGAAGGGTTCCAGAGGAGGTTTATAAGAATAATCGTGTGAATGGAGGGCATGTCATATGAGGAGCGATTGACGACTCTGGGTCTGTACAATGGAGTTTAGAAGGATTGGGGGCTGGGAGGATCTGATTGAAACTCACAGAATGCTGAGACGCCTGGATAGAGTGGACTTGGAGAAGATACTTCTGTTAGTAGTAGAGAGTAGAACCCAAGGGCATGGCCTCAGAGTGAAGGCATGACCCTTTAAAACTGAGATGAGGAGGAATTTCTTCAGCCAGAGGGTAGTTAATCTGTGGAACTCTATGCTGTGGAGGCCAAGTCATTGAGTGCATTTAAGCAAAGGTACTTTGGTTCTTGAGTAGTAACGGCATAAAGTGTTATGGCAAGAATGGGATTGAGAAACATATTGGTGCAGCAGACTCAATGGGCCAAATGGCCTAATTCTATGGTGTTATGTTCTCATGGAGTGAGATTGTCCACCTAGGAAATCCCATGTCATGGTCAAGGGTACTGTGGGTCTTTACATGGCTGATGAGCTCAACTCCACAGCTGCATCTCCAACTATACATTTGACTGGTGTCTCTAGGGAGTGGAATTACTCCTTAACTTTGAGATTATTGGCATTCTGTTCTCCGATTCCTTTTCCATACTTTCTCTTGCTGCCAGGTGTCCTCAAAGAATTGTGGTTCTTCATACAGGAGTTTCCTCCAAGCCAGTTTCTTCCCAATAAATGTCTCCCGCGTTGACATCTATATTGCATTTCTTGTGGCAAGTCTTTGAAATGTTTCCTTTGTCGTCCTCTTATTTGGGTTCCTCCCTTGAGCTGGGCAAAGAGCATTTGCTTTGGTAGGCAATACGTATTTGTTAGGAATCCATACTTATATATTTAAGGACCACAAGGAATTAGCATATGGAACTGTTTGTACATTCTGGATATAAAATGGTTTTTAATCTGGGATTTCTTGGAAATCAAGCCAAAACTTTAATGCGTGTTGAAAGCCACAAAACATCAGATGACCTTATGGAGACAAGGCAAGTGAAACTTTTAAGAGAGCTAAGAAATGGGTTTTACAACTATAATTGCTTAACAAACCTATTTTGGAAAAGCTGAGTTGTCTGTGCTGAAGGTTACTTAGCAGCACTGGATTTTTTTTGCTTTTTTCCAGAATATTTGGCTCTGTAAGTGGAAGCGAAGACCTCGGAAAATCTGTATCAATATGCTAGAGCCTCCTTCTCTGTCCTGAAAAAGAGAAGAAACCGCAAAGCAGATTCAGCTGAAAACGTCTCTCTCTTGTCTTACATATTATGGGAACCGAATAAAGTCAAATATCAGGATTTTTAATCAACTTGGACTCAAGTCTAATTTGAAAATCACATCAATTTTAGACTGTCAGCATTTTGAGATTTTGTTTTCCAATGTTTTTATCCTTTGAGTTTGGACTCTGGGAGCACCATGGTATTTGATAATATGAAATATGAAAAAGAAAAAAATGTATTGATTTGATTTGATTTGATTTATTGTAGTCACATGTACCTAAGTACAGTGAAAACCTTTGCTTTGTGAGCAGTACAGACAGATCAAAACAAACAAGGACATACATTTTTTTCCTTTTTGTGTTTTATTAAACCCATATCATCTCTGCAGAGCTGTAATTTCTTGTCTGAAAACAACAAATGCTGGAGATCACGGCGGATCGAACAGCATCCGTGGAGAGACAGCAAGCTAACGTTTCGAGTCTAGATGACTCTTCATCAGAGCCTGTACTATTTTGTGTGTTGTGTAAATGTATGTGTTTGGGATTGAGGGGATATATTTTAATTCTGAATAGTATCACAGTTGTTAACCAATCTTCCATTTACTGAATGGAAAAGTTTGCTTATAATAAATGGGTATTTTTTGAGTTCATTGAAGAACTTTTGTTAAAATCTCTTTTCTCCTGGGTGAATGTAATAAAGGGAAGCAAATGGACCATTTTGATGATTAAATAAAATACGTTATACTTCTGATGCAGTGTTGGGCTTGGCTACTCATGTATTCCTCCAGTCAGTCATAACAGTGTTCTAATTAAAGCTGTGCAAAAGTTTAATATAACTTTGTTTTTCCATTAGATCGCTTTAGAATTAAACCCCATCATTTTAGTTTTTTTTATTACCTTATTAACCTGTATTGCTATTTTCAGTGATCCGTCTATGTGATCCAAGGTCACTCTGTTCCTCTATCTGATTTAAACACTTTACTTTATCACCCACCTGAGAAAGTGCGCTGATTCTTGTTCCCCATTACTTCTGGGGTTGCCACAAAGCTTAATGATTTAATCAGTGTCCCCTATTTACATAACATTATTCGGGTTCCTCCACTTAACGAGAACTACTGTTTATTACAATTTCAGAAGTTTTAGCCACAGGAAAGCAAAGTAAGAACCATCAACGTTTAACTCTACTAATTGAAACTTCAACCCCATTTTAAAACATCAGAAACTTTACACAGATAAATGTAGTCAAACTTTTAGGAGAGTGAACTCATGGATTTTATAGCTTTAATTACTTGACAAACCTGTTTAAGAAAAGCTGGGGTCACTGGGCTGAAGCACTCCCCTGGAGTTTTTTGTTTGGATATAGTTCAATTCTGCATAGAATACATACACATAAAGACAGACACACACAACCAACAACCAAATAAAAAAAAATTATGAGACAGGTGGAGGAGGAAGTATTAGGGAAATATGATTCAGTAGCACTAGACCATGGGATTTGATTAAATGTTCCTGTTGCTTTTCAAAAAGTATTGTTTTTCAATGTAGGAGCAAATTATTGCAGATGCTGGAATCTGTACTGAGAACAAAAAAACGCGGGCCAGACAGCATCCATGGAGAGAGAGCAAGCTAACGTTGTGAATCGAGATGACTCTTTATCAGAGCTGATGTTATTTACCTATATTTCTTTTACTCTTGTCTACTGTATTCACTGCTTGCAATATGGTCACCTCCACACTGGTGAGATCAAATGCAGATTAGTGGCCGCTTTGTGGAACACCTCCGCCCAGACCTTACAGCTGCTTTCCATTTCAATATACCACCTTGCTTCCATAGCAATATTTTTGTCCTAGGCCTAATGCAGTGTTCCAGGAAAGCCTAATTCAGGCTGAAGTAACAGTACTTCATTTTCTACTTAAGCACTTTATAACTTCAGGACTCAACATTGAATTCAGTAACTACAACCCATGAACACTATGTTCCAGACAACAAGGTGCAGGGCTGGATGAACACAGCAGGCCAAGCAGCATCATAGGAGCAGAGAGGCTGATGTTTCAGGCCTAGACCCTTCATCAGAAAAGGGGGAGGGGAAGGGGGTTCTGAAATAAATAGGGAGAGAGTGGGAGGCAGATAGAAGATGGATAGAGGAGAGGATAGGTGGAGAGGAAACAAACAGGTCGAAGAGGCAGGGATGGGGCCAGTAATGGTGAGTGTAAGTGGGGAGTTAGGGAGGGGATTGGTCAGTCCAGGGAGGACGGACAGGTCAAGGGGGTGGGATGAGGTTAGTCGGTAGGAGATGCAGGTGCGGCTTGAGGTGGGAGGAGGGGATATGTGGGAGGAAGAACAGGTTAGGGAGGCAGGGACGAGCTGGACTGGTTTTGGGATGCGGTAGGGGGAGGGGAGATTTTGAAACTTGTGAAATCCGCATTGATACCATTGGGCTGCAGGGTTCCCAAGCGGAATATGAGTTGCTGTTCCTGCAACCTTCGGGTGGCATCGTTGTGGCACTGCAGGAGGCCCAGGATGGACATGTCGTCTGAGGAATGGGAGGGGGAGTTGAAATGTTTCGCGACTGGGAGGTGCAGTTGTTTGTTGCGAGCCGAGCGTAAGTGTTCTGCAAAGCGGTCCCGGAGTCTCCGCTTGGTTTCCCCGATGTAGAGGAAGCCACACCGGGTACAGCGGATGCAGTATACCACATTGGCAGATGTGCAGGTGAACATCTGCTTGATGTGGAAAGTCTTCTTGGGGCCTGGGATGGGGGTGAGGGAGGAGGTATGGGGGCAGGTGTAGCACTTCCTGCGGTTGCAGGGAAAAGTGCTGGGTGTGGTGGAGCTGGAGGGGAGTGTGGAGCGGACAAGGGAATCACGGAGAGAGTTGTCCCTCCGGAAAGCAGATAAGGGTGGGGAGGGAAAGATGTCTTTGGTGGTGGGGTCGGATTGCAGATGGCGGATGTGTCGGAGGATGATGCGTTGGATCCGGAGGTTGGTGGGGCGGTACGTGAGGACGAGGGGGATTCTTTTTTGGTTCTTATTGCATGGACGGGGTGTGAGGGATGAGTTGCGGGAGATGTGGGAGACACGGTTGAGGGCGTTCTCGACCACTGAGGGGGGGAAGTTACGGTCCTTGAAAAACGAGGACAACTGAGATGTACGGGAGTGGAATGCCTCATCCTGGGAGCAGATGCGGCGGAGGCGAAGGAATTGGGAATAGGGGATAGCATTTTTGCAGGAAGGTGAGTGGGAGGAGGAGTATTCTAGGTAGCTGTGGGAGTCGGTGGTCTTGAAATGAATATCGGTTTCTAGGTGGTTGCCTGATATGGAGACCGAGAAGTCCAGGAAGGGGAGAGAGGTGTTAGAGATGGTCCAGGTAAACTTAAGGTTGGGGTGGAAGGTGTTAGTGAAGTGGATGAACTGTTCGAGCTCCTCGTGGGAGCACGAGGCGGCGCCGATACAGTCATTGATGTAACGGAGGAAGAGGTGGGGTTTAGGGCCGGTGTAGGTACGGAAGAGGGATTGTTCCACGTAACCTACAAAGAGACAGGCATAGCTTGGGCCCATGCGGGTACCCATGGCTACCCCCTTTGTCTGTAGGAAGTGGGAGGAATTGAAAGAGAAGTTGTTGAGTGTGAGGACGAGTTCGGCTAAGCGGATGAGGGTGTCAGTGGAGGGGGACTGGTCGGGCCTGCGGGACAGGAAGAAGCGGAGGGCCTTAAGGCCATCTGCATGGGGAATGCAGGTGTAGAGGGACTGGACGTCCATGGTAAAGATGAGGTGTTGGGGACCGGGAAATTGGAAGTTCTGGAGGAGGTGGAGGGTGTGGGTGGTGTCACAGACATAGGTAGGGAGTTCCTGGACCAAGGGGGAGAAAATGGAGTCCAGATAGTTGGAGATCAGTTCGGTGGGGCAGGAGCAGGCGGAGACAATGGGTCGACCAGGGCATTCAGGTTTGTGGATTTTGGGAAGGAGATAGAAGCGGGCAGTGCGAGGTTGGGGAACGATGAGGTTGGAGGCCGTGGGTGGGAGGTCACCCACTATGTTCCAATTTGATTCTTTCCTCCTGTTCAGCATACATGGATTTAGTCTTAGCAGAGCTGATCCATTTTCTACTAACAACACCAGCATTAACATATATTCTTTGTCTTTATCTCTCCTGTACAGCCATTAGCTCTCCTTTGCCTTTTGCTCTGGGTCACCCACACCATTTATTGTAATTCCTTTTACTTCTCCCCTTTTGTCAATGGCTTAAGAGCCATCATTTTCAGCCTCTCTTATCTCTGAGCAGATTATATTGGCTGCAAATCATTAACTTTGTTTCTGTCTCCACAAATGCTGTCAGACCGTTTGAATTTCTCCAGCACGTTTTTTTTTTATATTCTATTTTGATTCTGTTTCTGCTTTAAAACCAGCTTGTAATCCATCTACCTACTTGTCCACATGATCTGCCCTTAGCCATGAGTCTATAATGTCGAATCTTATCAATGGTTTGTTTGTCATACAAATATATTATGTGTATGAGTGCTTGTGTGCTTTCCTTGTTCACTTTTCCTTTCTTAAGTTTCTGTTTAAATACTATTCAGTTGTAATGTCTTCCATCTCTGGTGTAGCAACTGCATCTGAAATGTCGACTTGTCCCTTTTCTCCACACTCTACTTGACCTGCTGAGTCTCTCCAGCAGTCTCTGCATTGGTATGCAGAGCAGAGTATTGGTCTGTTGGGCAATGTCAGTTCCTTGATCTGCAAGGTGGATTGTTAACTATCAATCAGGAGTTTCTTTTTGCCAAGAGGTGTTGCATTTTGGTAAGGCAAATCAGGGCAGGACTTACATGCTTAATGGTAGGGTCCTGGGAAGCGTTGCTAAACAAAGAGACCTTGAGGTGCAGGTTCATATTTCCTTGAAGGTGGGGTCACAGGTAGACAGAGTAGAGATGTAGGTGTTTGGTACACTTGCCTGTATTAGTCAGTGCATTGACAATAAGAGTTAGGATGTCACTTTTGGAATACTGCATTCAATTCTGGGCTCCCTGTTATAGGAAAGATGTTGTTAAACTTGAAAGGATGCAGAAAAGATTTACAAGAATGTTGCAGGGGTTGGAGGGTTTGAGTTATAAGGACAGGCTGAACAGGCTGGGGCTATTTTCCCTGGAGTGTCAGAGGTGGAGGAGTGGTCTTACAGAAGTTTATAAAATCATGAGGGGCATGGGTAGGGTAAATAGCTAAGGTCCCAGTGTAGGGGAGTCCAAAACTGGACAGCATAGGTTTAGGGTAAGAGGAGAAAAATTTAAAAGGGATCTAAAGGGTCAACTTTTTCATGCAGAGGGTAATGTATATATGGAATGAGCTGCCAGAGGAATTGTTGGAGGCTGGTACAATTGCAACATTTAGAAGGCATCTGGATAGGTACATGAATAAAAAACGTTCAGAGGTATATGGGCCAAATGCTGGAAAAAGGGGCTAGATTAAGTTAGGATATCTGGTCAGCATGGACAAGTTGTACCAAAGGCTTTGTTTCCGTGCTGTACAACTCTATGACTCTAAGATGTAAACATCACTGACAAGGCAAGCATTTATTGTCTATCCCTATTGGGCCTTGAACTAAGTGGCTTGTTAGGGACAATTCAGAGGACCCTAAGAGGTCAGAGTCAACCACATTGCAGTGAATCAAGAAGGATGTGTAGGCCAGACTAAGTAAAGAATGGCAGATTTCCTAAAGCACATTAGTGAGGCAGATGGGCTTTTACAATAATTGATGACAGGTGTCATGTTCACTATTAGTGACCAGATTTCTATTCCATATCCATTCACAGAATTTAAATTGCACCAGCTGCTGTGGTGACCTCATGACCCCAGAACATTAGCTCTGGGCCAAACTATAGAGAAAATGCTGTGGATGCTGGAAATCTGAAACAAACCCACAGAATACTGGAAACAGCTGTGGAGCGAGAAACAGAGTTAGTATTTTGAGTCTGCAATGAATCTGTCACACCGGATTCAAACATTAACTCTGTTTCTGTCTCCATAGATGCTACCAGACTAACTGAGTTTCTCTAGCATTCTCTGTGTTTGCATTAGCTCTGGGACTCTATTATTATTTCATTGACATGACCATGAACACAGATCAGACGTCAGGAATAATGTCTTGAATTCCTGAAGGTACCTTAGCTTGCATTTTTCCAATGCCATGGGCAAAGCAAAATGTATGTTATACAGCCTCTAATATACTGAAGTTTGCAGATCTTAAATTTCTTTCCTTCAGCCTGATGATGCTCATATTTATTTCCCTGAAGGTTAGGTAAGAACGGTCTGACATGACATGTCATTTTGTTATGATTTGTTACTCCTAGAAAGTTCTGTGATTGTTCCCTTCATTGAGCCAGATCAACTCCTCAACCCATGTGGTTTAGCTGTTCCAGGCTGCATTTCTGCTTGTGTACATTTTACTTTGCTGAAGGCAGTACTCATTGAAAACATGATACTGTCAGTGATACCTCATGTATATCAACTGCAACTGAAGCCTTTGAGATCCCTGATGGGTTATATTAAAAAGAAGACAGTTAAAAAAAATTAAAGCCTTGAGACCAATATAATGAACAAGCTATGTGCGCTTAGTTACAGAGTATGTCTCCCGAATATGTTATTACAAATTAGTGAACATACAAACAATTAAGAAATGTCAAAACAAATGCCACAAAGAAGTACAGAATTGTATAATATGTCCCATGTGATTTGAAGCATGCTGTGATTGTATATTCATATGTATGCACCATTTGAGATATTTAGCAGAATCAGTGGCCTTTTATGATTGCTGTTATTACCTCTGTCTAAAGACTCAGTGGGATTGAGCTCTGCCATTCTGCACACAGCATGCGCCAGTGGTCCTCTAACTCTTTGTTCTTCTTCTGCTGACAGTCAATTAATATTGTCTTTGTCATCTGCGTGACTCCATTGGCTATCTTTCCGATATGCAACCTGGTTCTTTTATTGTGAAAAATAAGTGTTGAATTATTTGCCAACCTTATTCAAGGACATTCAAAAGAGTGTGATGGATTTAAGATTGCGCACAAGCTTAGTTAGGCTTCCTCAACTGCTCCCCGGGAAAAAGCAATTTTGTTCGTATACCCTGGCTTTCCAGAGTCTGATGTTGGAAGTCTTTATTATTTTAAACTAATTTGGTGACTGAATGAAACTTGACAGAAAGTAAAACGAGAATTAAATTTGCCATAATCCTTGTGAACCATAGGGCAGCTTTCTCGTGAGAGAGAGAGATGTCTGATGGTGGTTTCACCTTAGGGTCACTTTGCTGCAGGCAATGGGGGAAGAGTTGAGAAGGAGGGAACCTCATGATAGTCTCAGATCGTATGGGAATTGAATTTACATGATTAGCATCACTGTGCATTTTAAAGCAGTCATCCAATCAACCACACAAACCAACCCCCATTGTTGACTTAAATCATTGAGTAATAAAAAAAATTAAAACCTTTGGATGCTTAATTCTTCTGTGCTGAAACTGCTGTGTTGAGCTAGAGCTACCACAATTAGACATAGGTCTCAGTCAAAAGGAAAATCGAGTGATCTTTTCCCTAGCAATCTCAATCCTGCCAGAAAATGCAAGGTTGAATGTCAAATGATGAACTGACCGGTGTTTACTGTGATGACCAGCGCAGGAAAGTAGGCAGCATGTCTGGAGAGAAACAGAGTTGGTCTACAGGACTTTCCAAGGGATGTAGGATTGGGACCTAAAGTGAGCAGGCTTGGAAAATAGAGGTTATGTGGCAACCCATTGTCTCCGGGACAGATCTGAATTTTCAAAGGACCAGAGGCAGGGAGGAATGGAGCAAGTTCTTTGCCTTCACTTAATGGCCCCTTAAGGAGCCTATTGGGAACAAAATAAAACGTTCACATTCTTTCATGGCTATCCTACACATTCCAATACACATTGGCCACATCTATAGGGTATGCTGTGAGACCAGAATTAATTTATTTGTAAGTGGTTCTGAGGGAAACCTCTGCAGCTAACTAGTCCAAGCAAAAATGTTAGTCTTTTACCTTGTCATAAAAGATTAGTCTCCACTTCTTTTGACCTCCTTCCACTTCCAACCAGCTGTCCACTCAAATTGGCAAAGCTGTGTCAGCCCCCAACATGGCCTCCATCTGCTTTCTCCACCAACAGCAAGTAGATACCACCATCTTGAGCCACTAGGTAAGGCTAATTGGGTGCTGAACTGGCTAATTAGGTAATTTGAATTTGGATGGTCCAATCAGGGCATGAAGCTGCTTGGGGTCAGGATCCAGAATTCATCTGGGAATCAGATTTCTGACCCTGCTTTGAAAATCCAGCCCACAGTGTAGTTAATCCAGTTTCTTCTGCCCAGACACATACATACAAAATAAACATGCATGCACCATATCTGCTGAGTATTTCTGTTATTTTTCAGTTTCAGTTCAGATTTTCAGTGCCCACAGGATTCTGTCCTTGCACAGGTTGCCTAATGCTCACTCTCCAGGGCAACGTAGTCAAGATGATCCTTTGAGTAATGAAAGCATTGCCAATCCTGTAAGAGGAATCATATTAAATCACAAGTCACTGAGTTTGAGGGAGAACCAAAGAAAATTAGAAGAGAGAAATGAAAATGTCTTTTCACCTGATGGCTTCACTTTCCCCTTCACATCCCATCAGCAGGAAATTACCATGTGAAAAAGCAGAAAATAGCATTCAAAGAATTGGGCTGTAACTATGTACAATTACCATATTGTTACTGACAAAATAGCCTAACAACCTCAGACAGGACAATTCTGGTTTTCATTTTTTTGAATATTGCTTTGCTGACTAACATGACAAAACCAGTTAACTCAATGAAGCAAGGCAAGCTTTAGCACATTGTAACTTTAGCAAAAAGCAGGGGAAAGAGCAATGGAAAAAGATTGGTGGAAGGATCTGTTACTGAAAGAATTAGAGGACATTTTTTTATTATTCATTCATGGGATGAGGGCATCACTGCTTGGGCCAGCGTTTATGGCCCAGAGGGCAGTTAAAAGTCAACCATATTGCTGTGAGTCTGGAGTCACGTATTGGTCAGAGAGTAAGGATGGCAGTTTCCTTCCCTAAAGGACATGCATGAACCAGATGGGTCTTTTCCAATAATCAACAATGGTTTCATGGTCATCATTAAATTCCTAATTCCAGATTTTTATTGAATTCAAATTCCACAACTGTCCATGGTGGGATTTGAGCCCAGGGCCCCAGAACATTGATTGGGCCTCTGGGTTAACAATCCAGCGATAACACCACAAGGCCATCATCTCCCCCTAATTTCTCCATTAGCTTTTTCCCTCCTGCCCTGAAGGAAACCTTCAACACCTCTGTGGCCATTCTTCACATAAAACGCAGACAGTGAATGTCAACTGACCATTCAATCTTGGAGTATGCAGCTGGAAAACAGCAGTAGGCTCTGAAGTCATGGGTGATGTCCACTCGCAACCAGGTCACTAGTTATCAATGAGAAAGAGGTAGAACTAGATTTTCCTCAGCCTAGATGAAGAATCAGAGGTGCGAAGAGGATAATTGTAGCAAGGTATTGTTATATGGCCAGACAGGATAGTGTCAATGAATTCATCGATAACTTTCAAAGTGTGATTATATAAGGGATGGGGTAATAGTTGTCAGGGTAGTGGGAAACAGCAGCTTTCAAGGGGAGTATCACCACTTGGATCAATTTTCCAAAAAGCCCTGACACACTCAGTGGGCTGAATGGGCAGCTGTGTCTGAAAGGGTTAATATTTAGTTGCGTGCAAATATCATGTGATTGATGCCACAATATGAGTTTGCTGACTTTACTGACTGATTGAGGAGAAGGCAAAGTCTAAAACTGTCTTTAGGTTTAGTCTTCAAAGGAACACTATTTTATTATACATTAATACTGAACCCTCTGATACATGGTAATCACAGATATGCCAGGTTATGGCTCATAGTTACATTAAGTACAGATTAATCTATATTCTTTGTGTGTTCGTGTCAATATGTTTTGAAGACTCCCTCTCATTCTTGAGTGACCTAACCCTGCCTAATTAGCAGCATTTAAAAGATGTGTTATGTAGCTCTATGATATAATTGCAAGTTTGCTCCAGCATTCTGAAGCCCTTACACAACAGTAAGCACAACCAGTTGTATTCATGTCATGCAGATTTTGGCTAGAGTAAAATAGCAGCTCTTAGGGGACAGTCCTGCAGCTGGAGTGCTTTTAACAGTTTCGTATAGTCATAAACCTGTACAGCATGGAAACAGACTCTTCAGCCCAACTCATCCATGCTGACCAGATATCCTAAATTAATCTAGCTCCATTTGCTAGAATTTATCCCATATTCCTCTAAACTCTTCCTATTTATACACCTATCTAGATGCCTTTTAAAAGCAGTAATTATACCAGCCTCCACCACTTCCTTTGGCAACTCTTTCCATACATACACCACTCTGCGTGAAAAAGTTGCCCCTTGGGTCCATTTTAAATCTTTGCCCTTTCTTCTTAAACCTATGCCCTCTTGTTTTGGGCTCCCCTACCCTGGGCAAAAGACCTTGGCTATTCACCCTGTCCATGCACCTCTTGGTTTTATAAACCTGTATAAGGTCACCCCTCAAAAATGTAGTAATGTTGATTGTATTTAAATACTCTATAAAGAGCGACAGTCATGCAGTAAAGCTGCTATTGTTTACTCAACTTGACTCATCTACTTGGAACACCAAAACGGCTATTATCATCCATGCTGTACTATTTTGGGCTGGAAGGAACCTAAGTGAGCATGGTGAGTAGCATTGTGGTGAGCAGTGAGATGATGCCAATTGTTGACCCAGGCTAATCTCATGAGCATCATTATAACTAAATGGAAATAAGAGAAGTTGGGCTTTAGGTCATCAAGAAAAAGCGGGGGAAAATGAACGCTGGTGATCGACAAAGAAAAGATACCGCTGATTGCTAATAACAGGGAACCTGACAAATGTTGTGGCAATGTTCAACATCAACCATCGCTCTAATTTTTGTTTCAGTGGGTGGGTTCACTTTGTGTGGTAGCGACTTCTGAAACTGAAGTCAATGTTGTGGCACGCTGATTGGCGTGCGCGGTATCCCAGAGGAAACTTGAAGTGGCTGCACTACCACACAGGAGACATTGCTCAACACAGAGGAAATCTTCAGAAAATGATATAGACCAGACAGACGTTACACAGGAATGGAAGGAATCTGCAGTTCCAAGGCGCAGGTACAGACTGCGCTGTAAGGTGGTGATTTGAAGAAGAGGTCCCAAGTCCCAGTTGAGCTGTTGAGCCAACCAAACATTGAGGATTGCATTTGTTGAAATCAAAAATCCCTTGCACAAAAGGGAAATAGTCATAGAGTCATAGAGTCATAGAATATTAAAGCATGGAAGAGTCCCTTTGGCCCATCAATTCCATGCTGGTCATCAAACACATATCTACTTTAACATCATTTTCCAACACTTGGCCCATAGTTTTGTATGCTATAAATTTCAAATGTTCTTCTAAATACTTATTAAATGTTGTGATGGTTCCCACCTTACCAAGATTCTGCAAATGAGGCAGGACATACACAGTTAATGGTAGGGGCCTGGGCAGTGTTGTCTAACAGGGTGCAGGTACATATTTCCTTGAAAGTGGCGTCACAGGTAGACAGGACAGAGAAGAAGGCATTTGGCATGCTTGTCTTCATTGTTCAGACCATTGACTACGGACGTTGGGATGTCATGTTATGGCAGTACAAGACATTGGCAAGGTCATGTTTAGAGTACTGTGTTCAATTCAGGTTGCCCTACTATAGGAAGAATACTATTGAACTAGAAAGGGTGCAAAAGCGACTTACAAGGATGTTACTGGGACCGGAGGGTTTGATTTAAAAGGCGAGGTTGGATAGGCTGGGACTTTTTTCCCTGGAGTGTAGGAGGCTGAGGAGTGACCTTATAGAGGTTTATAAAATCATGAAGGACATAGGATAAGGTGATTAGCCAAGGTCTTTTCCCCAGGGTAGGGGAGAACAAAACCAGAAGGTATAGGTTTAAGATAAGTGGGGAAAGATTCAAAGGGACCTGAGGGGCAGCTTTTCATAGAGAGGGTCGTCTGTGTATAGAACAAGCTGCCAGAGGAAGTGGTAGAGGCCAGTACAATTACATCATTTAAAAGACATTTGGACTGGTAAATGGATAGGAATGGTTTAGAGGGATATGGGCTAAAGGCTGGCAACTGGAGCTAGTTCAGTTCAGGATGCCTGGTGGGCATGGACGGTTTGGGCCGAAGACCCTGTTTTCATGCTGTATGACTCTGACTCTATCACCAGGCAGTGAGTTCCAGACTCGCACCAATCTCAGAGCCAGTAGAGTACAGATCTGAGGTTACTGAACTCCAAACAGTCTCTGTAAAAATTTCAATCATATTCACTTTATTAATAATTGCTTGCAGTAAGGTAATAAAATTTCTATTGCTTATTCAACAATTAGATCAGAAAGATAGTTATCCTCTTTAAGACTATACCACTTCAGTCTTAAAGGGATCCACACATAAGTTGCTGCATGATCCTGTGTGCAGATGTTGCCCTTTCTTTCCTTTTAACTGTCCCTGGCTGAGATTACTGTTAATGGACTAGGCACAGGGGCTGGGAACCTCTGGTTGGTAAGGATTTGCTCAGCATTTGCCCAGCCATGGAAGAACAAAACGACTGCATTGAAATTATCACCAAACTATTTCTTGCAATATCACTTTGGGAAAAGTGTTTGACACAAGCTGTGACACTAACAATCCTTCTTTCCATATCTCACCTGGTACATGTGGATCCAAGCGCTTGAGAAAAAAATCTATTATCTGTTAGTAGGTTGAATACAAAACACCGACAAATTGCTTTAACTGATAGGACACCAGTTAATGCTTAGATAAATTGATGAAGCAGTGTGCAATGAAATAACAGGAAGCCTAACAAAATGGAGTGTGACATTGATTTACATTCCAAGGGTGAGAAGAATACAATTCCAAAAAGAAGCTGCAATTTTAGATGTACCTAACAAACTTGTGAAAGGATACAGAACTGTCACAGTATTCTGTTTCTTCTGGTGAAAGGACATACAACTGGACATTTTTATTTAACCATGACATCAAAAGATTATGGGTTTCTATGAAACGTCAATGCATGGGTGGGATTAACTCCACCTGCATCATCAAACTTAATAAGGAAGTGTGCTATGTAAGTGCAATATGCATCGAATGTCTCAATTCTCAAACATTAATAAATAAACTCCAAAAACAATGACATGAACTTGACTTTTCCCAGCTACTATTTTTAACATTAAGCTTTAATGATCGTCTTTCAATTTTGCAAATATATTATTAATTACCTTTCATTGTATTTCTGTAGTAAGAATTTAATAATAAAGTTCTTGATTCTGGCATTCCTCTAGTGAATTGGCAGATGCATTGCCATGACACCTGCAATTTGGACACATTGAAAGATGGTTACCATTCTCTCTTCTGGTTGTTTGTGGCTTGTAATGGTTCCCTCTTACCCACAAGTGACTGCAGTCTGACTATGGTAGGCTTCTGCAAACTCATTTATTTACATTATTGCACATTGTCATGTCATGTCTAACAGCTAGTATGCAATATACCTTTAAGAGACATGTTCATGATATTATTGCCAGATCATATCGTATGACCTGATGGTATATTCGTCTCAGTCTCTGTCATAAAGGGACCACTTGCCAGCATGACATGCTAAGTGAAGGGTGTTGCAATTTGTTACTGAATTGCTCAGTACTAGCCTAGACACAACAGTGCTTGTGATTGTAATAGATGCAGATACTAGGAACTGTAATAAAGGTCCATTGAATCTTTCAGTACTATGTTACTCATGTATGGTTATTCTGTTATGGGAGCTAATGTAAATATTGCTTCATCAGGTATAAATGCTGATGTTAAAAAGCCCATCGCTGTATTTATGGCTGATTGTGAGGGCAAATCAGTTTATACATAATACATAATATTGTTTTCGACCTGTAAGTACATCTCTCACTCCTACAACAATATGTAATCTTTTCTCTGGTCTCAGTGTGGACTCGACTATTGGCCTCAACATGGACTCAAACTCCCGGCCTCAGTGTGAACTCAAACTCCTGGCCTCAGTGTGAACTCAAACTCCTGGCCTCAGCGTGGGCTCGAACTCCCGGCCTCAGTGCGGACTCAAACTCCTGGCCTCAGCGTGGGCTCGAACTCCCGGCCTCAGTGTGGACTCGAATTCCCGGCCTCAGTGTGGAATCAAACTCCCGGCCTCAGCGTAGACTCGAACTCCTGGCCTCAGTGTGGACTTGAACTCCCGGCCTCAGCGTGGACTCGAATTTCTGGCCTCAGCGTGGGCTCGAACTCCAGGCTTCAGCGTGGGCTCGAACTCCTGGCCTCAGTGTGGACTCAAACTCCCAGCCTCAGCATGGGCTCGAACTCCCGACCTCAGTGTGGGATCGAACTCCTGGCCTCAACGTGGACTCAAACTCCTGGCCTCAGCGTGGACTTGACTACCTGCATTGCTGGCCTCGAGGTGAGGTTGGGTGCAGTCTGATTTGGAAAGACTGTTATTTTGAACTCTTATTTCTCTATTTTTCTGATTGATTGCTAGACTTTTATTTCTGTATTTTTCTATGTTTTTTCCTAAGACTTTGCACTTAATCTGTGCCTAGGTACTTTGGTACCCAAGATGGCACTGCAATTGGTGACTTGTAAACTTCTCACTGTACTCATGTGAGTACATGTGACAATAAAGCTAGTTCTAACTTTTCACAATCTCTTACACATGATATTACATCATGATATACATCACCATTTTATTATCACACCCATTCTCGTGTGCCTAGGCCATAAACTCTAGCATTGCCTTCCAAAATGCTTGTGTCTTCCTTTTATCCTTCAAGGCATTCACTAAAACCCAGCAGATTTCAAGGGAGTGAGCAGTCCTCATATCCCTTTGATGTATGCCATACTAAGTCCTCCTTGTTAATCTTCCTTTGTAGATTGGGAATTTTAATTTTACTATATTAAAGACACTACAGAAATTTAAATTATAAGGTACTCAATTATAGACCGTCTCTGTATCATACAGAAAATCATGGACAATGACTTGTATGAAGGGTTTTTCTGCTTAAAAAAAGTAAGGTTTTTTCTGGACATTTTCAAAATTATTTTGGTTTCGATTGATTGAATCCAGGAGAAACATTTTCAGTAACAGATGGATTTCTGAGCATGGAGGACAGATTTAACATGACTAATAACAGAACTGGAGGTGAAATGAAGAAACCCGCAGCATGTCGTTTTGATTTGGAATGCATCACCTCGAAGGGTAAAGAATTCAGTATTAATGCACAAAATGCATTTGGATAAATACTTGAGAGCAAAAGAAATGGGCTACAAGAGGAATAGGACAAATTGGATAGGTCTACCATTGGGCTGAATGGCCTCCTTCCGCACTGTATCATTCTGCAATAATGGTCGTGAATAATGACCCTGGATCATGAGCTGATAATTTGGGAACTGGCAAAGTAATTTCTGAAGTTTATTTCATTGAATTTTAAAATAGCTGGAGTTAAAATGGAAGCTTTCTTCTCTGTCTCAAGTTTGAAATGGAGACCAGGGGAACAATTGTCCAAAGAGCCATTCCCAATTGATTAATTTGGGGATTAGGTTGGACATTGTGGCTTTGTTTTAGCTGCCAATTAAACTGCACAGTCAAGGCGCTAACAGCCCTTTGAAGTGCAGATCAAGTATGAGTCACAGTTCATCAGCATTCTGTATGGATTCTGCTACAGTGTCTTTTATCATGAATGATTGACACCTCCGATTTCAGAGGCTTTTAGACTGATTAAGCACTGGTGAGTTCCTCTAGAATTTTCATCCTTGGTTGAAAAATATATGAACTCAGTGGATTGATTGGGATTTTCATTTTTCAACGTAAAACATTTGGATGTCTTTGAGACAAACTTGACTTTTCATTCAGAATTCTTGTCATTTAGTAAACTCCATTATACAAATTCCTAGAAGAGTATTTTAACTCATTATAAGCTGATTTAAATTTACATTATGTTCTGATTTAAGGCCTGGTTTTATCATTTGACATCTGTGCATCTATTAACCTGTAATTTCAATTTATTTTAGTTTGTATACATTGACTTGATAACAGAGTATCTTTTGCTTCTTAAGAGAAATGCAAGAACTGTTGGCACTGATCTCTAGAGAGCTTGTTGTTACTTTTGGTATCACTAGTCCATCAACGATACGAATAAACATGCAGCTTTTAGTTCAATAACACTCGGCCTCATGAGGGACAGACCAGGAGCAGCCAGGAGAAGTAAACCCCAGGAATAAGGTCTGTTCCTCATGGGAGAGAAGAAGTGTGAGAAACCATCGAGAGAAAGCGGAGATCCACTGTTGTGATTCCTGGTTCTTCCTACCCACATAGACAGTTGTCCTTATCCCATGTGCCATGTCTTGCTCCCAAACAACAGTTTCTGATTCCAATAGAGTAGAGTGGCACAGTGGCTCAGTAGTTAGCACTGCTGCCTCACATCACCAGGAACTCGGGTTTGATTCCAGTTTCAGGCGACTGTCTGTGCGGAGTTTGCATGTTCTTCCCTTTCTGTGTGGATTTCCTTTGGGTGCTCCGGTTTCCTCCCACAGTCCAAGGATGTGCAGATTAGGTGGATCAGCAGTGCTAAATTGTATGTAGTTCGCAGGCTGGGTGGGTTAGCCATGGGAAATGCAGGGTTATAGGGATAGGGTGGGGTGGAGTGTGATGCTCTTTGGAAGGTCGGTGGAGACTCAATGGGCCAAATGGCCTGCTTCCACGCTGTAGGGATTCTATGATAGATGACTTCTCAGTGGCAGGGGGAGCCTGGAGAGTGGATGGCCTCTAGGAGCAGCAATGTCAGGATGTGTTGAACATGGCTCCACTCCAGCCTGGTGTCTCCTGGCGAGTGAGGAGCAGGTCCTGGGCTACCTCCCTCAGCCCGGACTTGCAGGCTGAGGCAAAGCTCCAGGTCTGCAGCTAGGCCCGAGCTACTGAAGGAGTGGAAGTGTTGGCAGCAGCATCTGGAGGAATGTTGGACAGGGAACAGGAGTTATGGAACATGCACATCCTCCCAGGCCCATGACTCCAGCTTGGACACAGCGGTTACGGAAGTGGTGACGGCAGTGGCCCATGACTGAGAGCAGGGGGACCGTTTTCAGACACTCTGTCTGATGTCGAGGAGGAACACGAGGAAGAGAGAAAGATGAACTCTACTGCAGTAAAATCTTGCTTGATATTGAGTGTGGCAAGATGGCACCGGAGAGTGGTGACACTTTGCGTATGACACACGGGAAAGACTTTTCACTGTATTTTTATATACACGTGACAATAAATCTAAATCTAATCTAATTTAAATCTTTTTACAGTAGTTGCCTTTTTGTTGTGAATATAAGACTATGACATCAGAAGTTACCCAGATTGTAACTAGTTATGATATCTTGCTTTATTACCCAACATACCATAAGCTCCAATGCTATGGATCGATGTCCTGGAGATGCTCCAGCATGCCTGCCATCAGAATCACAGTCAATGGTGTATTCCATTGTACTTGAAGCAAGTGCTATAGTTAGTGTTCATTGCTGGCACGAAAACTGATTAAAGCAGAATAATCCTCACCTATGTGATTAAAGCAGCATATATCTTATAAAGAGTGAGTTCACGAATATAGGTTCAGCTGCTAAGATACGAATCAAGTACATTTCACCCTCATGCAGTATGTCATAACTTGGATTTTATAACTAATGTGCTGTATTACTAACAGTGATGATCAATATTGTCCTTATGTTGTACCGTGAGGCTGGTGTTTGACAATTAAGAGACTAAAATAAAACAAATGAGTGTATGTTTTGCTTCATTTAGAAATAAGATAAAATAAATAGTCAAAAGTGAAATTAAACCAGTTCACCACTTATTGCTATGAGATTATAATTCATAATTGCAGCTCTGTGCAAGATGCACAAATGATAAAAATCCAATAGCTACTTTTCAAATTCACAAATCATCATTTTTCCCATCTATTCACTTATGCCACCAATTACTGTGGGTTTCTACAAAACTTCCAGGCTAATCAAACCCTTGGGTAACAGCTATGCTAATATTTATTACTTGACGTATTAAGACTTATCCATTTGTCATAAATAAAGTAATGAATTACACCCAGATGACTTTTAATGTTGTGCAGTTTATGAGTTGCTGACTTTAATAACTGTGATCAATTGTCCTTGTGTAAAAGCGCATTAAGTTGTTCTGTTTTTAGGTGTATCTGACACAATAATTTCTCACATTTAATCCAATCCAAATTTTGCAGCCAAGAATTGTGTCAGAAGATAGTCAGTAAATCAAATTTTCATCTGTGTATTTGTAGCATTCTCAGAGATATAATTTCCTAAAGAGGCAAGTGACAGTGACTTCATAAACTTGGAAAGATATCGAATGTTAAAATGTATTACCATAATCATTGAAGGTTAAAGAAACATTCATTCAGGAATAGAAGCTTTCTTCTGTTAACCAGTTTCAAAATGGGGGCCAGGATTAGCATTGTCTACTGAGCCTTTCTTGGTTGATTAATTTGAGGATTAGTTTGGATATGGCAGCTTTTCTCCCATTGCCAATTAAACAACACAGTCAAGGTGCTGTCATGTTTTTGAACACTGGAAACAAACCATAGCGAGGATATCAAGAAGGATTAAACATGGGGGAACTGTAAGAGGCACGTTCAGAACAGATATTAGACAAGGTGGTCAGTGCCAAAACATTAAATCATATAGTTTACACTACGCATGGTCACAAGCATAATTTTCAGAACTCCAAAGGATCAGACCAGTATAAGGGAATGAATATTTGGACATCACACCTATGGACTATTAAAAAAAAATGATAATTAGCTGGAAATAATATGTGCAATGTATAGCTGAAATTTGAGACGAAAGTCACAGTTAGTTTTCTTTGATTAAGCTATCTTCTATAATTGCTATTCTCACATGGCTTGCCTCCAGCAAACTGGAAGGCATCTGTCAATACTGAATAAAAGGCACTGGGTGGAATCTTACAGTGACTTGAATAATGTGGGGATGACAAATAAAAATGACAAGGCCTGTTCTGATGAACAGTCCTTGGACTTGAAACATCAAACGTGCTTTGTTCCCACAGATGCTGCCAGACCTGTTGAGTTTCCCCGGCAATTTCTGTTTTTATTTCAGATTTCCAGCATCTGCAGTTCTCTGCTTTATGAAAACGTCTATACTTACGTTGGTAACTAGTTGCATTTTCCAGCAACGTTCTGGATGTTGTGACAAAATTCTCGCTGGGAGCGGTGAGAGGAACCAGGACTATGTCTTTTAACACCATCATTAACACCGAATGTCGCCTCATTGATATGCAACTTCCGATGCAGCTGCCGGCTGCTTGGATATGGGACGCTGAGAATTCCTGACATGGAAGTCAGAGCCGGTACCTATCCAGTCCAGTTAGCCACGTGCTCACCCTGACCTCCATATTGAATACCCAGCAACAGCACCTCTGGGCATGCTCCATAGGCAGCGGCTGCTCATACCTCATGTCGATGGATGCTGGCATCCAACACATACCAGCTTCTCCACATGGCACCTCACTGATCCACTCACAGCATGCCTCTGCTCTACAATGTTACATTTTGGAGTCTACCAGCAACTATTTTTGGAATGCTGCTACAAGGACACTTTGTGGCCAGGGGCCAACACCCAGTTCATGTACTGGACCAGACAACATCTCAGGGCTGTGTCCTTGCTGCCTTACTGCACACTCATTTAATTTCCATCTACGTGATTGCAGCACTGCTGTCTTTCCTTGTCATGCCATACCTTTGAATGCTCTGGGGCCACAGCCACAGCCTAAAGGCTTACTGTATTGTTGCACTGACTCACTTAACCTGACAAAGGAGCAGCGCTTCGTAAGTTTGTGATTTCAGATAAACCTGTTGGACTATAATCTGGTGTCATGTGACTTCTAATGCTGTTTGGCAGAGGCACAAAGCCAGGCTACTTGTCAATAGTGATCAGTCCAGGGAGTGCTGTACTGCACTGTGCTGTGTCAATCTCACACCCACAGCATGTGACAAGTGCCTGTATGACAAGTGCTTGTGCGGTAACCACATTGCACCTGCTTCAATCAATTAGCCAATCTGAATGTTTGTGGGGTGTAGTCCTCAGTCAAGTCAGCAGGGGCTACTGCCAGCCATGGGGTCCCAGTACCTTCAGTCCAGGGCAGCATTGGCACACAGTCTAAGGGTTTGGATATGGTCAGTTGATCACTTGGGTCATCACCATCTGTCTGACTACAGTCTGGAGTGTGGGCACTGTTCAGTCCTCTAGGATCATTGCAAACAGCCAGAGGATTTGAAGATTATCAGTCGGGCAGCTGCAAGATGCAAAGAAGAGTCAGGTTCTGTTCGGTCATTACATCGAGCTGACTGTCAAAGTCAATCACAGGAGGCCACTGAGTGCTGGGGTGTCTGTTTTTTGTGTGTTGGGACAAGGGCAATGGAAGGTGGGGAATATATACACTGTGGCATCGGAGAGTTTAATGTAATCAACACTGATGATGGGAAGCAGGACAATGATGATGACAGGGTTGTTTGGGGGTGGGAGTGGTTGAGGGTGGGGAAACTTGATGTATGAGGTGTAAAGACAGTAATAAATAGGAGTGCTTGGGAGGCTGCTGGAACAAGGAGGTTATAGTCAGTCACTACTGCAGGCCCCTTGACTCAGGTCAATGGAGCACCACAGTAGGCTTTACCAAACTGCAGTGTCAGGGCTCAGAGGGAAGGCAGAAAATCAGAAGCATAGTTTGACGTGGTATGCAATGACATGTGGGGATTTGTTGGAGATGAGCTGACCAGGGACAGTAAGGTAGAGCAGAACATGTAGTAGCGGGTGGGGGTCGGTGGGGGATGTGGGTGGTGGGGCGGGTGGAGGAGAATGGTATCTGACAACTGGGCTGGGATTGAAACTGTTGATATGACTTGCTTTGTTAGCGTGGGTGATGGATCCAACCACAGGAAGTGTGGTCATTGCAGTGTCTGCCCTGCGCAGAAGGTGAAATGACTAGGAGGAGCAAGCCTAGGAGTTGTAGTAACCATATCCCTATGTGGACTGTAGTCTATTTTTTTGATTTTTTTCCCTCCATTGCAGCTGATCTCTCAACGCCACCTCCATACTAATGCTTCAGATATATCTTCCTTTCTCAAATGAGGATTCCTTACCACAATGATTGATATACTGTCGACAATTCTACTTCCTGCAGTTCTGCTCATGCTCCTTCTCCACTTTTCTATTCTCCTGTGAATTGCTCCTTAAAACCAATCTCTTCGACCAAGCCTACGGTCACCTGTCTGGTTTCTTCTCCTATGGCTCAGTGTCAAAATATCGTTCCTGAATATGAATATAACTTTTCTTAAAGACCTTAGGATCTGCTGTCATGTAAAAGGCACCGTATAAGTTGTTGTTAGTGTTGAAATGTACTGCATTCATAAAATGTGCTATTTCCTTCCCTGCTATTTATGTCATGATTGAGGAGTTGGTGGGTTTGCAGTTGAGCAGACAATCAAGGATGTCACTCCCTGCTCTTCTTCAAGTAGCAATGTCGTTCAGCGGGACAGCCTCACAGTGTAATTCTCCCAAAGTCATTTGTGACGCATCACTCCATCCGTTATCGCAATTTCTGCACTTAATATATCCAAGTTTGGAATGTTTTCAATGATTGATTCATGAATTAATAAAACATCTTCAAAACTGATTTTTGTAGAAGTGCAACAGGGAAGCGGAATGCTGTGCAGCAAATATTTTGTTGACTATTTTTAAAAGATAAAATGAGGACTGACAACTCTTTTAATGCGTGAATGACATATTATGGGATAAATAAAGTGAATAAATGTCATTGCGATGAACGACAAGGATTGATGCTAATGGAAAATTTTCCATGCTTTGTCTTTTGAAATGCAGTTCAGACACACGCGGTGAAAGTTTGCTCTGAATGCAGCTAGCATCGGAAAAACGTCTTCGCACTTGGACTAGGAAGGGACCTTCCATTATTTTAAGAGCCAAGGAATAGGAACAGGAATAGGTCACATGGCTCATTCAATCTTCCATACATTCAATATGTTCAGGTCTGATATTCCACTTTAACTCACTGTCCTGTACTCATGTACTCATATCCCTTGATTCCTTTCAAATCCAAAGAATTGATCAATCTCAGTTTTCATTATATTGAAGAACAGAACATTCATCGCCTTCTGGGATGGAGCATTCAAAAGATTTACAACTCTTTAAATGAAATAATTGGATCCCTTAGTTCTCACTTAATAATGTATTTTCCTGAGACAATGGGTTCCAGTTCCAGAGTCCCCAGTGAAGGGAAAGAATCTCCCACCACCTACTCTGTCAGGCCTTCAAAGTATTTTGTGTACCTCAATAAGATCATCTTTCAGTCTCCTGAATTCGAGAGAATAGATGCTCATTTTACTCAACAGTACCTCATAAGTTTCCCTTTCATTCCAGGAAATAGTCATATTTTCCTGCAACACTCGCTGGTCAGGCCCTTCTGCACACAGTTAATATTACAAAAAACATTTCAAAAATAACCCAAGGAAGCAGCATAAATGGAGAGAACTTTCATTCAATTTGAGTCAATTCTATCAGGCAATCTTAACACTTCATATATACAAATTTCATTTTGACATGTTGCATAGTCTTCAGCCATCAGATGATCAGACAAGACTTTTCTACCATTACAGCATCAACTTGGATACAGGGAGTACCATTAGGTCCACAGTAGAACATTGGCATTAAATAGTTGGATATGAATGTAAAAAGGACATTAAAGAACTGGCTCATCTCTGTGCAACTTGAGCTCAAGTCTAGTTGAATGTGGGTTAAGAAGACAGTCGTGAACAGAGTTAATGGCAATTCATTCATTTAAGGTCAAGGTACAAAAATTTCACTGAACATTCCTTTCCTTGCATTGTTGCTCTACCTACCGTACATGGACAATGGTGGTTCATGGGGACATCCCAACACCACCTTCGCAAGAGCAACTAGGAACAGGCAATAAATTCCAGCCAGCACCATCCATCTATCTCCCATGAGTGAATTAAGCAAAAAAAATGTGATGATGCTGGTGGTGAGGGGTATGTGTGAGTTATATGAGACCATAGCAACGATAAGAAATAGGAACAAGAGTAGGCCATTTTGCCCCTCAAGCCGGCTCCGCCATTCAATAAGATCATGGCTGATTCAACATTCCTCATGTCCACTTTTCCCTGTTTTCCCCATAAATCTTGATTTCCCTATTAATCAAGGATCTATCTATCTCAGCCTTAAATATACACAAGGAGACTACCCTTGCGGCTCTCTGTGGCCAGGAGTTCCAAAAGACTCTCAACTCACTGGGAAAATAAATTGTTCCTCATCTCAGTCTTAAATTGGTGCCCCTTTATTCTGAGACTATGTCCTCTAGTTCTAGACTCTCTTATGAGTGGAAAAGTCCTTTCAGCATTTACCCTGTCAAGCCCCTTAAGAAACCTACATGTCTCAATGAGATCACCTCTCATTCTTCTAAAATCCAATGAGTAGAGTCCCAAACTGTTTAGCCTTTGCTCATTAGACAATTCCTCCTTACCAGGATCATCCTGGCGAATATTCTCTGAACCCCCTCCAATGAAATGATAACCTTTCTTAATTAAGCGGACCAGAACTGTTCACAGTACTCCAGATGTAGTGTCACCTACACCTTGGGCAGTTGCAGTAATACTTCCCTACTCTTATACTCCAACTCCCTTGAAATAACAGCCAACATTTCATGAGCCTTCCTGATTACCTGCAGCACCTGTGTGCTATCTTTCAGTGTTTCATGTACACGTCCTCCCAAGTTCCTTTGTGTTGCAGCTTTCTGCAGTATTTCTCCATTTAAATGATACTCTGTTCTTTTGTTCTCCCTTCCAAAACGAATATCTTCACATTTTGGCACATTATAGTCTATTTGCCAATTTTTGCCTACTTACTTTACCTATCAATATCTCACTGAAAATTGTTTATATCCCTCTTGCAACCTTGCTTTACACTTATTTTTGTGTTGTCTATAAACTTGGCTACAGTATATTTGCTTCCTTCCTCCAAGTTATAAATTGAGCCAAGAAGCCACATTAATGCAGAAAATGACTCTTTAGTTTGGATGGGTTAAAATGCATCTGTAAGGCAAATGTAAGAGAGAGCCCCTAAGTGAAAAACCTGATTTAGACATATAAGAGAACAAAGAGAACATATGTTCCATTTCTCTGAATTATTTTCCACTGTTTTGAAGAGTGTAGAAATACAGTTAACTTAAAAAGCTAAAAGATGAGAGGTTTTCAAGTCAGGCACACAACTGTTAGCCTTTCATTAGAGCTTAGGAACCAAGGGCAACATTGCAGAAAGCTTATTGTGAATAAGATATTGCCTTTACAAAAAGAAGTGTAGCAAAACCATGATGACCAGCATAATATTATATGTGGAGTGATGGAGCAATATTGGCAAGCAATTTACAAAATGGCTTAGAGCAATGTGCAACTATGACCCATTAAGGAATGGCATAGGTGCAAATTAAAGATAGCTCACAGCTCGCCTTAGGTTCCAAAGGCAACTCAGCATTTGGCGAGCTGTCAAAATTTAAATTGTGGCGTGAGGATGACAACGTTGCGATGATACATCCACACACAGTGCTGGCATCTGCCACTGGCTTGATGTGCATATAGCCAACTTCAAAGGGAAGCTAGGAATGCAGCTAACTCTCTATGTGATCCCAGCACTGTGCGTTTACAGCAGTATTACTCAAATTCAAAGCAGATACAGAGATTCCATTTCTCTCAAATTCAGAATTAACTTAACATCCACGGCTTTTGTAGATTGACATGAAGTTTGAAGGAGTCAGGGGGCTTAAAGTATTTCGACAGTTGGTCTAAGAGCCATTTGGTGAGAGCAGTGAAATTTGAGAGCAGCAGCAATCATTCTCCAGACAGCTAAAGGTTCAGTTCAACATGAGAAATGATAAAAGAATGTGAGGTGGACAGAGGTTGAAATTAGAAAAAATATTCTTATTTAAAATAGAACAATTGGACATCAATGACTTGTACCTTAACCTGATAGTACACTTCAGATTCTTCACAAGTGTGCTATCAGATAAAATTTGACAGCAAGGTACTGAATGGGACATTAAGACAGATGACAAAAGCCATGGAGATAGGTTTTAATGAAGATTGTAAAGCTGGAGAGAGAGGTGGAGAGATTTAGGGAGGGAATTGCAAGGTTTAACTCCCAGACAGCTTAACATTAAGGGTAATAAAAACAAAAGATAATTTGAAGGGAGTTGGTCTGTCACTGCATGTAAAATGTAGCCAGTCCCATTAACATGCTTGTCAAAGCTGGGTCATTATGCTGGAGGGAAGGGGCCACAGACTATGTGGCGTCGTATAGCTCCAGGAGTATGTAATTGGCAGAAGTACCTTGTGTGCTTCAGCAATATGATTTGTGGGCGATGAGATGTTAGAGAATATAATCTACAGCAGGCCCTCGTGAAAATTGTATTGTTGAATCCATTGAAGAAGGCTGTTGCTCTGCATGTAGATTAATGGTAGGTAAGATGTATTATTGGCTTTCCACAATCCAACCAAATTCCAAGGGCCAAGAGAAAGATTAAACCCAATTTAACCCTTAGATTCACTCTGAGACCTAATAGTCTTACATTCAATTCAAGAAATCTGCATTCTCATGGAGACATCTTGGAGTTAAAATGGTTGCATGAAATATATGCGTAAATGTGAACCAAAGAAAAATAAATTGAGAAAAGGTGGTTGAATAAAGCAACAAAAATAATGGCTCATTCAGGCTGGAATTGCTTTCAAAACTTGGAATAGCATCTTTTAGTTCTTTGTTTCTTTTTGGACAAAAGAAGAATTACTTGAAAATTATATATCATTGTAAAAACAGTATTCAGCTTTACTTCTAACAATTATTGTTGGCTTCCTCACTCAAAGACAGTTAAATTGAACATTTCTTTCTGATGAACGAGGATAAGATTTTTGGTTTTGTGTCGGGATCCTAGCATTGGAGTCAAAAGTGAGACCAGCCCCACAGTGCTTCAATGGAAGTCACATGCCAATGACTTTTCCTTAACGGGCCAATTCATGGCCCAAGACCACATTCAGATGGTGGGCAAGGGGGTCTCAAAGCTGGAGGGCCAGTAGAAGGCCTAATAGGACAGAAGGAGATGCAGCCTGGTATTCAGGTGAAAGAGAAAGAGAGAGAGAAAAGAAGAAGGAGAGAGACAGAGAGGGTGCTTCCATTGTGAACTATTCTACTTTAACAATTAAGAAGTTAAAAACATGACCATGGTAGCAGGAAAATCTTTCCACAGCGTGAGTTCGAGATCACAGCAGTGGCCGGATAGACATCGAAGAGTGGTGGAAGCCTTAAGATGAGATGGGAGCCGTCTACAGACTCCCACCTCCTGTCCCATCTGCCCACTCCCATCCCATGTTTTCCTTGGCCCACCCCTCCTTCTGCGCCCCCCCCCCCCCCCCCCCCCCCCCCCCCCCCCCCCCGCCTAGTCCTCATTCCCTGCCCCTCTCTGCCACAGTGAGGTCACCCGCAGCTGCCATGCAGTCCAGTTGGTCTCTCATCCAAGGCTTTAATTGGCTTTTTAATTAACTGATATTAACAATGGCCTATTAAGGAATGGCATATGTGCAACTCAGTATTCGGCGAGCTGTCAAAATGTAAATTATGGTGTGAGGATGACAATGTTGTAATCCACACATGGTGCTGGCACTTGCTGCTTGCCAACTTCAAAGGGAAGTTGGTAGCTCGCTCTCTATGTGATCCCAGCTCTGTGTGTATATAGCAATAATACTCAAAGTCAAAGCACAATATTGAAAGGATAGAGATTCCCTTTCTTTTCAAGTTCAGAATAAACCTAATATCCCTTTTGTGGAGTAACAAGAAATTTCAAAAGTCAGAGGGCTGAAAGTATTTCAACAGTTGGTGTAAGATTCAATTGATGAGAGCAGTGAAATTTAACAGTAGCAGCCATTATTCTTCAGGCTGCTACTTGCACATAGAATCCCTCCAGTGTAGAGCAAGCCTTTTGGCCCACTGAGCCCACACCAATCCTCCAAAGAGCATTACACCTGACACATTCCCCTCCTTATCCCTGTAACCTCGCAATTCCCATGGCCAACCCATCTAACGTGTACATCGTCGGACTGCGGGAGGAAACTGGAGCACCAATGCAGATGCTGGGAGAATGTGTAAACTCCACACAGACAGTTGCCTGAAGGTGGAATCAAGCCCCAGTCCCAGGTGCTGTGAGGCAGCAGTGCTAACCCACAATACTGCTCAGAGGTGTGTAGCTGTTTTGAATCATAGAATCCCTACAGTGTGGAACCAGGTCCTTCGGCCCAATAAGTCCACACCTACCCACAGAGCATCCCACCCAGACCTATCTCCCTACAACACACCTAATCTACACATCCCTGAACACTACGGGCCATTTAGCATGGCCAATCCACCTAGCCCTCACATCTTTGGACTGTGGGAGGAAACTGGAGCACCCAGAGGAAACCCAAGCAGACACGGGGAGAATGTGTAAACTCCACACAGACAGTCGCCTGAGGGTGGAATCGAAAGCGGGTTCCTGGAGCTGTGAGGCAGCAGTGCTAACCACTGAGCCACCGTGCCGCCCCAATCCTATCTGGCCTCAAAAAAGGGTTCAGGTTTGGGAAGATCCCAATATAACAGCCAAAATTGTGTGTGCTCTGATCCAGTCCCCATATGAGAGTGAAAACTCTGCCAAACAGTAACATCCATATACACAGAAACTCAGAAGTGCACGATGTATCAATGACATGATATGTATCTTTGTTTATCTCCATTGAGTGTCATCTATTATTTCAAGGTTGACTCCTACTTGTCCTGGATAACCATCAAAGTCAGACATGTTAATACTTTATTGCTACCTCACTATCAGGAATTCTAAGGAAAAGGGTTTCTCTCTCAGTGGGAGACCGAAAACACGTTCACAGTAAACCTGTAAAAATTTGACATCCCTTTGGAATTTATGAGTTCTTTCACTTCGTCAGAGCTAATGGCAAAGTAAGACAATGAACTTGTCACATGAAATAAGGGGCAAATCTTCAAAGCTATATTCTCAATGAGTATGCAATCTATTTAAAGTAATGAAAGGTTAATATGAGGAAATGAATCCACACTTTTACATTTCAAATACAGATTTTAAAATGACAAGCATAAGGTCAGCTTTAGCAGGAACAAGTGGGCTAGAATTGAAGGAGATGTTAACAGTTTTAAAAATCTTAAACCTCATCTTAACTGGCCACCAAGCCCAACATAGAGGCAGGAGTAAGTCATTCAATCCATTGATGCTACCCTGAAAGTAGGTTGAGGGGGTGGTAATTAGCTGGGTTATATTTCTCCTAATTTTGTGTATGGGATGTACATGGGCAAATTTCCACATTGCCAGTGTTGTAGATGTACTGGAATGGCTTGGCTAGGGGTGTGGCAATTTCTGGAGCACATCTTTCATGCTATTACTGGAATGTTGTCAAGGCCCATAGCCTTTGTGGTATTTGGTGCCTCCAATTATTTCTTGATACCACACTGGGCGAATGAAATAGGTTGACACTGATGACTTCAAGAGGAAGCTGAGATTGAAAATTTACTTGCAATGCTGGCTAAAGATAGATGCAAATGCCTTAATTTTTGCATTGATGTGCTGGCTCCCCCATCATTGAAGATGGGGTTTTTTCTAGAGGCCCCACCTCCCATTAGTTGCTTAGTTGATCATCATCATTCAGAACTGGACTTGGCAGGACTGCAGAGCTTACATTTGATCCATTGATTATGAGTTTGCCTTGTCCTGTCTATTATATACTGCTACCACTGTTAGGCATGCAAGCAATCCTGTCTTGTCTCTTCACCATATCAATGCCTCATTTTTAGGGATGCCTGGTACTGCTTCTGGAATGTTCTTCTGATGCACTCTTTATTGAACCAGTGTAAAATCTTCCAGCCTGATGATAATGGCATAGTGGGAGGTACACCAGGTTTTGAGATAACAGATTGTGGTTTAACACAATTATGATGCAGCTATGGCCCCAGCGCATTATGGATGTTTTGCATTGGTAAACCCGTTTGAAGTCTATCCCATGTCGCATGTGGAAGTGCCATACAACACAATGGAGGGCTATCTTCAATGTGAAGATGAGCCTTTGTCTCCTCATGGATTTTATGGTAGTCATTCCTATAGTACTTTCATATGCAGAGGCATCTATGACAGGCAGATTAGTGGGGATGAGGTTAAATGTGTTTCCCTTCCAGTCATTTCTCTCACCACCTGCCACAGACTAAGTCTAATAGCTACATTCTTTAGGTCTCAGCCAGCTTGGTCAGTGATGATCCAGCTGTAGTACTCTTGGCAATAGCCATTGATTTCCTTAGCCCAGAGTATATCCTGTGCCCTTGTGACCTTCAGTGCTTCCTCCAAGTAGCATTCAACATGGAGGTGCACTGTCTTATTAGCTGAGAGACAGGACACAGTAAGTGGTAATCGACAGCAGGTTTCCTTTCCCATGTTTGAAACTAATGCCATGAGACTTCATGGATACTTCCTTTGCAACTGTATACCACAGTGTGATCACCTTGGGTGGGTCTGTCCTGGTGGTGGGACAGGCCACACCCAGGGATGGTAGTGGTGTGCCTGGGACATTATCTGCAAGGTATGACTCCGTGAGTGTGACTGGGTCAGGCTGGTGCTTATCTAATTTTGTCACAGGCTCAGAGATTTTAGTAATGAGGTCTTTAAAGGGTCAACAGGGCTGCATGAGTCATTGTCATTTCTTCTGCCTTAGTTGATGCTGGGCGATCAGTTCAGTTTATAGTGGTTTGATCTGACTGAGTGGTTCAGAGAACATTTATGAATCAACCACATTGTTGTGAGTCTGTCACATGTAGACCAGACTGAAACACATAGGTTCTTCTTAAAAAAAAAACAACAGTGGTTGATATTAAACTAGCATTTAATTCCAGATTTTATTAAAATCAAATTTCACTATCTGCTGTGATGGGATTTTAATCCATGTCCCCAGAAAATTATCCTGTGGTGCTGGATTACTAGTCCAAATATATAACTGCCTCCCCTTGATGGCACACAGCTTCTTCTGAGTTCCTGCAACTCCCAAGAATTTTCTAGAACCCTGATTCCAAGATTTAGCTGCTACTAACTCCTAGCTTCTGGCTGAATTCCAACAGCACAGAGATATCCAACTGCTCTTACTGAATCCCCTGCACAGAACTTGAATAGTTCAGTTGTCTTCCCAACAGTACAGCTAAAAGCAACACCCCTACCTTGGATAACACAGTGCGGAACTGGAGGAACACAGCAGGCCAAGCAGCATCAGAGGAGCAGGAAAGCTGATGTTTCAGTTCAGCACCCCTCTTCAGAAAAATCAGACAAAGTTTTTCTGAAGAAGGGTCCCGAACCGAAACGTCAGCTTTCCTGCATCTCTGATGCTGCCTGGCCTGCTGTGTTCATCCAGCTCCACACTGTGTTATCTCAGACTCCAGGATCGGCAGTTCTTACTACCCCTATCTTGGTGCCTGCTTCTCTCCCTTGATTGCTCACAGACTCTCTTAGGTGGCATTCAAACTGCCCCCAGTGGCCTACTGGAAACCTTACAACCACCCCTGTAGCTATTTTGAGGCAGATTTACCTGTAACTAACATACTTGGAAACAGCCAGATGTAACATCTCCTTGGATCTTAGTCAGCCCTGAATGTTACAATCTCACAGAATGATGGCATCTGCAGGACAAAGAAAATGCCTGCGAAAAGAAGGATTAATTACACAGTACATAGCAGATTTCCTGCTAGGTGCAACTATAATCAATAGCAGCAGAATTATGGCACATTTTCCATTGAAGGTAGTAAATAATTTGGCATTTTGTAGCTGAATTGTTCTTAACCATTTAAATAAATGGAGGTCATTCTTTCAATTCCCATTGAGTGATGCTTGTGGGTGAAGGGGAAGGTTGCCATACTGATAGAGTGACTTATACAGTCATCACCATTATGGTATAATTTGTGAATTTTTGTATTGTCTTCTGATATGCATAAGGAGATGATTAGAGATTAGTCAGTAGAGGAGGTGAGAAATCTGAAAACCTTTCAGTACTGAAATAATGATTGTCATCGTGGTTTATTTCAGTTCACTATTGGGCTCATGCTATGCTTATTACAAATATGAAATCAGTTGTTTCTTTAGTTTCTGGACATTTTTAATAATGATTGCTTGTAGGTTATTCAAGAGACAAGTTGAAATTTGCAATAAAAAAGGACCACCTCTTTGTGTTTCTTATTTTTATTTAATTTCCTTCCTTTACCAAGGAATTGTGGCCTATTTGATTGACAACATTGCTTTTTAGACACTGTGGCTAATCCAACTGAATCATGCTGCCTTGTCAGGAGGTCTGTGCCTGCAGTGTTTTCTTGGCTCAGCTGTATAAACTGCTGGCTCGCTGTCCTGGGACCTGGTGAGCTAACACAGTGTCCATCTTCATCATTGTTCAATATCCATTCAGTAATCATCATTCAGGGCCTAGTCTAGCAATCTCAAACCCCTTCTTCCTTAAACGGAATCAAAAAACAGAAGGAAAAGGGCACAATGAGGTCAGTGTCCAATAGGCGAACATTAATGATTGGATTTAGTGTTGAATTTTATATCGTTTGTTATATGGCCTTGCACTTCAGCAATGTGAAAATCCTTTTCTGTCACTTTGACCTCTACTTTGCCTCTAATGTGTATGTGAAGACTTGTAAACTGTCAAAAACCGGTGGTCAAAATAATTACTAATACCAAGAATAGAAAATTCTGGAAAACTTTTGCATTTAGAAAATGGCCGGAATGTGGAATTGGATATGGAATAACTGAGGTAATAAGCATCGGTGCATTTATGGGAAATCTAAGTATGTGCATGAAGGAGAGAGAGGAATGGAAGCATATCTTGATAGGGAAGGAGGTTCAGGTGGTTGGTTGGGCTGCATGGTGAGACGGTTCGATGCAGGAAGGATGTTCCCAACGGTGAGGCAGTCTCGTAACAGGGGTCATTGTTTAAGGTTAAGGGGTAAACCTTTTAGGACTGAGAAATTTCTTCACTCAGAGAGTGGTGAGCCTCTGGAGTTCATTATCACACAAAATGGTTGAGGCCAAAACATTATGCATTTTAAAGAAAGAACTAGATAATGGCTTAGTGGTATTATCGCTGGACTGTTAATCTAGAGACCCGGATAACATTCTGGGGACCCGGGATCGAATCCCTCCAAGGCAAATTTGAATTCAATAAATATCTGGAATTAGGAATCTAATGATGACTATGAGTCGATTGTCGGAAAAAACCATCTGGTTCACTAATGCCCTTTAGGGAAGGAAATTGCCTTCCTCACCCGGTCTGGCCTACATGTGGCTCTGGACCCACAGCAATGTGGTTGACTCTTAATTGCCCTCTGGGCGATAAATGCTGCCTACCCAGCGATGCCCTCATCCTGTGAATGAATAAAAAAGATAGATACAGATTTTGTGGCTAAAAGGATCAAGAGATATGGGGGAGACAGTGAGATTAGGGTCTTGAACTTGATGGTCAAAATGAACAGCAGACAAGGCTCGATGGGTCAAATGGCCTACTCCTGATTTTTTTAAGTTTCAATGTTTACAAGCTATAAATTCAATGGCTAAAACTTACTAGAATTACCTGATCGCAGCATTCTGTCTCTGGCTTTTCACTTAAACCAGCTCTGTTAGTGTCCCTTCTTCACTACTCACTTTCTCAAGGTCTGCCTGTAACTAATTACAGTGCGTCTGCCACCTCCATTGTGTCTGTACATTTGTTATGTGAGCATCTCTCTTTGCTAATACCTGTTCACACAACGTAGCCAACACCTACTGCCATCTGTTCCCACTATCTCCTTTGTAAACTTGATGCCAGCATAGAGCTTCCATCCAAGATGTACCTTAGCAACTCATTCCTTGCCTCCCTATGCTTTCCTTTTGTGAACGCTAGCTGTCATTCTCATAATTAATTAACTGTCTCTCTTTCCATGTCTTCCCCCTAATTTTTTGGCATTCATTCAATTTTACTCTTGTTTTCGAATGGCATGACTTTTTGTATATCTCTTTCATGAAAGATTACTCCAGTTATAGTCTAACAATTGAAAAGTGGAATTTGTTTTTAAAACTAATTTTAAAACCATTCCACTTGATGTAAGAACATATGTGACTGCACCTGCAATTTGGCAGAATCCTTGTCCGACATTTGGAATTGTGGCACAGAAAATAGAATTTACAATGTAAAATGAAGAAGGATGTGCTGATGTTGCCTCCATAGTTCAGATGGTTAGACCATTGCCACTGTCCAACTTTGCCACTCAGACATCAAAATAGTCTCAGTTCCAAATCCCTAATGTGTGTTGGCAAAACCAATCTGATTTGGATTGGTGGCAAGGCTGATTTAATTGACTAAAGGAAAGCAAAATCAGCCAAGGTTTCAGCTTACTAATTATCATCAAATGACCTGTGCTGCAAAGTATGAACATATACAGACATTTATCAAGGTGAGAGCAGGCACCTCTCGGAATATAATAGGTAGCCAACGCTCAGCATCTGGATTCAGTAATAAAGAATGGTTACTTTGGTAAAGTATAGAATCACACAACACAGAAGGAAACCATTTCACCCAGCATGCCTCTACTGGATCTTTGAAAAAGCCTTCCAATTGGAAAAGTCAGGTTGTATCCATTTCTGAAGAAGGGTCTCACCCCGAAATGTCAGCTTTCCTGCTCCTCTGATGTTGCCTGGCCTACTGTGTTCCTCCAGCTCCACACTGTGTTATCTCTGACTTCAGCGTCGGCAGTTCTTACTATTTCTGTGTCCTGATACATGTTGTTATCTTGTTAGGAAGGAATCAAAGTGGTATCGGTAAAGCTGGAAAAATGGAGTTACGCACTTTTAATGTCAGATTGGCAGTACTGATGATCCCATTGGTAATGATATTTAAGGATTTCAATTATTTAAAAGAACTGCAACTAAAGACATTTTTGTGAATTTTATTTTCTTTTTATTGTATTATATACGAAACAGTGATTGTAGGGCTTGTCTAAAATTGTGTTGCAATGATAGGAAAACATTCCTTCCCTTTTTTAACCAAGGCTTGGACTTGATCATTTCCAAAGTTTATTACTGCAATGTTAGATGAGACAGTAAACTGAAACCTCTTTAATGGATCTCATGTCAAATTCAAAGTTCACCCATCATCCCAGGCAATATTCAACAAGACTAGAGTTAAGGGCAGAGAGTAAGAGAGGAACATTGTTAGCCTGACAACTTTGGGAAGATCATTGAACTTCTTTTGACATTATAGTCAGGTCTTTGTAGCTCATGACATTGACCACCTCTGCCAACACTTAGCAATGATGATGACGCATTGCCTAGAGAGTTTTCTGTTCCTGATGGAGCAAAAGGATTTATCCAACATCTGGGGCCAGGTCTACCAAAACAGCATTTGAGGACCTGAGTGCCTTTTCTGAAACTCCTTTGAGCATCTTCTTGAATCTGGGTAAGTTGCTTGCTATCCTCGACCAGAATGGAACTCCCTGTTAAAAGACACTAGCTGAATTTAATTGGTTCCAGCAATGCTCCAGTTCCTAATACTCTTCCTTGTTGCCTTTCTCCTCCAACAAAGATATGAGATCACAGCACACATGTACTAGTTCCAATCCCTGTACTTTTTGTTTTGGGTGTGATTGAACTTTTCAGAGTAAGTTTGTATGCATTTCTGTTTGGATGCACAATGGGATCTGCAACAGTCTACAAATGCACTGTCACAACACAATCTTGTCATCTTGTACTTCTGTCTCATGTATTTGATTAAACTGTAGGTGCAATTCAGCTTCTATAGGACTGGTCAACATATAGAAGTTGAAGCCTTTCACTTGGCAGGCACTAAAGCAACGTTCACTACTTCTCTAATTCTGAATCATATGGAGATATCCCAATTCTCTTGCTCCACTGTAGCAGTCTGGTGTCTCAGATCACGAGATGTTGCTGTTTGTCAGCAGCACAGAAGCTTTGAGATGTGTCGTCAGAAACCGTGGAGTGTTGGAACAGGAATATTGACAACTCAGATGATAAATTGCTTGTAGTTTTGCAGTTTCCCCTCACAGATAAGAAATAAAAAATGAAACCTCACCAACAAAGCGAGTGTGATTTGTCAGGATGGGGGCACTGTGATTCATGAAGTTTCTAGCAATTTATAAATACTTCTTCTTATTCCATGTTTCATGTTAGTTTTCAAACGTACATTTTCACGTAATACGCTCCTTTGGTGGCTTGAGGCAAAAGTGTTGGTCAAATATGGGCTAAAGTAATTCATATAATAAGAGCCCAGTTTTGAGTCTAGGTTGAGTTTAACTTTTCTTACACAGGATAGAAGAATGAGTAATATCAATCTTCGTCAGGGCCTTGAACTGTGAAGACAAAATACTCCTCCAGAGTTTCTGATAACAATCTAATGATCTTTTTGGAAAATGGGAAAATCAACTACATGTAGGAATTAGCTCAAATTTAAGTCTCCACAAGTAAATCAACTTCTGAGAGGCATTCATGGTCAATACCAGAAAGAAAATGCTAATCATTTGAAAATAAATGCTTTGTAAATGAAATGAATCCTTTCTGTGTAAACTTTCCTGGTATTTTAAGTCAGTAACAGCAACATATTATGCAGTGCACTGAGGCTAGCCAAAGACTGCTGAGAGTCTCCTGTTGCCAATGAACTGAAAATATTGGCTTTGCAAATTAAGTGGTTGCTAGGGACTTGCTGCTGGTGCAATGCTGTGTCTAAGAAATAAGAGCTGCTTGGAGTGTAAAATTTCACTTTAGTGCTCAGATGAAATTACATCTTGATAAGCCGTTACAAATGAAAACCAACAATGCCCAGGTCAGTCATGGTACTACAGATTACAATTCCAATATGAGGACTAAAGTGCCAATCATCAAAAAAACTGCAATTATTCCTCCTGGGATGGCAGCGGAACCTTTAGAGCCGGAAGACAACAGGCTTAGCTCCCAGTCAATACAGTGTGGAGCTGGACAAACACAACAGGTCAGGCGTCATCAGAGGAGCAGGAGAGTCGACGTTTTGGGTTCACATCCTTCATCAGGACTGGGGAGGGGGAAGGGAGCTGGGAAATAAATAGGGCAAGGGGTGGGGCTGGGGAAGGTAAGTTGAATGGTGATAGGTGGATGCAAGTAGGGGGTAGTGGGGATTGGTCAGTGGGGAGGGTGGGGTGGATAGGTGGGAAAGAAGATGGACAGATAGTGTCAGGTCAAGGAGATGAGGATGGGAGGAGGGTTGGACATGGGATGAGGCGAGAGGTGGGAAGATTTTGAAACTGGTGAATTCTATGTTGAGGCCATCGGGATGTAGGCTCCCGAGGCGGAATATGAGGTGTTACTCCTTCAGTTTGCGGGTGGCATCATTGTGGCACTGGAGGAGGCCCAGGATGGACATGTCACCCAGGGAGTAGGAGGGGGGAGTTGAAATGGTTGGCAACTGGAAAGTGTTGTTGATTATAGCACACAGAATGCAGATGCTTCATGAATCAGTCACCGAGTCTGCGTTTAGTCTCACTGATGTAAAGGAGGCCACGTCAGGAGCAATGGATTCAGTAGATCAGGTTGGAGGATGTACAGGTGAACCCCGTCTGGGGTAAAGATTATCTGGGACCTTGGATGGAGGTGAGAGGGCAGGCGTAGGGACAGATGTAGCACTTTCAGCTTTTGTAGGGAAAAGTGCTGGGTATGGTGGAGTTGGTGGGGAGTGTAGAGTGGATGAAGGAGTCACAGAGAGTGAGCGGTCCCTACAAAAGACAGGTAGGTGCGGGGAGGGAAATATCTCTTTGGTGGTGGGGTCAGATTGCAAATGGCGGAAGTGGCGGAGAATGATATGCTGGATGTGGTGGTTGGTGGGGTGGTATGTGAGGACCAGGGGCACTCTATCTTTATTTTTGTTGGGAGAGGGGCTTCAAGGCCAAAAGTGTGGGAAATGCGGTTCAGGGCATTATAATGAAGGGGAAAAGTTGCAGTCCTTGAAGTAGGAAGACATCTGGGATATCTGGGAGTGGAACATTCCATCTTGTGAGAAGATGCAGCAGAGGCAGAAGAATTGGGAGTAGCGGATCACATTCTTGCAGGACTGTGGGTGAGAGGAGGTGTAGTCCAGGTAGCTGTAGGAGTCGGTGGGCTTGAAATAGATGTCGATGCTGAGATGGTTACTGGAGACAGAGACAGAGAGGTCCAGGAAGGGGAGGGAGCTATTGGAGATGGTCCAGGTGAATTTGAGGCTTAACCTCCAGATTGGGCCAAATTCACCTACGTGTTAGACAGTTATAAAACAGATATCAATGCCTCCCGGAAAAAAAAGATGGTTAAAATTAATTTCTTAGCAATGAAGTGTGAACTTTGTGGGAAATTGCACATATATAAAAGTCTAGTAATTAGCTTGAATGTGTTAGGATCTGGCTGCATATTCACATCAACTCTAAGACCACCTACTTCCACCTTCCTAACATAGTCTAATTTGGACCCTGCATTAGTTCATCTGCTAATTCAAAAGCCCAATTCATTAATTTTTTTACCCTGAGATTTAACTATTTCAATACTGGCCTTCTAACTTTCACAAACCATAAACTTACATACTCTTGAAATTCTGTTACTCATATACGCTATTCACCCATCATTCCTGCATTGCTACTGATGCCTGGTTAAGTAACCATCTGATTAAAACATCCATGTTTTCAAATCCTTCCATCCTCTCACCTCTTCTTCCCTCAATATCCTCTTTCAACCCTCAGAGACCTCTTGTACTGTTCCAACCAAGTCTCTTGTACTTTGCTGATATTATTTTACCATTGGTTGCCATGTTTCATTTTGAGGCTTTTAGCCTTAGAATTCCCTCTCTCAAACCTCTTCACTGCTCTTTCCTCTGTTAAAATATTTGTCTTTGACCAAACATTTGATGGTCTGTCCTTATATTTTGTTATGTGCTTCAGAGGAGATCTTGACTTGGTAAACTCTAGCGAAGCACCTTCAGATACTTCACTATGCTAGTGGATGAATCTAAATACAGGTTGTTATTAATATCCAGCAGTAATTATCAAGGCGCATACAATGAAGGGACAGAAGGAAAAGCTGTACCTCTGGACTCGGCCTCCATCAAGCCAATACTTTCAGAACTGGAGGAGCTGGGCAAAATACCGAAACAAAACTGATGATGATGGTCTAGGCCCGAAATGTCAGCCTTACTGCTCCTATGATGCTGCTTGGCCTGCTGTGTTCATCCAGCTCTACACCTTGTTATCTCTGATATTGTCTCAATTTGTTATCAGCTAATTTTGTGCAACATTTAAATATCTCAAGTCAATAGATTTTTCATATTACCAAATATATTTTTGACAAACACAACAAAGCAATCTTGCGCAGACAGAACCAAATGAACAACGCATAACCTGTGCTCTTACCCATATCCAATTTACAGTTGATAAAAAATTGAACAAATTATATAATGATCTTGATGTCCTAATAAATTTTAAAGTTTACCATTTAAATGCAGACCACAATTATATGCTGCAGTATGAGGTTATTTGCATAAAATAACCTTAATTATCAAGTTGCTTGTAACAGGCACTGCTCAGGTCAATAATTATTTTCCCTAACAAGAGCTCCTGTGCAACCATTTATTTCATTCTACAATCCAGTGAACAAGATATGTCAAACTTCATGCTTCTTTACAATGACACTGTTTTCAACAGGTGAATTTTCAGTGTTGAAGTGAAAATCTATTCGGTTGAAACATGTTACAACCAAGAAACACTCTTTTATTCTCAAAGGGTAGTGAAAGTGTGGAGTCCACTCCTTCAAAGAAAACTGAATGATGGGACAATTGGAGTTGTCGATTTGGGTTTTCACATAACCATTAATGTAGTAAAGTATCCCAAATTGCATGAATACTGAGATTGATAAGAGATTTGTCACTAAAGGGTAAGAAGGGAAATGGAACTGAGTGCATAAATGGACTTAAGGTACAGATCAGCTGTGATCAAATTAAGTGACAAAGCTGGTTTGAGATGCTGGATGTCCAACAATGGATTTGATGTTATGTCATTGAGATAGAGGATCAGAAATGATCATATTGAATGGTGGAGTAGGCTCAAAGGGCGGAATGGCCTACACCTGCTCCCAGTTTCTGTGTTCTCAATAACCCATTTTCAATGCAAAACTGCATCTTGTGAAGTGCATCTGTGCTGGCTTCTGACATTCTGCTTTTCCCTGATTTACATCATAATGTCTGATTCAATGTGGACACACATACAGAATCAGCCTCACAGAGGTGTGTATACACGCACGTACACGCACACACACACATACGTGCACACATACACACACACAGATACATATGCACACACAGACACATATGACACACATAAACATACATGCACGCATACACACACGTACAGGCGCGCGCGCACGCACGCGCGCACACACACACACACAAACACACACACACACACACACACACACACATACTTGTCACAAGACAGAGATTTACTGTTGTTCGTACTGAACTATGCAGGTCACCTGTTTAAAAGCTATTTATTGGGTGCATTAGTGTGATGAGATCTCAAACTTACCCAGTCACAATAAATAGTGCTTGGTAACACTTTACATGACCTCCAGTTGCAACAAACTCCAAAGTTGTGTGCATTGTCTAATTTGTACTATATAATTGGTTCTGTTGATATGATTGCTTATTGCTCAATGTTACATGGAACTGTTGGTATTTATCAGTGCATTCAACTACTGATCAGAGAGCATGTGGGAGGCAATAATTTGTAACAACGGCCTCCCCCACATCCTGTACAACATCCCAACCATTTCTGTTCCAAAAGCATGGTGACTCAGAGCAGCAGGCTGTGGGCTGCACATAATAGTCATAAAATTTTTGAAGAATCTTACAAACAGGGCTTGGGAGAGGGGCTACAAATGGTGCTGATCAGTGGAACATGTGCCTTCAGACAGACCTGGGCTTTGGTAGCACTGCCTTCTCTGGAACCAATCAAAGCAACGTCACCTTAGAGAGACACATTATGTGAGGACCTCCAGTTAAAATTAATGTCCCTCTCACACACCTCTAAATGCAGGTTGTTCCTTTTCCATGTTTGACCTTCATAGGTTCACTAATGAAACCATCAGCATCAGTTGGGTAGGGAACCAGCCTGTGGTTGGATGAGTAAATGGGACAGTATCTAGCAGCTTTGGCCAAGTTGCTGAGATTGCTGACAGCCAGTCCTGGGCCTTGGGTTTGCATTTGGATGGGTTCAGGGCATTCACTTAAAGGGTTGATGGGATTCCAACATCCATCACCAAGAGAGGCTTGGCTGCGCTGCTCCTGACAGAGCAGGTTAAATCCTAAAAGACATAGCTGCTAGACTGGGTCTGTGGCAGGGAGTGAAGAAACCAACAAGAGGGAAAGATGTACTTGACCTCATCGTCACCAAACTGGCTGCCAGAAACGTTTCTGCCCATGGCAGTATCATTACAAGTGATCACCGCACAATCCTTGTGGAGAGAAAGACTCGTGTTCATATTGAGAATATCCTCCATCATAATGTGCAGCATTATCACCTTGTTCGACGGGATAGATTTCCAACAGATTGAGCAACTCAAAACTGAGCATCCATGAGGTATTGTGGGTCATCAGTGGCTGCAGAATTGTACTCCAACAACATCTGCAAACTCATGTCCCAACAGATCCTCCACTCTACCATTGCCAACAAACCAGGGGAATCATTCGTGATTCTATGAATTGTACAGGTGTACATGCCAGGAGGAGTGCCTGGTATTCCTAAAAAGCTCACCACTGCCTTCTTATCCTGGTGAAGCTAGAAGACTAGTTGCATGTCAAACAGCATAAGCAACAAGTGACAGACAGGGTTAAGCCATTTCACAACCAATGGATCAGATCAAAGCTCTGCAGTCCTGTCACATCCAGTCATGAATGGTCGTGTAATAGAGAAACAGGTTCCACTAGTACTTCATTCTCAATTAGCCTAACATATTTGTATAAACATTAAGGCTAAAGCATTTCTAACAACCTACAGCCAGAAATACTGAATTTATGATTCATCTTGAATTGATTCACTTCACCCAATATCAAGAAACAATTGGAATAACTGGATTCTACAACACCCTTACAATATTCCAGCAACATTTGCTAGCACAAAGGAAGATGGTTGTGGCTGTTAGATGTCAGTTATTGCTGTTCCAGGACATCTCTGCAGGAGTTCCTCAAGGTATTGTTATAGGGCCAAATATCTTTGGATGCTCCATCAATGACCTTTCTTCCATCATAAGATCAGAAGTGAGAATGTTCACTGATGATTGCACAATGTTAAGCGCCACACATGAATCCTTAGGAACTGAAGAAATCTATGCCCAAATAAACATGTTCTGGGCAATATCCAGGCTTGGGGTGACAAATGGCAAGTAACATTTACCACACACAATTACTGTGCCGTGATAATCTCCAAAAAGGGAAAACTTAACCATTGCTGTTTGACATTCAATGGCATTACCATTACTAAATACACCACTATCAACATCCTGGGGATTATGTGGCAAGTAACTCACCTTCTGAATTGCCAAAGCCTGTCTACCATCTACAGGGCACAAGTCATGATGGAATACTCCCCACTTACCTGGATGAGTGCAGCTCCAACAATACTCAAGAAGTTTGACACCATCCAGACAAAGGAACTTGATTGACTGGCACAACATCCACAAACATTCACTCTACCCACCAGTGGCACTTAGGAGCAGCAGTACATACTATCTACAAGATACACTGCAGAAATTTATCAAGGGTCCTTTCAAATTCATAACTATTTCCACCGTGAATGACAAGCGCAGCAGACATATGAGAACATTACACATGGAATTTCCCCTTCAGCCTTCTTTTCATCCTGTCTTGGAAATATATCACTGTTCCTTCAGTGTTGTTGGCAATGTTCCCCTAAGGTCCATGACTATGTGCAGCTAGATTAATATCCATGCACCGCAGTTGACATCAACACACCAATTGCGGCATTGATTTCCAGAAGTTACTGACAAATATGGGCCTCAGAGGCCCCTACAGCCAATAAGAAATTAGAGGGAATGCTAGTCACTGGGTCAAAATCCTGAAATTTCCTCCTACGAGCTTTGTGGTATATGTGTACCAAATACATTGCAGCGTTTCAAGAAGGTAGTCACCAACACCTAAAGATTGGCAAAAAATGCTCATTCAGCCAATGATACCCATGTTCTAATAACGAATGTAAAAATATTTCTTTTGCAATGCACTAAGGAGAATAGCTTGCATTTATATAGTGTCAATCACCACCATCAGATGTCAAAAAGTGCATTACATGCAGTTTTGAAACATAGTTACTGTTGTAATGTAGGAAAACTGACAGCCAATTTGCACGCAGCAAGCTTCCACAAACAGCAATTTGATGGTTGAGGGGTGAATATTGGCTGGGACAATGGAGAAAACTCTTTCTAATCATGCCAGTTGATGTTTTACCTTCATCAGAGAGGGTAGAGAAGATCTTGACTTTAATGTTTAATGTGAAAGATGGCATCTCTCTCACTACGCGCACTCGGGTGCAGAACAGTTAGCAACTTTGTGTTAGACGGTCAGTAAAACCACCTGATTAGTGAAGATGAAGTACTGCCCAGAGAAATATTAAAGTGTCTTGAATTAGTCGCAACTGGAGATTGGCAGGTCGGGTGCTTTCCTTTGTAACTTAAAAATCTAACCCAAGGCTGCAAAGTCACTGTAGACTCCAATATCATCAGTGAATGCACTTTGTTATGACCAAGTCCAGAAGGGTGAATAGAGTCTTCATTTTCAATCCTGGGATTGTCTGTAATAGAGTTTGAGGTTTTAAAATAATATATGATTCTCAATTTAATATCCACTTGACCATGCATGAATCTATGATGAGACAAGCTCACCAGGCCACTTGAGTTAGCAAGTAATATGGTTCTTCTATTATTAATAAAACTCAGTTAAAACTATAAACTTTATCAAAGGGTAAAACTTATTCTGAAACCCACGACATGCACACATCCTAGTGTCCAAACAAACCGAAGTTATGGTGGAGGAATAAGGCAGAATTGGAAATGTGTTTGGAATTTTAAATTGGAAAAAGTCCATGAGTGAATGGTGCCAGATCTGCTGAGATTTTCCAGCAATTTCTGTTTTTATTTCTGATTTCCAGCATCTCTATCCTTTGGTTTTTTTCACTATGACACTTTATGTCCTTCTATTTTAAATTCTTTATTTGTGTGACATATTTCAACTTGTAACAGTGATTGGGTTCAAGCTTAAAGTTGAGAAAGAGATCCTGTTATTCTATCCTGTGGGTCTTCTTGATGTTACTCCCTTCTGTAATAAACAGACAAATTTATAATCATAGCTTTTCACAAGCAGGAGTTGCAGTCACATGATAGCTGACCAGTGGCACACAATGGAGGCAATTTATACTATCAAAAGAGTTTCGGTCTCCCATTGTCAAAATTATCTCGACTTCATTGCAACAGATAATGGAGTCTTCAACATCGTTTTGTACTTAATATGCTTTGGAAAATTTTCATTCCTGTAGATGAGATATTTGTTGCTGTTGTTAGTTTCAACTAACTCAAAGTATATCAGTTCCTTAGCAATGTTGATTAGCTATCTATTTGTAATGCTCTTTGGAGCTTGACCAGATTGCAGATCAGTTGATGCCTGTCAATCTGTAGATGGTGACAAAGAGGTAATGACACTGGGCTAGTAATCCAGGGGAACGTGCACTGGGGGCATGGATTCAAATCTCATTTTGGCATTTGGTAAAATTTAAATGATATAAAGCTAGTCTCAGTAATGTTAACCATGCAAGTATCATCAATTATTGTAAAACCCCATTTGATGTTCTTCAGATAGAAAATTTGCTGTCCTTATCCAGCCTGGTTTACATATGACTCTGAAATGCCCTCTGCAATGGCTAAGCAAGACATTCAGTTGAAGACAAATTAAGGATGAGCAACAATTGCTTGGCTTGCTGATGACACCCACATACCATAAACGAATAAAGGAAAAAAAAAATGCAGTGACCTGACTCGTTTAAATTGTTTTTGTTTCAAACAAAAGTCCCAAGTGCTAAATCAGTCAATGGAATTAAACATTAATAGTCCATATATTACACTTCAAGACAATTTTGAAATAAAGTTCTTTCTGCTGTACTGATTTTGCATTAATGCTTAATATGCTTTCCCAGTGGGCTTGGCCTCTTTATCATCCTACCTTTCATCACAAAACAGTTACATATCAAGCAGCCTGTGTGTTTTAAGACTTTGTCATAATTAAGAATTTTCTTAAAAAAAAACAAGTTGGATTAGAGGTGACTGATATAACCTTTCTTTGGGAATTCAACAGCAGATAAATATCTTCCTCTTGTAACAAAACAATGTTTCTGAAAATTTAAATGTCACCTTTGACTACAGTGGGACATTTCATCTATTAATGATTTTGGTGCTCCCTTGATCCCTTCAACTTGTAATAACCTAAACATAGTGTGATTAGAAATAAGAAGAATAGGACTTGTGGTCCCTTGATTATGCTCCACCATTCAATAAGATAATGTCTGATTTTCTACCTCAACTCCACTTTTCTATCCCATTCCCATATTGCTTGATGGAGTCCTGAATATATTCAGTGATTGAGTACTCACAGCTCTTTTGTGTAGGGAATCCCAAAGGTTCACAATCTTCTTGATGAAAGAGTTTCTCTTCATCTCAATCTTAAATGATCAACACCTTATCTTGAAACTATGATCCCTTAGAATAACTTCCCAAAATGGAGTATGGCCTTTTGGCACCTAACCTCTTAAGCTGTCTAAAAAGTTTAGGTTAAAGGTTACCAGGGGTATGTAGGAATGTGATTTGAGGCCATGATCAGATCAGCTATGATCTTATTGAATGGCAGAGTAAGATCAAGGGGCGCATGTTTGTATGCTCATATTCCATTTCATTCTTCTAAATTTCAGACAGGGATAGAGGACACAGGGATAATCTTGAGGAAAGGACTGACTGAGTTGCTGTACAGAGAACCAGCATGGACTCAATGAGATGAAAAGTCACCATCTGTGCTGTAATAATTCAATGACAATGGGTCCACTTGACTCTATATTTCATCAAAGGGCTACATTCTCATTCCCTGAATCAATCTAGTGTGTTAGAAATATGTCAAAATTACCTATTTTAAATACATTCAAACTATTCATAACTTAATTACTGCTTGATACTTGATCAATAGTCATTGGTGAGGCATGCAATTACTCATGCCTGTCACTTATCTTGCCTTGGGAAAATCATTTCAAATTCATTATAGAATCTACCGTTTGCTTGGCTGTTTCATCATTAGTTGTAAAGCACTTTGGGACAGCTGAGGTAGCGGACAACATTGCAATAAATGCAAGTTATTTGAAATACAAATAGATTTAAATTATGCTAGTCACATAAAGGAAGGTTATGGCCTAGTGGTATTACGGCTGGACAATTAATCTAGAGACCAAAGAAATGTTCTGGGGTACATGAGCTTGAATCCCTGCCACAGCAGACAGTGGAATTTGGATTCAATTCTTTTAAAAAAAATGCTGGAATTAAGAGTGTAATAATGATCGTGAAGTCATTGTCAATCGGTGGGGAAAAACCCGTCTGGTACACAAATGTCCTTTAGGGAAGGAAATCTGTCATCCTTACCTGGTCTGGCTTATATGTGACTCCAGATCCAGAGCAATGTAGTTGTGGTTGGCTCTTAATTTCCCTCTGGGCAATTAGGGATGGGCATTAAATGTTAGCTTTGATAAGCTGACATCCTGTGAATGAATAAAAAAATGTTCTGGTCGGAATGCACCGGGAAGCATGTCATTCAGTAGTGAGTGCCACACCTCAGGAAAGATGCATTGATCTTCAATGGAGTGCAACATAGATTCATCAGACAGCTGCTGATGCTTAAAGAGTTAAATTATGAGTTATGCAGTCTATTACCTAGAGTATGAAGAAATTAAAGATCGCATTTGTATAATCACTGATTTTGATTCAAACATTTTGTTGGATAGATAGATATTATTTCCTGTGGTAGTGCGAATCCAGAACAAGGAGGCATAGCCTTAATGTTGGAATTAGGCTATTTAAGAAACATATGCTCATATACACAAAAGAAGTGGAAATCTGGAACCCTCTGCCCCTGGAACTTGTTGAGATGAGGTCAAGTTGGAATGATAAAGCTAAGATGGAAATATTTTTTGCAGCATCTGTGGTGAGAAATCAGAGTTAACATAAAAGATAGAGCATAGAACATAGAACAGTACAGCACAGGAACGGGTCCTTTGGCCCATGATGTTGTGCTGATCACGGTGCCAAATGAAACTAACCCCTTCTGCCTGCCTTTGGTCCATATCCCTCCATTCCTTCATATTCATGTGCTTATCTAAAAGTCCCTTGAATGCCCTATGTATCTGCCTCCACCACCACCTCCACCTCCTATTACTCTCTGTGTAAAAAAACTTGCCTGCCACATCTCCTTTGAACTTTCCCCTTCTAACCTTAAATGTGTGCCCCCTAGTGTTAAACATTTCAACTCTGGGAAAAAGACTGTCTGACTGTCAACCCTGTCTATGCATCTCATAATTTTATAGACTTCTATGATCTATTGACACCCCTCAGCCTCTGCCGCTCAAGAGTGTTTCTAGCCTCTCCTTATAGCTCATATCCTCTAATCCAGGCAGCATCCTGGTAAATCTCTTCTGCACCCTCTCCAAAGCCTCCACATCCTTCCTGTAATGTGGCGGCCAGAACTGAATGCAATACTCTAAATGTGGCCTAAAAAAAGTCTTATAAAGCTGCAACATGACATTCTGACTCTTGTACTCAATTCCCTGACCAATAAATGCAAGCGTGCCCTACGCCTTCTTTACCACCCTATCTACTTGTGTGGCTACATTCATGGAGCTATGGGCTTGAGCCCCAAGATCCTTCTGTACATCAGTACGGTTCAGAGTACTGCCATTAACTGTATGCTTTTCCTTAACATTTGATCTCCCAAAATTCAGTATCTCACACTTACAAGGATTAAACTCTAACTGCCATTTCTCTGCCCCTATCTGCAACTGATCTATATCCCACTATGTCCCTTGACAACCTTCTACATTATCCACAATTTCACTGATCTTTGTATAGTCTGCAAACTTATTAACCTACCCATCTACTTTTCATCCAAGTCATTTATATATATCATAAACAGCAGAAGTCCCAGTACGGACCCCTGAGGAATATCACTAGTCATGGACCTCCAGTCTGAAAAACACCCTTCCACCACTACCGTCTGTTTTCTATGGGCAAGCCAATTCTGAATCCACGCAACCAAGTCACTGTGGATCCTATGCGTCTTAATCTTCTGGATAAACCTACCGTGAGGGACATTGTCGAAAGCCTCACCAAAATCCACGTGGACAATATCCACTGCTCCACCCTCATTGATCACCTTTGTCACCTCCTCGAAAAATTCAATCAAGTTAGTAAGACCTGACCTGCCCTGCACAAGGCCATGCTGACTGTCCCTAATAAGGCCATGCTTTTCCAAATGTGTGTAAATTCTATCCCTAAGAATTCTCTCCAATAGCTTCCTAACTATTGATATGAGACTCACCAGTCTGTAGTTGCCTGGATTATCCTTATTTCCCTTCTTGAACAGAGGAACATTAGCTACTCACCAGTCCTCTATGACCTCTCTCATGGCTAGCGAGGATACAAAGATCATGGTTAAGGCCCCAGCAATCTCCTTTCTTGTCTCTCTCAATAACCTGGGGTGGATTCCATTGGGTCCTGGGGATTTATTCACCTTAATGCTCTTCAAGAGATCCAACATCACTTCTCTCTTGATCTCAAAATGCCCTAGCATATTAGCATGCTTCACACAAATCTCGTTACCCTCCATATCCTTTTACTGGGTGAATACAGAGCAAAGTATTCATTTAGGACCTCACATTCTCTGCCTCCAAGCACAAGTTTCCTCCTTTATCCTTGAGTGGTCCTACCTTCTCACTAGCTATCCTCTTGTTTTTAATGTATCTATACAATGCCTTGGGATTCTCTTTAACCATACTTGCCAAGGTCATTTCATGGCCCCTTCTTGCTCTCATAATTCCCTGCTTGAGTACTTTCCTGCTTTCCTTATGTTCCTCATGGACCCTGTCCAATTTTACCTTCCTAAACCTTACATATTGCTTCTTTTTTCCTTTTGACTATATTCACAACCAGATCCAGTTGTGACCCTTCATTAGAACTGATGAAGGGAGTTCTGATGAAGGGTCAGTGAACCTGAAATGTTAACTTTGATTTCTCTCCGCAGATGCTACCAGACCTGCTGAGCTTTTCCAGCAATTTCTGCTTTTTTTCTGATTTACAGCATCCAGTTATTTAGGTTTTTGTTAGGGATATATTTTTGTCACGTAAGGACATTAGATTCAATAGTATTAAGGTAAAAATTAGTCATGATCTTACGGAATGGCAGAACAGACTGGAGGGGATGAATGGCCTATTCCTGTTCCTGTGCTTCAAGGAGGACAATTCATGGTACAATTGTCAAATGCTCATTTTTATCAAACATTTTTTTCACCTGGTGTTGGTCAAGGTAATTGCACTTTGATGTCAAAGTGGGCTGGTTTTAAAGCCAAGTAATAGAACTAGAAGGGCACTTTGTGATCCACCGCTGCATCAGCCACTCTCCAGTACTCTTCCATGCTATTTTAATGAGCTTCTCTGGAGGAAACTGTCTGCTTTAAAGAAAGGTGAAACTTCTAACATGTAGCTGAGTTGAGTGCATCTTCAACCCAGCCAGTCCCATTCCACATCTGTCGGCATGACAGACAGTGCCTGGGGTAGAGGGTCAGAATGCAAAGTGCCAGGAACACACTGCTGCAATATGCTCTGTCCTCCCACCACTTAAAATGCGACTCCGGTTATTTCTAATTTTTATTTAAACAACCTTCAATTTTTAATAGACAGCTTGTTAGTGATGGAACCACACGTTAGTAACTCTACGGTCAATAATAGAAAGGCCAGAGACAGATACATTTGAAAAGGAGAAGTATTTTAACCCTTAAGTGCTGCGACTCTCAAGAACAGGCAAAAGGCACGTTTTCCTCATATGTTTACAAAAAGGGGTCACTGTTTATTTCTCTCAACACTTGAGCACATTTGTAAATACACTGAACTTACACATACATAAACAGGCAGACACACACAAGCACCAGAAAAGGTGACTACAACGGAGGTAAAATAGGTTTGAAAAGCCCAAACAATTCGCTGTGATATTTGATTAGATCAAGATGGAATCTCAAAGCATTGCAAGCTTGAAGATGCCCTTTGGTTCACTGAAGGCAAGGAAGTTGGAAGATTCTGTCAATGGATTCACCGTGGCTTACTGCTTACTATTATATGTTTCTGGATTTACTCCAGTTAAGGTGCAACAGAATGCCTAGTCAAAGCCTGGTATGTAAATATTAGCTCCAATTCTCTGCATACTGCTGCATTTTAGGCAAGGTGCTTCCTTTGATGGTCTCAATCTGTTTCTTCTGTGTCTCCTTTCCTGACTAGTTGCGGCTGCTCTCAAAACTCATTACTAAGTGTTCCTGATCACAATCTGGTTAGAGTCAAGTCATCTTAGAATCTGTTTTCCATTGTCCACACAAGTGATGCCTGACGACTGGATAAGTGTTAATCAAACTGAATAGTGTTTGAAAATCCCCTCATTTGTATCTCCTTGTGATAGAATGGGTTTCTTCTTGCATCCAATTGGCGGAATACCATTCTGCAGTCAGCACGTTCATTGTAAACTAGCTCCAGCACTTATCTGGAGAATGACAGCCATTAAATCACCAGGAAAGATATATTGCATCCTAATACATTCTCAATGAATGTCCCCAAAATGTTGCTTGAATTTTAATGTGCCCCTGAGACAAGGAGGTTAAACCTTGTGTAGTTCTGTCTATTTCATAACCTAACCTCAACACTATCTTCTCTTCAAAGCTGACTTGTTTTTATATTTTGCACAAATCAAGCAGTATAATTCATGGGCATGACAACTTTTAATCATGGTGGCTTCTCGGTTGGTTCTCCAAAATGATGCCACTGTTCCAGCAACAGTCAAGATTGAGGTTGGATCCAGTGACTGAATAGAACCAGGAAGATTTGACATTTTGATGTCTTTTTTTGTCTAGCTCCAGTTATCCCTTTTGTTCCCATTAATGCACTGACCTGTGTTGCAGGTGGGCCGGTGGTTGGGACTACAACACTGTTGCCTACAGCAGCTCAATGCAAGTGACATTTCTTCATCTGTAAGCCTAATTGGGCCATGTTGACATAGGAGAACAATGTCAGGGCATGCATTAATCAACGTAATAAGAACTATTTAATAATTCACTAAGATGCAATACTGGACACTGGACTCACCACATAAACACAGTGGCTACAAGAGCAGGGCAGAAGCTGGGAATACTGTGGCGAGTAACTCACCTCCTGACTCCCCAGAGCCTGTCCACCATCTACAAGGCACAAGTCAGGAGTGTGACGGAATACTCCCCACTTGTCTGGATGAGTGCAGCCCCAACAACACTCAAGAAGCTTGACACCATTCAGGACAAAACAGCCCCCGCTTGATTGGCACTTCATCCACAAACATCTACTCACTCCACTACCGACACTCAGTAGCAGCCATCTTGTAGATAGTACAAGATCTACAAGATGCACTGCAGAAATTTACCAAAGATCCTTAGACAGCACCATCCAAACCGACAACTACTTCAATCTAGGAGGACAAGGGCAGCAGACATATGGAAACAACACCACCTCCAAATTCCCCTCCAAGCCACTTACCATCATAACTTGGAAATATATCACTGTTCCTTCCCTGTTGCTGGGACAAAATCCTGGAATTCCCTCCCTAATGGCACTGTGGGTCAATCTACGGCAGGAGGACTTTAGCAGTTCAAGAAGACAGCTCACCACCACCTTCTCAAGGGCAACTAGGGATGGGCAAGAAATGCTGGCCAGGCAGCGATGCCCACATCCCACAAATGAATAGAAAAAAAGAAGTTAATTGTTATTAACTGTGTACAGCCTGAGTGTGCAGGAAGCCTGAAACTTCACTATCAGATGATCATTTACACATTGAGCAGAAAATGAATCCTGATAACACTTGAATAGTTTTGCACAGGTTCATCAAGAGCTCCTATTGATATGCCCTGAAATTATTAAGACATTGTATTCCCGGGGGCATGTAAAACATTCCATGGAATTATTTTGCAAAAGATTGTTGCCCTTGCCCAGGTATCCTTGTCAATTCTGATTCCACAACCAACCTCATTGGAACAGATGGGGAGGTGATGGCCTAATGGTATTATCACCGGACTGTTAACCCAGAGAACCAGGTAATGCTCTGGGGACCAGTGTTTGAATTCCCACCATGGCAGATGGTGGGCTTTGAAGTCAATGAAACAAAAATCTGGAGTTAGGAGTCGAACGATGCCTGTGAATCTATTGTTGATTGTTGGGAAAAAACCCATCTGGTTCACAAATGTCCTTTAGGGAAGGAAACTGCCATCTTACCTGGTCTGGCCTATATGTGACTCTGGACCCACAGCAATGTGGTTGACTCTTAACTGCCCTCTGAATTGGTAAAAAAATGCTGGTCCAGCCAGATATGCCCTCATCCCATGAATGAATAAAAAAAATTAAAAAATAAAGAAAAACTTAACAACCCAGCCTTGATAGCCCCTTGGGCAGCATGGTGGCTCAGTGGTTAGCTCTGCTGCCTTATAGCACCAGGGATCCATCCAGCCTTGGGTGACTGTCTATGTGGAGTTTGCAAACTCTCCCTGTGTCCGCGTGGGTTTCCTCCCACAGTCCAAAGATATACAGATTAGGTGGATTGGCCATGCTAAATTGCCCATGTCCAGGGATGTGCAGGTTAGGTGAATTAACCATGGGAATTGCAGGGTTATAGGGATAGGGATGGGGATAGGGATAGGTGGGATGTTCTTCATTGTGGATTGTTGGGCCAAATGGCCTGTTTCCACACTGTACAGATTCTGTAATGGAAGGAAAAAAGATTATCTGGGAACTACGACAGTTGAGTACAGATTCAGCCAGTAGCACTCTTGCTTCTGAGTCACAGGTTGTGGGTGCAAGCCTTGAATAAAAAATCTAGTCTAATTCTCCAGTGCAACACAGAGGGACAGATGCAAGGCCCTAGTGGTATTATTGCTGGATTGTTAATGCAGAGCCCCAGTTACTGGTCTTAGGACCTGGGTTTGAATCCCACCACAGCAGCTGGTGGAATTTGAATTCAATAAATATCTGGAATTAAGAGTCTAATGATGACCATGCATCCATTGCTGATTGTTGGGGGATAACCATTTGGTTCACAAATGTCCTTTAGGGAAGGAAACTGCCATCCTTACCTGGTCTGGCCTACATGTGACTCCAGACCCACAGCAATGTGGTTGACTCTTAACTGTCCTCTGGGCAATTAGGGATGGGCAGTAAATGCTGGCCTAGACAGCGATACCCTCATCCTGTCAATGAATAAAGGATAGTCTGAGGTGTCATTGTTGGCTGAGTCAGTGAACTGAAGCTCTGTTTGCTCTCTCGTGGAGGGAAAGAATCCACACAATTCTTTTTGATGAAGAGCTAGTGAGCTAGCCCTGGTATTTTGGCCAATATTTATCTCTTGATGAACATCAAAAAATAGCAATTTATCTGGTGATTATCACGTTGCTGCTGTGGGCTTGCTGTGTGCAAATTGGCTATTACATTTCCTACATGTCAACAGTAACTGCTCTTCATGAAGTATTTCAATGGCTGAAAAAGCACATTAAGATGTTCTGTGACTGTGGCTGTAAAATTGCAAGTCTTCCTTTTTTTTGCTGCATTCCATGTGAGTTTGATGCACATATGTTGGTTGCAATGATTCCTACATCACAATGGTGGTTATGTTCTAAAAATACACTTTTGGTAAGTCTTGAGATTACGACAGTCACTATATAAATGCTTGCTTTGCTATGGTTGGCACCTTGATCTTTGGCCTGTTATCGGGCAGCTGGCCACCACATGGGGAGCATGGAGGAGATAATTGAATATATTTTCCAGAAACATTCCTTATGTCCGAAGAGGGAGAATTAAGCACTGACATTTGGAGATGCCTGGAAGCTTGTTTTCTCAGGAAAATATTGTGGTGCTGGTAAATGAAGGGACTGTAATAAATCATACAAAATCAAGGCAAAATGAAACAGAATGGTGGAAGATAAAATATTTAGGAGTGAGATCAAATTTTGTTTCCTTACCACTGATCCTAAATGATTTCACTTTCTGTCATTTCAACAGTAACTTCTCCCTGAGTTAATAAGGCCTCAGATTATATCTAATTACTGTTCACTGCAAATGTTTTATGGTACGGATGGAGGTTGAACTCTATCTGAACTGAGTTGTTTACAGAAATCTTATTTAAATCTCTCCACCGTGCAGCCTGTGTAAGTCGGCCAGAAGCTCAGCCTTAGTTAAGAATAACATTTGATTGAAATTTTAGCCCTGGCCCCTGCTGAAGTGAATACAACACATCAGCACCATGGAGAGTAGTTTGATTGTTCCAATAAAATTCAGCCTTATCCTCCTAAGGAATGAAAGAAGAATTACCTGATGTGCCTTCTGATGGTCACAAATTCCTTAAGCGAGGATTGCTAGCCCAGTTCAACACTGGAATATGAGCTCTAGTACAAAATACTCATCTTATGCTTACTTCCCCATTGCAATCCTCTTCCTTATTTCCTTACACATTTGATCTGCATCTTTGGAATATGAATGGAAGTCTACGTAAACTGATGGGGATCCATTTTAATTCCAGTCAGGACATATGGATGGTGTGCAATTTGAGACCTTGGACCTTCATTAACATGTTGCTGTTCATGTGCCAACGGAAGCACTGTAGTTGTCCCTTAGAGTCATACAGTCATACAGCATGGAAACAGACCCTTTGGTCCAACTGGTTAATGCTGACCATGTTCAAAAACTAAACTAGTCTAATTGCCTGTGCTTGGCCCATATCCCTCCAAACATTTTCTATTCATGAACTAATCCAAATGTCTTTTAAACATTGTAAATGTGCCTGCATCCATCACTTTATCTGGCCATTCATTCCAGATGTGAACCACACTATGTGTAAAAATTTGCCCCTCATGTCCTTTTTAAATCTTTCTCCTCTTACCTTAAAAATATGCCTCCTAGTCTTGAACTCCCCCTGCCTAGGGAAAATACCCTTGTTATTCACCTTATCTATCCCCCTCATGATTTTATAAACTTGAATAAGGTCACCTCTCAAACTCCTACACTCCAGTGAAAAAAAGTCCTTTCCAAAATCAGGTGACCCTTGACCTTGTAACCATCAGCATAAAGCATTTCAAAGAGGATCTGTTGATTCCTGGGGAGATCTAATGAGGAAGGATTGATCAGGTTTGATCTACATTATTTAGAGTTTAGAACAACAAGAGGTGATCTTATTGAAACAATAAAGATCCTGAGTGGTCTTGATAGGGTGGATGCTGAGAAGATGTTTTACTGGGGAGTCTTGAACTAGGGGACACAGTTTACAAATAAGGGGTCTCTCATTTAAGTTGTAGATCAAGAGGAAAGTCTTCTCTCAAGGTTTTGTTAGTCTTTGGAATTTTTTTCTGTAGAGATCAGTAGAGGTTTGTGATTGAATATATTTGAGCTTGAGTTAGGCAGATTTTTGATTGAAAGGGAGTCAAGGGTTGTAGTGGATAGATAAGAAAGGAAGTTAATAAATCAGATCAGCCATGATCATTTTAAAAAGTAGAGCGTGCCCAATGAGCTGAATGGTTTAGTTCTACTCCTACTTCTTATGATCTTATATTGAAAGTAGATACAAAGAAGGAGGTTTTGGAGAGTCTCATGGAGTGACCGGTGGAACTTGGAGATAGTTGAAGCCAGGATAGATAAGGCTGTGACCCTTCTTATTAATATAGAGGAGCCATTCCTTTCTACCTAGAGGAAAAGAAACACTTTAAACAAGCAATATTAAGAAATGAACATACTGGTGTAACAGGACTCCATTTTGAATTATACAAGGTGAGTTGGACCAGTAAATTTTACTCATCAGTTTTACTGGATTTTCCTTTCCTCATGGGGAAAAAAACTGACAGTCAATACTTGTATTCATTCACATAAAACATAAAATGTGGAGACAAAATCCTTTGATTTGGACTTGCATTTATCTCTTATTTCTAAGAACAGTCACTCCCAAATCACCAGATGCTAGGACTTTGACCAGGACGAGGGAGCAAAATATAGATGTACAAATAGATCTGCTTTTCAAAATTTTCAAGGACTGCATTACCAGCTGTATATCGAGCCCCTGTGATGGCCTGGTGCTTTTATGTCCTGTTAACAATGCTCTCTCAGAGTTCATTCAATATCTCAAGAGATTGCAGCCAACAATGTTTCATTTCCTGGCCAGATAGACTTCTTAAGCTTTAAGGGTTTCCCTGGGTCTCCATTGTGACTAAATGGTGCTGAATTGTCTGTCTGATTTCTTAAACTCTGTGGAAATGTTCATAGGGCAGCTGGACTCTCTGACATTTTGTGGGGATGACTCCATAACCTACCTCTCGTAAGCACTTCAAAGTAGTGTGACACTTTTCCCTGTTGGAGAACTCAATTTCTTAAGCTTTAATGTCTTTTTCTTCAGAGGAAAAGGTACCTGTGTCTTTAATCAGCCTAAAATGGCTCAAAATCAAATATGCATATTCTCCACAACATCACCATTTTATCCTGCATTTTGTTTCTTCTTTTTCTTCTTTACCCTTTGCTATGATGAGTCTTTGGTCAAGAGTTCCCAATTAATATGAGTCTAGTCAGGACGCCCCAAAATGCCATATACCTGGGCAAGGAGATAGGACTGGCTTGCCTTCTTTATTCAACTCAGCCTCGCCTTCGGTAGCTGCAATAAATTTCACTTAACACGAGGGATCACTTCACTTATGGAAAACTTTCCCAGTTCCAATGTATATATGTTTTAAAAAGAGCCAACATAATCAAGCTTTCTTGCATTAAAGAAAGCGTGAGTTAATTAATGACTAGAATGAGAAGAAGCATAATGAAAAGCAATACACATTTAAATAGGTTAGAAATGAGTAGGAAGGAAACACATACTAGAAAAAAAAAGCTATACAAGTCACTCTTTGGCTTGTTCTTGAGGAATAGATGGTGAAATATTGTCACTGTCAAGCTGGTTGCTTCCAGTGATGCTGATCTCAGCAGTTGAATAGTTGGTGTGGAGATTCTTCATACTGCAAGTTAGCTAAAGGAAGTTGTCCTATTTCCTTTTGAAAGGGTTTTGCTTACTTGCAATCAGGAAGAGAGAGAGAGAGACATACTCTATTGCATGTGAGCGCAGAGTGCCTACTGGATATTCTTCAGTTATGACCTTTATGGCACAAACCAGACCTGTAGAACCAGAATGTGAGATGAGTACATAGAGTTCCATATTGCAGTTGATTTTTTAAAAACTATTTCTCTTATGTATTTCCTGGAAAGGAAAAAACAAACACAAACATGTCTTCCACTCAGAACCGCTTTATTTTCCCTTGCATCCTGTCCATAGTCTGAGATAAAAGTCAAAGAAGATGTTTTCTGATGAGATGGTAATCAGCCTCCACTATCTCTGCACTTACTAGTGATTACAGTTCAGATTTTGCATTGCATCTCTTCCTCTGAAGTGACTGTCTGACATGGCTTGACAATATCCAGGTGTGACATTCCATGATGTCTCTCATGACTGAGTATAATCCACAAAGGAATTTTCCAGATGGCGATTGAATTACATTCTCCAAATTTACATTCCTGACAATCTTTGGCTTTCATGTCCTTGTTTTTATTGTTTAACAACAAAATCTCCCTTACTTAAAAGTTCATTATGTCCACAAGTCGTTGTCACATTCTCTCCTTCCTCATTGAAGAACCTCAATAGTTGCTAGAAAATTCTGATCTCCTCATTCTTCATCATCTCCTCCAACCCCAGTACATAGGATGCTGCCATCTATTTATCTTTGTCCTCCCATATTCTCTCAAAATCGTGTTTCATCTCCCATTTATAGAATTGCTCTTCCTTGTGAATAGTGTTCCCTCTGTCCCTCATGAACCCCTGTAGATGCATTTTGACATACTCTCCTTTCCTCGGTTGATTATGTTCTGATTCCTTGCACTGGTAACCGCCCAATCTCAATGAAATAATGCCTCCTGTACTCTGTGTCAACAGAGCTCCCAGGAGAACAAAATAGCATCTACTCTGTGCAAATCCAATGGGGAAGACCACCCCATCTGCTGAACACCATCTTAAACCAGATATCAATCTGAGGCATATATTTGTTATCCACTGCAGAGTTAAATGTTAAGGTACCATTTCATTTGGTCAAATGGTGCTTTGATGGATATGTCTGACATACTAATACATTAAAGATTGACTGGCAGGAGGCTCAAATGGCCTTCAATTTGTTTCACCCTTAGTTCCCTCTTTTCATCCCACCTTCAAGTGAGTTAGCATTGCACATCTCACACAACTAAGTAAGGTCAGGGAGAGAAATGATAGGCCCTGTTCCTTGTCCTGTTTCTTGGCCACTTAAACATCATGCATTTTGACCATCAATGCTTCTCATCCAGTGCCTATATACTGCGCTTTAGATCCCGTAGAACAAAATAGTGCAACACAAAAGACAGCCATGCAGTCCATTAAGTCCAGTTAGTTCTAACAAAGACATCCATTCAGTGCCTCCTCATCTGTCCTTTTCCTATACTTTGTTCCGCCAATAGTATATACTCAATTTTCATTTAAAATGACAACTGATTCTAACAAATTAGCACCAACTGTCATTCATGGTAATGACTCTGAAATGTTAAAATTGCATTGGCTCCACCCAAACTGATGATGTAATACAGTCTTTGTGTAAAGAAATGGTTCATTTTTCACGAGATCTTGATGGAGACACATGTGACATAGCTGGCTTCTGATAGTTGTAATCATGTCTACCCAGTCAATGTAGATTGTGCCTATTTGTATCATGTAATAAACAATACTTTGTCATGTAAGACAAATGCCTCCTTTTGCTAAAATTCTCTAGTGGTCTATCCTCTGCAACAGATTCTTAGACTCAGCACAGAAAGGAGAACTCCTAAAATGCTGTTTTGATTTAAATTTAGTAAGTTTCCTTTTGATTTTTGTTACAGTGTCCCTTAGAAACTGTTGACAATAATTGTGTTTGATTTGGTTATATTAGAATAGTAGAAATGGCAGCCAGCTATCCATACACCTGTTGGCAGTGGTTGGCATCCACAGCCCAATAGGACCAACTCATTCACCTGTAATAATTTGCTGCTTCTATCAATGTGTGGTCTTTCTTTACAGGAAAATTACACATTGCCTTGAGTGATAATGGGGGTGGCACAGTGGTTAGCACTGATACCTCTCAGTGCCAGGGATCCAGGTTCAATTCCACTCTCAAGCAACTGTCTGTGCAGAGTTTGCACATTCTCCCTGTGTCTGCATGAGTTTTCTCTGGGGGCTCCAGTTTCCTCCCACAGTCCAAAGATGTGCAGTCTTGGTGGATTGGCCATGCCAAATTCCCCATAGTATTCAGGGATCAGTAGATTAGGTGGGTTATAGGGGAATGGGTCTGGATGGGATGCTAAGAGGGTTGGTGTGGACTTGTTAGGCCGAAGGGCCTGTTTCCACACTGTAGGGATTCTATGATAAAGCTTTTCTCATTTAAAAGGAAATATAACAATACGTACAAATGCTCAGTAGGAACCATATAACAAGAGAAAAAAAGTACTGCAAATGACAGGAATGTAAAATATAAACAGAAAATGCTGAAAGCACTCGGCAGATCATCTGCAAAAGAGATAAACTGACTCATGCTACTCATCAGAGATAACAAGGTGTAGAGCTGGATGAACACAGCAGGCCAAGCAGCATCAGAGGAGCAGGAAGGCTGACGTTTC
>NC_063363.1:12845023-12847504 GCF_021869965.1 Rhincodon typus
CGTAGGCCCGAAACGTCAGCCTTCCTGCTCCTATGATGCTGCTTGGCCTGCTGTGTTCATCCAGCCCTGCACCTTGTTGTCTCATCTAAAACTCTGCTGCCCTCATTCACCGATCACTCACTGTGCTTATTGACATTCACTTCTGACCCTCAACTTTTAATTCCCATCCTTGTATTCAAATTCCTCCCTGGCTCCTTGTCTACCTCTGTAAAGTCCCTCAGCATGTTGACTCCTTTTCTTAGATACATTCACTTTGCCACTGTGTACTCCTGATGAAGTGTCTGTACGTGCTTGCTGCCTTCCTGAACAGAGCCGTCTCCATTTTGGTGGGACACAAGCCGGGGTCTTCCATGAGTCCGCAGGTCAGTTCAATCACTTCAGGGATGTCCCAAGTTTCTGCTGTCCTCCTAAGAGCCTCTTGACCTGACCAAGTTTCGTTTTTGGGACTCTTTGGTAGCCCTTCACTGGTATACACAGGGTGGCTTTGGCAACCAGGCTCAAGCAAACATCCTTCGTTTTCAAACCAAGACAGTGAAGCTTGAAAGATGAATTAACAGTGCGATTAACCATATCTGAGCCTAATTTTGTTCAGAACAAAAGTGGACACATACACAACACACTTTCCACCAGCAACAGAAGTACAATATTTGATCTTTCTCTTTTGCCTTCCACTTCAAATAAATTTTACAATTTGTTTTCTAAAAATTCATTGAAAATCGGACAATTGTACAGGCAATGGAAGTCCTCATGTTGATTGTTCCCATGGTTAGCTGCCTCAGTTACTGAGGCCAAAGGGAACTACAGTTGGTCTCAGTATCCCTGTGCGCGGTAGGAAGAAACTGCTCAGAGCTGCCACTTTACATGTTGGGCAATTGCATTATGTGGCACGAATATAATAACCCTCAGCTATTGCCATCCTTTCAGTTGTGTTTTGGTGTCTCACAGTCAGTAGACATGAGCGTGATATCATCACTTTGTAATAGCAGATGTCCCTGGCGGGTTGGGGGAGTTGGGGAAGGTAGAAAGATCTCATACTCCATCTAACCTCAGATTACCTGTAATATAACACTTTACTGGAAGCATGCTCCTTTTTATGAAACCATAATATTGACCTGGATAATTATGTGCTCGAGGAATATAATGCTTGCACATAACCAACAGTCTAGCAGTTTCAGTGTTCTCTGCATACTCAGATCTTGGTATAGTTGTAATTCGTGAGATTCAAACCAGACCCACGTTGGCTGAGCAGACCACACTTGACACAATTAAATCAGCCATTGATTTCCAAGAACATGATTTTGAAGTGTGATGGAAGCCAGGTACTATGGTGATTGCATCTGACTCACTGAGTACGTTATCCAATCCACACAAAGACTTGAGTTATTCCTCTTGATCTATACAATAATGCTCAGGACTACAAAACTGAATATATTTTCAAGGTTGATCTGTTACACTTTGGCCAAGGACAGAATGAATTTGTAATCAAGAAATACTGAAGATGGGTAACTATAGGAGTTGCAAAAGATCATTATTCAGGGGTGGTCTGACAGTATTAATGAAGTGTCTGAGAAGATTTATTACTTCTGGCCGTAATGGAGAAAAACTTGGCATATGATGGAAAGTCATTTTAAAGGACAAACAAATCATAAAATTAAAAGCATTATTCAAAAGTATCATTTCCTTGTTCCTCCTGGGACACATGGTTATTGAGCACACAAAACAGATCACACATGAATCTGGGTACTGGCCAGGGATGGGTTAGGATATTCAAAGACTCGTGAATGCATTGTGAGGCATGTCAAATGTATGAACCTTCACAGTAGAGGAAGTCTCCATACACACACTCTGTTCCATCCATGATGTGGAGGTGCCGGGGATGGACCAGGATAGACAAAGTCAGAAGTCACATGACACCAGGTTATAGTCCAACAGGTTTATTTGGAATCACACAAGCTTTTGGAGTGCATCCTCATTGTCAGGTGCAGTGAGAGAGCCGGGCACGCAGACACAAAGTTTATAGGGAGAGAAACCAAGGGCAGGGAGATCAAAAGATCATACAACTGGCGTGATTGGAGTGTCAGATGATAGGTACCTGTAGGTGACCAAGAGTATTAGACGGTGTGTAAAGTGTTTAAAGAGTCAATATCAGCGCTGTGCTGTCATGACAATCAGGCAGAGCCAAAGGAATATCCAGAAGGTGACATCTCAGGTCACACACTGAGTTGTAGGTGTGAGGCTTTGCTCAGAATCTATCTCAGAATTTTAACCTGGAATCAGGCTGGCTTTATTCCAAATGCTATTCCAGACGCCACACTGAATCACTGTGATTACAAATTGTGTGTTTTTTTGAACAAAACAGAATATGTCTACAAATAAACAAACGTCTTGGATGAAATGATTCACCCAATAGATTTGTGTGTGTGTGTGTGTGTGTGTGTGTGTGTGTTTGTGCGCGCGTGTGTGTGTGTGTTTGTGCGCGCG
>NC_063363.1:12847514-13070658 GCF_021869965.1 Rhincodon typus
GTGTGTGTGTGTTTGTGCGCGCGTGTGTGTGTGTGTTTGTGCGCGCGCGTGTGTGTGTGTTTGTGCGCGCGCGTGTGTGTGTGTTTGTGCGCGCGCGTGTGTGTGTGTTTGTGCGCGCGCGTGTGTGTGTGTGTTTGTGCGCGCGCGTGTGTGTGTGTGTGTGTGTGTGTGTGTATATATACATGTGTCTGTTCCATCCACTCTTCGGCAAAAAAGTACCAACAAACCTATTCACAGTGTAGAGGGATTACATTCATGCAATGAATCAATTCTCTAAAAATCTCACTGTTCGATGGCATAGCAACAAAATGAGCACAACTCTTGTTGACGTGATGAGTGCAATTTTTGGTTTAATTGGTGTTCCAGATCAGATGTCCAACAATGGATTCCAGTATGCCGGCAAACAATTTCAAATCATGTTACAGTTATAAGGAAAGGCTGGATGGGCTGGGACATTTTTCACTGAAGTATACAGGTTTATAAAATAATGAGGGATATAGATAAGGTGAATGACAGGTGTCTTTTCTCTACGAAGAGAGTTTCAAAACTAGGGGACATACTTTTAAGGTGAGAGGAAAAACATTTTAAAAAAGACATGAGGGGGAAGTTTTTTACACATAAGAGTGGTTTGTGTGTGGAATGAACTTCCAGAGGAAGTGGTGGATGTGGGTATGATTACAATGTTTAAAATACATTTAGATAAGTACATGAATAAGAAATGTTTGGAAGAATATGGGCCAAGCACATGCAGGTGGGCCTAGTTTAGTTTGGGATTATGGTTGGCATGGACTGGTTGGACCAAAAGGTCTGTTTCCATGCTGTATGCTATGACTCTATTTGTGCTAATCATACTGTTAACTCACTATCCAAGTTTACAGTGGTAAACTGCTGAACTGTCAGAGATGCATTTTTCAAATGAAACATTAAACCAAGACCTTATGTGTCCTTTCAGGCAGGTGAGTGTAAAAACAAAATCCCATGGCATAATTTTTTGGGTAGCACAGTGGCTCAGTGGTCAGCATTGCTGCCTCACAGTGTTAGGGACCTGGGTTCAATTCTAGCCTCAGGCGACTGTCTGTATGGTGTTTGCATATTCTCCTTGTGTCTATGTGGGTTTCCTCCGGGTGTTCTGGTTTCCTCCTACAGTCCAGGTTAGTTGGATTGACCATGCTTAATTGCCCAGGCTAGGTTGATTGGCCATGCTAAATTGCCCATAAAGTTCAGGGATGTGTAAATTAGGTGGATTAGCCATGGGAAATGCAGGGTAAGGGATGGGTCTGGGTGGGATGCTGTTCGGAGGGGCGGTGTGGATTTGTTGGGTCAAATGGCCTGTTGCCACAATGTAGTGATTCTATGAATTTCAACAAAAAGCTGGAGTTTTCTCCTTAGTATCCTGGTCAATATTTATCACTCAATATTAAACCAAGATGACCACACTATTATTTGGGTGAGGGCAGCTGGTTTGCTCTGCACAAATTGGCAGCTGCACCTTCTATATTACAACAGTGAGCAAACTTCAAATAATACTTCTTTGTCTGTAAATTGTTTAAAATCATGAGGTAATGGAAGTTGCTATATAAATGCAAGACTTTAAATTATGTTTGTTTCTGACAGTGTAGAGGGTAATGACTCTAGCAAACTAACAATTCCAAGCTGCAACCACACAGATGTGAAGGTATAATCCGACCTGTTCCCTAATAGAATGCATGCTTCCAGGTCTTCCAACTTTGTGGAATATGCAACAGACCTTTCAGTAGTTGAAGACACAGGGTGCTGAATTTCAAATGTCCTCTCTGATATTCTGCAACTTTTTCAAACACCTTTACAGAAAGCAGCAAACCTGTTGTATTTTCTTCTCTCAGCAGGTGTTAGGCTGTTTACTTTGATAAGGACATGAACGAAATTGCCAAAGAAAGCCAGATAAAAAGCAAGGCACTAATACAGTGCCAGATTATCATGCGCTGATAACAAAAAGAAGGATATTGCAATGTAAGCTTTGAAATGGCACTAAATGAAATCTGTAGATAAACACAGTCATGATCAGACTATACTGACACAGATGGAAATATATTTTTTTTTAACAAGAATAAAATCTCATAACAGCAAATGATAGACTACCTCATATGTCATGTATCTCTTACACTCAACATACAATTCACATCTTTGTATGTTCTCACCAGTTTTCATATGAAAGGCTTCTAAGTCTACCTTGCAAGATTTTATTTGAACTCGGATTGACCTATAATAAAATATCTCTGATGGTATAGTCTTTAGTGCTAGATCAGTGAAACCACAATTGCATTAAAGGTGTAAGCCAGCTGCCTTCCTTCTAACTTTCTAGAATGCTCTGATTCTGGGTCAGGGTTGCTTCGAGTTTTAGCCCCAAACTACAGATATGATTCTTTAAAAATCATATTGAATTGTAACAAAGTCAGTTTCATAACAGCTCCGCCTTTTTTTCCCATCCAGAAGTGCACTGCCATCGGTTTGCCACAGGTAGCATCTGGCAAACCTATAGCAATAAGAATTCATGTTAGAACCAAGTCTAAAGTTGTCTCAATTAGACTCTTGAAGTCCATGTTAATTTTAGATCACTAAATTCTTTTCATACAAATTGGTTGAGTATTTAATGTCTCATCTGCCGAACTAAACATTTCACTGCGCATCATGTTCTGAAGAAATCATAATCAGCTTGAAATAATAACTGTTTCTCTTCCTACAAATAATGCCAGACTTACTGAGTATTTCTAACACTTTGTTTTTATTTCAGATTTCCAATTTTTTGCTTCAAAGACAGACAACCACTGAACGTTTTGCCATGCAATGTGTTGCATTTAGTTCCTCGCAGAATTAAACAAGTGGGAAAGGGATGCAAAGCTCCAGGTATAGAGAGAAGGACTGGGGCCCATACTTGACCCTAACCATCAGCTGGTTGTCGTTAGTTCTGCCGCATCTGCAACAAGTATTTCTGGGGTTTGAGCTATCAATAAACATCCTTTTAGTGCCATCTCTTGAGGTTAATCAAAGAACGGCCTCAAAATTCTCTGAAAGATCCTTTCTGTGGAATGCCCCATTTGTCTGCAAAAAAAAGGTAGTGACTCACTCACCCTTTCCTCCTCACTCACCTCTTCCTCCCTATGCTGCCCTCAGGACAGTTTTAGAGTGTCAGTTCCAGCTGAAACTGATACAGGCCCTGACAGGGGAACTCCCTGATTAGCAGGGAAGAGTCTGTTTAATTGATAGAAAACAGTATTGGAGCCTCAGTCTAACCAGTGGAACACTGCACTGGATCTTCAGTCTTTTTGACTGCACTGGCATCAGTCCAGTCAATGCATTCAAGGTCTTGTGGGTCTTCAACCCTCAATGACACCGAGGAATCCAGAGGACACATTTAAGACAGTCCTAGTACCTCTTTGAGCTGTCAGAAGTTAAATGGACCCTATTTCAAACACGCATGAGCTTAGGTTTCGACAGGGTTTAACCATGAAGACAATGAAAACAAGGCAGTTTAGCTCTTTCAAAACTTAAATATCCCAGGCTGGAATATTAACATTTTATCCTTTAATAGGCTGAAAGGTCTGCTATGGAATTGCATATTTTTTCCTATCTGCTGAGTGTCAGTGGCAGTGAATATTGCCATTCGTCAGGGAATAACAAGTGCATTACTTCTACTGTCAAATAATTGAGAGCAGCCTATTTATGATTTTATGTATAAAATGACAGTGAACAGGGTTTCTCACCTCTGGTGTACATCTGAGAAGTGCTTCCCCAGTTATCCACTATTTTCCCTTTTCCTTCTGTAGATATACTTTGTGATCCCCCTCAGGTCATTGCCTTTCGAATGCCTGAAGTCTTTTTACACTAATAACAAGACAATTAGTAAAACAAAGACTGAAGGCCAAATGAGCACTTTACAACCAAATAAGTATTTTTGAAGCTTTGAAACACAGGCAGAAAATTGCAACACTGCAAGAACCCATATATAGCAATGTCATGACAAAATAATCAATCTTTATGAAATTGTTTGATGAATAAATATTGTCCCAGGACACCAGGAATAACTGTCTCACTTTTCTTTGGGGTAGTGTTAGAACCTTTTGCATACAGCTGAGACGGCAGATGGAAATTCATTTTAACTGTCTAATTTTAGAGACAGCACCTCTGAATTTCCTTATTCATTCATGGGCTGAGGGCATCATTTATTGCCCATCCCTAATTGCCCAGTTGGCAGTTATAAGTTAATCACATTGCTGTGGATCTGGAGTTACATGTAGGCCAGACCAGGTAAGGATGGCAGTTTCCTTCCCTAAAGGACATTAGTGAACCAGATGGGTTTTTCCAAATGGCAATGGATTCATGGTTATAATTAGACTCTTAATTCCAGATATTTATTGAATTCAAATTCCACCATCTGTTGCGATAAGATTCAAACCCAGGTTCCCCAGATCATGACCTGGTTCTCTGGATTAAGTCTAGCGATGATACCGGTTGGCCATTGCTTCCCCTGCAACTGAGCTCAGGTTCTGATGTGTAACTTCAATCCAGAACCTAGTGACAGAGGGGGAATAGAGTTACCAACCAAGGACCTGCCAAGGGATTCCTTGTATTTTTTTTCCCTTATTATTGTGAGAACTAGGGTAAAAGGATTGCACTGGGGAATAGCCTCCCTCTGTAACTCATGTCATGTCTGCTTCCTGGCACAAGCAGGGGAAGAGAGGCATGTGATGAAAATTACACCTCATTCAATCACCCCATCAAAGGTTCAAGCAGATCTCCCACCTGTAGAGCTTGATAGCAGCTGCACTGGTGGGCTATCAGCCAATGCAGTCCATCCATTCATCAGGCATAAAAAACACTTGGCCTGCCTACCAACCATTTGGCGACATGGGAATGTCATTCTGTCAATCCGTACACCGGATGATTGAAGTAAACCTGTTAGGTGCTGAAGCAGTTCTTGTAATATTAGTCAAAGTTCTGTGAATTCAGCAACAGAATTGGCTATAAGCCCAGAGTTTACACGTACAGACGATCCTTTTGAGAATTCTCTCGGAGCACTTATACATATTTCATGGGCAGACATCCAACAAACAGTTGTGTTGCAGTCAGAACAAGTCAATCTGCACAAATGAACAGTTTGTGTTTGGCTGTCCTTTTAAACGAAACACCTTTGATGTTAAGAAAATGCTGGGAAATTATCTGTGAAGATGCAAAGGGTTTTTCTCCAGTGTTACGAACTGAACTAGGAAGCGAATGTGATAAAAGCTGGTGACCATTATAAAGTGGCAATTGACATTTTGCCTTTTCTCCTCAGTGTAACCATCACGCTCACAAAGCTGACCTGTTAAAACCTAGTCACTGAGAAATGCTTAACCTTGAAGTGATGATAAAATACTTTAGTTTTGTTTGTGCAAGTGATGTTGGTTGGTTCCTGTTCCAGTATTGATTTTCCATCTCTAATTGCCCAGAGGGCAGTTGAGAATCAGTCAAATTGTTGTGAGTCTGAAGTCACATGTAAACCAGGCTGTGTAAGGATGGCAGATTTTCTTCCCTAAAAGATATTAAGTGACCCAGATAGGTTTTAAAAGCAGTAATTGACCGTAAAATCATGGTTGCCATTAGGATAACTTTCTAATTCCAGAATACTGTAAAATATTAAATTGGTGGTATTGTTGTACAGGCTGAAAGAATCTAATGGGTTCTTTGAGGTCTGATCAAAATTAATACAAGAAGACATGTGCAGTTTAATACGAAGCAAATTTATTGGCTTAATCCACTAAATATATATTAGGGACACATACAAACCAATGAGTGAACCTATTAGCTTAAATTGTATAATATACATATACATTCAAATGAGTGAGTCTCACACATAGAAGAGATTGGCGATGGTGGCACGCAGAGTTCTATCTCAGATTCCATGTGCCTGGTCTCCTAAACCCCAGCCAAATGGTGAAAAGTCCAATAAGTGGGGCAACGTCCTGATATTAATGCTGTTCTGAATCTAAGATTACAAGCTGAATCTCCATTTTGTAATGACTGTAATTCTTTTCTAACCTTCAAAGCAGGCTGAGAAATAAATCCAGGTGGCCCCAAGTAATTGCACAACCGACAGTTCTCACAGACAATTCAGATTCACGTGGTTACCTCCCAGTCAAAACAGGCTGCTTTTGCACTGGGCCTGTTTTGCATGTACTTTTCCCCTTTCCCTCAGTCGTTCACCAGAGAATGGTGAGCCCGCGGAATTCTCTGCCAGAGAAAGCAGTTGAGACAGAAATATTGAATGTTTTCAAGAAGTTTGATATAGTTCTTAGAATTAAAGGGATCAAAGGGAAGAAATCGGAAACAGGGAACTGAGTTACATGATCAACTGTGATCACATTGAATGGTGGACCAGGTGCAGGGACAGAACATCCTACTCCTGCTTGTATTTTCCATGTTTCTAAGCCATCAATTCTCCCATTCATTAATACATTATCTAACTAAGTGAAGAACCAATAAGATACAACTGTGTGGGCGCAGCACTAGTACACTCTGGTGATAGGTTTGGAAGAACGTGAACCTGACCAAATCTTTTCCAAATCTCTATCAGCCCAAATGTTTCCATGAGTTCCTGTTATCAGGATAGCACACAATTGGATTTTCATTGGCTAAGCCTGGACTTAATTGACAACGCCTGTCACTTGAGTAGTAATCCTGAACCTTAGCCTAATGTTCTAAAGAGATGAGTTTGCATCCACAGTGGCAGATGGTGAAATTTGAATTCAATAAACACAATCACATAACCACTGTCAATTGCCATAAAAACCCATCTGGTTCACTAACATCTTTTAAAGAAGGAAAATTTGCCACACCTACTTGCTCTGGACTGTAGGTGAATCAAGACCTACAACAATGTAATTGGCTCTCAAATTCCCTCTGGGCCATTAGGGATGGGCAATATTTGGTGGCCTAGCCATCAACAGCCACATCACATGAATCAATAATAAAAGAAATCAGCCATTGTTAATTTATAAAGTCATTGCATGGAAACAGGCCATTCGGTTCAACTCATCCATGCCAATCATAATCCCAGACTAAACTCGTCCCACCTGCCTGTGCTTGGTCCATATCCCTCCAAACATTTCTTATTCATGCATTTATCTAAATGTCTTTTAAGTGTTGTAACTGTATGGGGCAGCACGGTGGCTTGGTGGTTAACACTGCTGCCTCACAGCACCAGGGACCCGAGTTCGATTCGAGTCTTGGGTGACTGTCTGTGTGGAGTTTGCACATTCTCCCCGTGTCTGCGTGGGTTCCCTTTGGGTGCTCCAGTTTCCTCCCACAGTCCAAAGATGTGCCGGCTAGGTGGTTTGGCCATGCTAAAGTGCCCGTAGTGTTCAGGGATGTGTAGGTTAGGTGGGTTATAGGGGGATGGGTCTAGGTGGGATGCTCTGAGGGTCAGTGTGGACCTGTTGGGCCGAAGGGCCTGTTTCCACACTGTAGGGATTCTATGATCTATATCCACCACTTCCTCTGGAGGTTCATTCCACATACAAACCACTCTTTACATTAAAAAAAAATTGCCCCTCATGTCTTTTTCAAATTTTTCTCCTCTCACCTGATAAGTATGCCACCTAGTCTTGAAATCCCCCACCCTGCCATTCACCTTATCTATGTACTTCAAGTTGATGTGGTCCTCTGAGAGAGAAAATACATAACTGTTAAATTTGTTCCAATTGCAGTCCTACTTTTACAAAGAAATGTGTCATTTCAAGTCCCTATATCTCGTTAATGTATCTGCTCCAATGGATTTAACTAATGCCATTATTAAGGTATATTGAAATTTAGATTCCAAGGTCTGAAAATAGGGTCCTCATATTAAATTGTTGCTGGTATGTTGAATTACACTAATTGGTAAGTGGGGTCAATACTTTGCTAATATGATAACAACTCTGATACTGACCATCCAGTAGATAGCACAACACTATCAATCGAAACTTGCTTTTACACTCAAATCACTTTTACAATCACCGACTTAGTTACATCCAATTTCTTTCTATTAGACTGAGACAGATCTTAAACTATTGAGCACTTGACTTACTTTCTCCAAACCCACTTCCTACACTCCACCCAGGGTTCAGACCCACAGCTACATCATCTTTATAAATGCCATTATCAAAGTGCCAAAGAACTGAACTAGACCTCTCCTGCATAAGTCCAATATAAAAAAACACAATTGCCACCAGAAATCAAAGGACTTGTAGTGCAGTCACAGAAGGTTACAACCTTCACCCATAACCATTCATTATGTCTGAGAACTGATAGGAAGTGATTGAAGTTACTAGACTATGTCACCTTTAGGCTGACATTTATAAACTGCATGCTTCATTTCTGCACTTTAGTTTATAACTGCAACTCTTAAATCAGTGCTTCCTAAACTTTTTCCAACTGCGACCCCATTATGAGGCATGAGAATTGCCGTGTCTCAGTGAATTTTAAAGGAGTAGAGGAGGAGACCTCCACAGGGGAACAGAGATTAGCCATTACTCCCTCGGAGCATGTGACCCCATAATTTCAGCTTGTGACCTCATTGGGGTCCTGACATCTGTGTTGTGATGCAGCCCCTTAACTGTTTTAGCAGGAATGAAGGAAAACTGTTTAAGATTTTATCTCTTTCCTGTGGAGTTAAGAATTGCAAATGAATCAAATTATGGATGCCAATGCCTAATAATAGGTTCTGAAAGCTATGTATCAAATTGCTCAAGTGTATCAGAGATAGTAGGAACTGCAGATGCTGGAGAATATGAGATAACAAGGTGTAGAGCTGGATGAACACAGCAGGCCAAGCAACATCAGAGGACCAGGGAAGCTGATGTTTCAGGTCTAGACCCTTTTTGGAAGAAGGGTCTAGGGCCGAAACGTCAGCTTTCCTGCTCCTCTGATGCTGCTTGGCCTGCTGTGTTCATCCAGCATGACACCTTGTTTGCTCAAGTGTATGTTGTTTTTTAAGGTGAGAATGACAACAATGAACAAAAGAATGTTTTTGGTGCATGTTAATTCCCATTTGAGGAATTTATTCTTTTCAAAAACAAACACTTTCAATTGTTTAATTTCCCTGCACTGCTACAATCTTATTTTACATTTGTTCTCAGGATGTGGCAATCACAACTGTTGTTCACTCCTGTGATCCTGGTGGTTGTGGGTCATCTTCCTAATTCTTAAGATGATGACTGCCCCCAGCAATGGAGTTCAATAGTGAATTTGAAGATATTGACCCAGTGACACTGTCGGTATGGCAGTATATGTCCCAGCCAAGAGTTTTCCAGGGGGAACATTAGCTGTTAAAGCACCAGCATGCTCCCTCATATAATGCAGAGAGAAACAGAGTTAACGATTTGAGTCCAATGACTCTTCTTCAGAAAGGTCCGAAGAAGAATCATTGGACTCGAAACATTAACTGTTTCTCTCTCCACAGTTGCTGCTAGACCAGCTCAACTCCTCTAGCACTTCTTGTTTTTTTTAATTTCATGCTTCCAGTGTTTGCAGTATTTATCTTTTCTTCCTTGATTTAATATATCAATTACCAAATGTGATGTAGATAGATCCAGACTGATTATTGGGGGGAGGGTATTCAGTTGTTAAAAAGAAAAAAGTAATCCTTGTTGACCATAAATTCAACTCATTTTTGTGCAGTTTACTATTTCAAGTTGTTATACTATAAGACGATAGAATATAAATCTATCATAGTCTATTGTAAATTTGCTAACCTTTTTTTTGACACTATTAGTAACTTTAAGTTGATAGTTTCAATGATACGATCCAACCATTCAATATGACTAGAATACAAAAACATTTTTAATGAACATTATTATAAGGTAAAACAGAAAAAAAATACTTCAGATGGGCACATTGTCCTAGTGAACCTTGACTTGGTGTGTTACTTCAGAAGCAGCTCCAAGGAGGACAAAATTGTTATGATCCCAGCTTATAGAACTACTGCACAAGTCAGATCCCAGAATTAAACCTGGTGAAGCAGACTTTTTTTTTGTTTTGTTAGTGAATGGGGCAGTTAGTCACTCAGACAAAGCTTTCTTTAACAGCTGAAGTTTATCACACTAAAAGAAAAAAAGAAAAACAAACAAACCAAGCAATTTAAATACTGAAGACAGTTTGCAAGGTCAAAAACACACAGTTAAATAAAGGGTCAACCTTTGTCCTGATACTATGACAGAGACTCAAGTCCAGAGAAATTATGTCCAAACTTCTAATTGTTAGGCTTCTCCTTAACTGATTCGTGACAGTTTTCTGGCCATGGGCTGCGCAGACAAGTCAATGAGTCCTTTCCAAATTTATCATCATTGAATCATAGAATCCCTACAGTGTGGAAACAGGCCCTTCGGCCCAAAAAGTCTACACTGACCCTCAGAGCATCCCAACCCAGATCCAGCCTTTCGCTATGACCAGCAACCTCAAAAAAGCAGCAGAATGGATAAAAGAAATATACTGCGGATATTGGAGACCTGAAATCAAAACAAAAACATTGAAGAAAGACTGGAATATAGGAACAGGAGTAGGTCATTCAGCCCGTCGAGTCTGCTCCACCATTCAATGCAATCATGGCTGATCGAACACTTCAACGCATTTTAACCCCATTATCCACATAATGTTTTATGCTATTGATTGTTAAAAATTTATCAACCTTTACTTTAAATATACTCGAGGAGTCACAGCCCACTGAGTTAAAAAAGTTCCAAAGATTCATCACCCTCTGAGTAAAAAAAATCCTTATTTCAGTCCTAAATGGCATCTGCCTCAGTTTTAAGTTTTGTCTCTTGGTTCTAGTCTCCCCAGAGGAAATGTCTTACTTGTATCTACCCCATTTATACCTACATGTATTTTGTAAGTTTCAATGAGATCACTTCTTATTCTCTGAAACTATTGTACACATGCTCAGTTTGCTCAATCTCTCTTCATAGGACAGTCCCCTCATCCTAGGAACAAGTCTGGCAATGCTTCATTGCACTCCCTTTTTGGCAACAATATATTTCCTGAGATAAGGAGACCAAATCTGTTGTGTATGGTGCTCCAAGTGTGGTCAAACCAAGTTCCTATACAATTGAAGCAAGACTTCACTACTCCTCAAATCCTCAACAAGCCTGGCAACATCTATGAAGCAAGAGACAGAAGTAACATTTCAAGCTCAATATAGCTTCTTTGAAACTGAAGTCGGGTGGAAACGTGATGGGTTTTATACTGCAGAGAAGTGGGAAGCTGCGTAATTTGAATGAAAGGGAGGACAGGGAAATGGTAGAGAGGGAGGGAGGTCAAAGTTGTTATAAAATAAAAGACAAAGGGAGTGATATGCTTATAGAAAAGTGACAGAATATTGGTTTTGAGTTATGAACAGAATAAAGATCAGCTCTGGTTGAAAGTAAAGATCTGACATGAAGGTATGGACACTCTGGGAAAAGATATATATCAGAATGTGGGCCAGAGTTCAAGGACTGAAGTGATTGAATTCAGTGTTCAGTCCAGAAAGCTGTGAAGTGTCTAATTGGGAAAATTAGCTTCTGTTCCTCCAGCTTGCATTGGGCTTCACTGCAATACTGCTGCAGAACTAAGACAGAAATGTTAGCATGAGATCTAGTAGCTGAATTATGGTAGACAATGGCCAGAGTCGGGGATCATGCTTGCAGACTGAACCATGATATCCTGCAAGATAGTTACCCAGTCTGCATTTGGTCATTCCAATACAAAGGTCACACTTGTAAACGGCAAATATGGTAAATTAAGTTGAAAGATATGCAAGTAAATTGTTGCTTCACCTTTCGCCAAGGTCCCTCATACTCATTCCAGATGAAGCACTGATTTACATTGCTCTTCATCCATTTCCAAACATTAAGAGGCTATGTACCATCTGAAAAGCAGGAGCCACAAATCTCCCTTTTATTCTGGCAAATCCCAAGATAATAAACAAGTAAATGTGTCACAAGCTGTATTAGAACTTTGATGAATGAAGTGTGCAGTTGAAGTCCCAATGGAGAAGGCCAATACAAAAGCATCTTCTCATACAATAATAAACTTGGGAGTCCATAACCAAAGGAATGTTAATGAGAGGACTACAGACTGTTATTTTGTTTTTAGTTTTCATGGAAAATGCACTTTATTGGCAATGTATTATAACTACATATTTTTTTTTTAAGAAACCAGTAACAGTATTTTCCAGTAGTTCAACACATCTTTTCTTGCACTTTAGATTGATTTTTGCAAGAACATGTGGTACTCTGCAACTTCACAAATTCTACAGTTTTAACTAGATTGACAATCAGAGTAAGATAGTAGGGGAAAGGAACCTAGCTTCGGAAGCAGAGGCCAAAATGTCTTTGACAAACTGTCTACTCTTATTCTAACTACATCTGAAGAGCAAAACATGACAGGGTGAAGATTAATCCTGAAGCTGATTTGTAGATATCTTCTGAGGCAATTAACTCAAGTAATGGCTACAGCTGTTGTTCAATGGCCCTTTAACTTTGCCATCGGCATCCTTTCCTCCCAGTTGGCATTAGCAATGAGTAGATTATCCCATCAACTTTCTTGTTCTATGTTTTGATTCACAAGAGACAAGAAGCTGGCGGGGTTATCATAGAATGTTAGTTCCGTCACAGCGACCAAGAGACCTGACTGGGAGTAACCAGCTGTTCTATCTTGAACTTTAACAGAGCAGTAAAGGAGAATGGAATAACTTATTCAAAGCTTTCTTGGTGAATGTCATTCAGAGTATGTGAAGGATATGCCATTTCAGCCAAAGGAGACTGGTAAATGAAACAAGCTGAATCAAGCAAGATGAAACAAAAACAGGAATTGTTTGGAGAAACTCAGCAGGTCGGGCAGCATCTGTGGAGAGAAAACAGAGATAACATTTCATGTGCAGTGATTCTTCATCAGAACAGTTCTGAAGAAGGGTCACTGGACTCGAATTGTTAACTCTGCTTTCTCCCCAGAGATGATGTCTGACATCCTCTGACATCCTCCGACACTTCCGCCATCTGCAATCCGACCCCACCACCAAAGACATTTTTCCCTCCCCACCCTTATCTGCTTTCCGGAGGAACCACTCTCTCCGTGACTCCCTTGTCCGCTCCACACTCCCCTCCAGCTCCACCACACCCGGCACTTTTCCCTGCAACCGCAGGAAGTGCTACATCTGCCCCCATACCTCCTCCCTCACCCCCATCCCAGGCCCCAAGAAGACTTTCCACATCAAACAGATGTTCACCTGCACATCTGCTAATGTGGTATACTGCATCCGCTGTACCCGTTGAGGCCTCCTCTACATCGGGGAAATCAAGCGGAGGCTTGGGGACCACTTTGCTGAACACCTACACTTGGTTTGCACTAAACAACTGCACCTCCCAGTCGCGAACCATTTCAACTCCCCCTCCCATTCCTCAGACGACATGTCCATCCTGGGCCTCCTGCAGTGCCACAACAATGCCACCCGAAGGTTGCAGGAACAGCACCTCATGTTTCGCTTGGGAACATGGTATCAATGTGGACTTCACAAGCTTCAAAATCTCCCCTCCCCCTACTGTATCCCAAAACCAGCCCAGCTTGTCCCCGCCTCCCTAACCTGTCCTTCCTCCCACCTATCTCCTCCTCCCAACTCAAGCCCCACTCCCATCTCTTACCTACTAGCCTCATCCCACCCCCTTGACCTGTCCGTCCTCCCTGGACTGACCTATCCCCTCCCTAACTCCCCACCTACGCTCACCTTTACTGGCCCCATCCCCACCTCTTTGACCTGTCTGTCTCCTCTCCACCTACCTTCTCCTCTATCCATCTTCTATCCGCCTCCCCCTCTCTCTCTATTTATTTCAGAACCCCCTTCCCCTCCCCCATTTCTGAAGAAGGGTCTAGGCCGGAAACGTCAGCCTTCCTGCTCCTCTGGTGCTGCTTGGCCTGCTGTGTTCATCCAGCTCTACACCTTGTCATCCCATGATGTCTGACCTGCTGGGTTTCTCTAGCAGTTTCAGTTTTTGTTTCAGATCTCCAGTTCTACACTTTATTTAAGTGAGGGGAAGACTGTTTACTGATCAAGACAGCAAACAATGTGTTAAAGCAGGCTACAGACTTCTGCTCCACAACTAAGCCATCTCCCGTGAGCAGGTGTGATATAAATTCCGCTTCAATGTGCTTTCTGGGGAAGCTATATCTGAGATTTAAGTCTATCAACATTTTAAAACTCCGTATCTGACAAGGTAACTGTGAACTGTTGTCATCATGATGTAGGATATGGTTTTCTACCTGCTCGCTGATGCTGTCTCTTTTATTTTCCTCTGTCATTGAAAGGAAACATTCTGTGGCTCTTTCATTCTTACGACTATGGTTGTAGTTTAAATACCGTGAATGGTTATGATGCTGAGCACACTGACAGCCCTGCCACTGCTGGACCATTGTATCTACCAACAGGAGATTTCAGGAGTCCAAGGTGAGCTTGCATATTGGTACTAACATGTCATTGTGCCACTGCAAGGAATTGGTGATCTTTTATCCACAGTGAAACGATCTTTTGTAGGTTGTACACAGAGTGCCACTTATTGGGGTCCATGTCTTTCAGGATGCATTAACAATACATTGGCACCAGCTCCTGTGTTAATTTTGGCTTTCAGTCTATGTCTTTTAGGAACATGTGATAATAAATGTTTCAGAAGCATCTGATTGCCTTATGCAATCCACAGGTGTGTGAGGCTAACAATATGAAAAGCTATCCATTGGTTCTTTTGGGTTGTTGGCTGTGGATTTCATTACATTTGTGTACATTTGTATGACCCTTTGTGCTGCCAGCATTGTGTTGTTGTAAGGGTCAAGTTGCCATAGTCTCATAGGTTTGTTCTCCCCTTAAACAGCGATGACTGGTGATGAGTTTAACCTGAGGGACACCACACCTCGGGCAGAGGGCGCTGTTGAGAAAGTGGGACCTTCGTGGTGACCTCAGCCAGTGCAGTGTGCTGTTGAACCATCTTGTTAATCACTTGTTCCGGGGTTATGCATAGCTTTTGAAACCAGGTTTTCTGCACGTGTATGCCTTTCAGTGCCAATGCATCTTTCAGTTGTGAAGAAACAACAGACAGCTTCTGGCTAGGTGCGACAGGATCAGATTGTGTCACATCCTGCTGCTCTGGTACTCTATACTGATAGTAGCAACCATGTTGTCTGCACCTAAGGCATATCATTGATGTTGGCTAGCCATTATGGCTTCATGCTGAGGTCCAGCTGGCAGCAATGCACCAAAGCAATGGCCCAGTTCTTTGCCCAGACTTCGATTAGAGGTGATTGCCAAATCAATTACAAGTTCTTCTTCAGACAAAGCCCTCTAATGCTCTGTGCTCTACAGCAAATTCATCAATAGACCTTCAAGACCTTTGTCTTTTATTCACATATGGGACATGGGTTGGCCAGCATTTATTGCCTTTCCCTGGTTGCCCTGGAGAAGGTGATGATCTGGTTGAGGACAAACTGGATGTATTAATTCAGCAAAGCTCCCTGCCAATAGCAAATAAAAATTTCAGAGGTCTTCACTTGGGATTGTTTATTGCTTGAACTGTCAAATAATGCTGAAACTTCGTGTTTTTATTTATAGCAGTGGTACTGGATCTTTAACTTGATTGCTCTTGATCTTTACGTATAAAGAAGGTATATCTGCCTTCTGCCTGTTTAATTTGCAAATCAATACTCATGTAAGCGTGTTGTTGTTGGCCTTCTGAATGCTTTAAGATTCAGGGCTGTGTAATCTTTGGTGGGGATTCCAAAATGTCACAAATTGGATTTTTGTCCTTTATAACCACATACCATTGCTTAGCACTCCACTACTTCCATGACATACTCACCCATGATCAACTACCACCATGATTTAATATGATGTGGTATCTGGGAATTGTTTCTGCATAAGTGGCCCACTGCTGTTAAGCCAAGTGTGTTCTGCCCTCATTGTCTTTTGCAGATGTTGTAATGGGATTTTTACTTTCAGCAGGGTATTCATAACTGATGAAGGGATACTTATGTTAGCTCCTATTACATAAGACATGGGCAATGTAGTACTGAAGGTTTCAATGGATTTTTCTTACAGCTCCTGGTATCCACACATATTACAATCACAGGCACTTGTATGTCTGGACTAAAGCTATGTAATTCAGATGAAAACTTTATTTTTCATTCAGTTCCCTCAATGTGTCATGCTGCACAAGGACTCAGTAAATTGGAGGCTGAGACCTATATACCATCAGGAAACATGTCATGATAAAGTGATGATAGCTGTGAGACTTAATACAAAACTTTATTTTATCCAAATCAGAATATTCCAAAGCTTTCCCCTTGTTTCACATCGCATTACGAGAAAATTTGCTTGACCAAATTGCTGGAACTTGATTAGAAATTTAATTCTGATTACATTCAAAGTAACAAGTTTCTAAGCTATGTGGTAAAAGTTGATGTATTAACTGTTGCAGCCAAGGTGTTTTTAATTCTATACGTAAATTTGGCCCGTGTACTTGTTACTTAGAATAAAGTGCAAACTGTTTAATCTATAAGTAGATTGGAATTCCTTTGTTCACATGCATTTAATATATTCATATAGTGGGTAAGCTGGACTTTTTTCATTGGAGCATAGAAGGTTGAGAGGTAACCTTATAGAAGTTTATAAAATAATGAGAGGTATAGATACAGTTAATGATAGTTGTCTTTTCCCTAGGATGGGGGATTTCAAGACTAGAGGGCACATTTTTAAGGTGAGAGGAGAGAGATTTAAAAAAGACATGAGGGGCAACTTTTTTTACAGAGGATAGTTCGTGTGTGGAATGAAGTGCCTGAAGAACTGGTGGATGTGGGTACAATTACAACATTTAAAAGACATTTGGATAAGTACATGAATAGGAAAAGCTTGGAGGGGTATGGGCCAGGAGCAGGTGGGTGGGATGAGTTTACTTTGAGATTAAGTTCAGCTGGACTGAAGGATCTGTTTCTGTGCTGTGTGACTCTGACTCAATGACTCTACGTATCTTTCAGTGGCATTTATTGAAGAAAAAATTGAAATTGGAACAGAATTTGGAGATCTCAGGGCAACCTTAAGCATTGGTACCATATCAGAACTCCAGACACATTTATTTTCAGAACTTTAGATTTGCTCTCAGCACCAACAGGAATCCCCAAAGGAGATCCTTCATAACAAAATAGTTTACTGCAAATCAAACTGTAACAGCCAGCAGAACTGCAGAATGAAATGGAACCGAAGGGAGAAATAAACCATGCTAGAAACCAGGGAGTGCAGTAACAATCAACATATGAAATCAAAGAACTGCAAAGGCCCAATTTTACATGAAGCAAGAAACATCCAGTTTTGTAAAAATCTACCACAGACTGAAGCACCATTTTCTTCTTTTGCCTAGCTTTGGGTAAAATTGTCATGATGGAGAAAGAGCAGTAGGGAGAACATATGCAATCACATAAAGGATCAGTCTGTATAAGAATCAGTATTAAACGAAGCTTCTAATGGTATCTCATCCAAAGCACCTGGATCAAGTCCTGATCACCCTCCTCCCCTGTGCTCATTGGCCAATACCGATGTAGGAATCTGGAATTCTCTAACTGTATCCCATCTCTAGCCTCCTCCAAATGAGGGGTCAGGTGGTTGGATGGCTGGTTTGCCATGCAGAGTGACATCAAAATTCTGGTTGAATTCCTGAACTGGCTGAGGTCACTGCGAAGGTTCCGCCTTCTCAACCTTGCACCCTCACCTGAGGTGAGGTGACCTTAAACTCATCACCAGTCATTTCTTTCTGATGACAACGTGGTCCTCTGGGATTACGGTGACTTTTTGACCTTTGTAACCCTCCAAGAACACTGTGTTTCTCTCACTCTGTCCTCTTGTGCGCTCTTTCTGCTTTTACCCCCAACACAGTTAGCTACATCTTGGCTTGTTGGGCTTGAAGCTGTATCATTGTATCCCTGAAACCCTGTACAACTCTCGTTCTTTCAGACCCTCCTTACAATCTAATATGTTGACCAAAGCTTTTGTTATCTTTCCTAATATCCTCTCCTTTTTCCTTTTGTCGACAGCTGATTGAATCCAATCAAATATTTTTGCACCATTTGGGGTATGTTACCACAGTAAACATGCTATATAATGTAAGCTGTTATTGTATATGGTGAGAATAAATGCCCAGAAGGTGAATAATGCTTATTTTTTGAACGTACAGTAACTCATTAGGTCTAGCATTTTCTACATTTGTAAACAGCAAATTCATCTAGAAAAGGTAAGCTGCATTTCAAAACATCAAGGTAACTTTCTCTTTCAGATGTGCATCCTTCTTCCTTGCAAATCCAAAATTTCCCTGCTTTTGTTTCAAATTTATAGCCTTTGCAGGTTTTGTGAATTATTATGATGTCTTGAACCGCTGAAAATGATCCAATTGAGATGTCTATATTTGAATCACCCACAGAAAACCCATTGTCATTGTCTCCCTCTACCTCTGTTTCTCCCTGGTTCATACAGGCTCATGTCATTGTCTGATACTGTCCAGGATCTGTCATCTCTGATGTTTTCTTCAAGTATGTGTCAACCAAACTGAGTGCTGGCATATTATTCAACCATTAATACATTGCAAGTGATCCTAATCTTGTCCTGAGCTAAAGTCCATACAGATACAGTGATGAAACATGATCAAGATTGAAAATGTTTATTTTTCTTTCTTTTTAGTGACTATAATAAAAAATCTCTTGCGCTACAACTCCAGTTAAGATCAGCAAGACTGGAGATACAACCTGGCAACTTATTTGTCTTGGAAAATTATATTCTCAATAGCCCAATTTGCTAACTCTGCCAAAGGTGCCTTCTAGTAGGAATTGTTGTCTGTGCTTTGGACACTTTGATGAGGTTATGTATGAGAAACATTTTACCCAAGCACTCATGTTGGTGAGACAGACAAAGGGACACAGAATTTGGTTTATGGTTCAACTCAATTTTATTAACAAAATATTCCTTATTTAAAACTGCATGTAAGCATTTCTCAAATTCCCATAATATTTACGTTCTATTTAGCTCTATTCGTCAGAGAATGTATCTTTCCTGAAATGATTCACGTGTTTGAGCTGGGCCATTGGAATCTCCTTCCCTTTTGACACGGGGTCAGCCCTCTCCCACAAGGATGGGTCTTTCAGGTCAGGGTGGATCTTCTCCTTCTTCTGTTTGGGTTACTGCATGGTCTTCGGTCATGAGTCTTACTGCGAGTCTTCACTGAGAGGGTGGCATCCAGATGTGTGTGTTTTTATAACCCCTCTCTCCAGACCTTCCAGATTGTTCTCTGGCCTTTTAAATGGGGTCACGAGCAGCATTCAAAGAATCCAATGGGCTCATGCCAACACCCTTCATTGTTGCTGTGCTGTCCTCAGGGACTGGCTGGAAGTCAAGGTGCCAGGAAGTCTAATCAATAGTTATCCAATACACAACCCTTAGGCTGGTTGTAACTGAAACTTTCTGACCTCTTGGCTTCCACTATTCTCTGCAGCCGACCTTCCCGAAAGGGCGTTCGTGAACCAGATTGGGGTTTATCCCAACAATCAACATCATTCAACTCTTAATACTAGATTTTTTTTGTTGGGTTCAAATTTCACCATCTGCCATGGTAGGATTTGAACTCAGGTTCCCAAAAAATTATCTGTTTCTAGATTACCAGGTCAGTAACAATACCTCCAGGCCATCACCTCCCCCAGCTGAAATAGAATATATTCTTTTAAATTAGTCATTAGAATGGGGAAAGAAGCAATCCAGTATAACTAATAATACCATTATTGAGGATACTTTTTGGAAGATAGATTGGTGACTGTAATGCAGATTGATTTGATCAAACCCATCAATAGAGGCAATAGGTGGTGTACTGCTGACTACTGAGTCGCATGTAGGGTTCTCAAATACAGTCTCCTTGATGTAGCCTTGGTTTCGTTAGACATCAATAAACCAATCAGTGAAACACTTTTTTTGACAGGTACATGTACATTTAGATAACTCTTCAATTTAGAGTGTTGGACTTCCTTAGCACATCTATAACACTCACGATCAAAGGCAATCTTTTCCTTGTTCTCTTGCCACTTTTTCCTTCATACTTCTCATGACACATTTGAAATGAAAAGATTTGATGAGCTGCACAAAAACTGGGACTAACACTTAGCTAAATTAATTTCCAAAATTGACGTGTTAGATATTGCAAACTACATTTTTTTTTCCTGCATTTTGAACATGAATTCTGTTGAGCACTTCATGCTGTTATGCTGATGTTAGACAGATCGCAGTCTGCCACTTAAAATGCCCTGCCAAGGCAATGGAAGGTGACTGGACATTTAGAATTATTTTTACGGAAAAATATGGTGGAAGGAAAGAAATGATTAAATAAAGACTGACCACATTTCAGGTGACACTTAAAGATAAACAGTTCTGTTTTTCCATTAACCTTGAAAACTCTGTTTCTTCTCTTCAGGGCATCTGTAAGCAACTGATTCTGTGGGTAACTCAAATTATTCTCTCTCCTCTGGCAAAGAAAATGGAAATATTGCTTCAATCGAGTATGCTCTTGATTTTGAGCAAGATGATATACAACCCACAGTTGCGCAAAATTGGTGTCCATTAACCTGAGGAATCGTTTGAGATTTGTGACCTTTTGGATCGTAACTGTGCTCTTATTTAGTTTGTTTTTTTTTCCTTTTAAAGTTCCTTAACATCCTTGCATTAACCCATAGAGAAGTGCATCTGTATCAATTATCATAATTTCACAATCTTAGAAGGCCGGAGGCAAAAGACCTAAGTTCTTCCCCTAATGTTCTTTTATTCGGCTGTATGAACTATCCTCTGAATTGGCAATTTAAAATAATTTTCCTTCTCTATTTATTGAAAGCCTTACGCGTCTGACCCATAAAAACTCCCCCCACACAAATTGTGCATTTTGAAATTTGTGAGTTCATTCTGTGCTTGTTTGTTCTGCAGATGTTATTGCATATCTGTTTGATTTGAACTGGTACATTCTAAAATTCAAAAGCAGATTTTGGCTTACTTTTACTTTTTCCGATGAATTTTGCAAGACCTTCTAGAGAAAGCAATAAATCTTTTTGGATTTGTTTTACACCTGGAAGCATTCTCTGCAGTTGGCCATGGTTTTCATAAAAGGAAATGGAGATACAAAGGAAAACAAAAGGGGATTGCAAAAAATTTACAAGTGGTGCTCTGTAACATTTGGGTAAATAGAAAGACTAGTTGGACTTGTAAAGTAGAGAAAGATCCATTTGTTAACGTTTTATGTGAGAATAGCACATAGAAAATATGAATTTTTAACTGGGCACATATATTAAGGGTAATATTTAAGCAAATTTGTAGCCTCAGTCAGAAAACTTCCTCCATCTGCACCTAACAATTTATGGTGTATGGTTCTCTGCCCGTTTGAGTACTATGCATGCCACAATTTCCCATTTTTATAATCCCGACTGATGATAGTACTGGATAAGTTAGACCTCAAAGCAAAACGTGGCTTGAGGGTTACTTGATGGTTCATCACTGAACAGATACACACAATACTGCAAGGTATTTTTTTTAGCAAAATAATTTATTACACGAACAAAAACAAAGTTATACATATGGAACTTTAGAAAGATCTGAACATAAACATCAAAAAGAAAGCTTCAATCCTTTTTCCAGTAGTATCCCCTAAAGATACTTAATCCCAGTCAACCATCATTCCTATATTAATTTTAAGATTTCTTACTCAACAAGGGTGGCATGGCGGCTCAGTGGTTAGCGCTGCTGCCTCACAGCGCTAGGGACCCAGATTAGATTTCAGCCTTGGGTGAATGTCTGTGTGGAGTTTGCGCATTCTCCCTGTGTCTGTGTGGGTTTCCTCTGGGTGCTCCGGTTTCTTCCCATTGGCCAAAGATGTGCAGGCTAGGTTGATTGGCCATGCTAAATTGCCCATAGTGTTCAGGGATGTGTAAGTTATGTGGATTAGCCATGGGAAACACAGGGATGGGTCTGGGTGAGATGATCTTTAGTGGGTCGGTGTGAACTCAATGGGCCAAATGGCTTGCTTCCACACTGTAGGCATTCTACATTCTATTATTCTTTCCAGCTCTGATGATCTGGACCTCTTTTCAGTTCTGACATTCAGGAGACTTCTATAAATTCTCACAACCTGAAGACTTCGACTAACTAATAAAATAAGCTGTCCTTCTGCAAGGGTGGCCTCTTCAACTGAACCCAACCTCCCAGGAAACCCCATTCATCTTCTGTATACCATAAAAGTTCAACTTTTGAAACACATACTCAATGATCAGTGAGATAACTGATCGATTCAGTTAACTTGAGTCACATGGAAAAGTTGTCTGAACTCACTGTTTGAAAAAATGACTTTCTGACCTTTAATAAAAGAAAGTCACTCTCATAGATCTGAAAATCAAAATCCATTTTCCTCTACTTTAAGATGGAAATTCCCAAATGATAATCATATATTATAAATCGTTATCACACCATCTGTGCACTAGATGGGCAAGGCTCTCTGTGTTAAATTACCAAGGGATACAAATTCTCCAAACCGTGATCTGGGCAGAAATTGCAGCATTTTGAGAACCGTTTCTTTTCACTTGCCTCCTTAAACTGAGTTTCTGCTCAAACTCATTTATATTCCAGCAAAAAAAAATTACCATGTGCAAGTAAAGTTGGGCGGCATTGTCAAATAATTTTAAAAAAACTTCAACATATTTGTGATTACTTAGTGCAGTTGATTAAGACAATTGAAAATTTTGTTTAATCACAAAGATGAAGAGTGATGCCAACAACATGGGTTCAATTCCCACACCAGCTGAAGTTACCATGAAGGACTCTCCTTCTCAACCTCTCTCCTTCCCTGAGGCATGGTGACCCTCAGGTTAAACATCCATCAGTCATCTCTCTTGCATGAGAGAACGGTCCTGTGGTCCTCAAGACTATGGCAATTTTACCTTTATTATGAATCCATGTTAATGTACCACCAGTGAGAAACTTGATTTTCAATTACTGAAAGTTACTTATAAAAAAGGTACAGATCTATTTGCTAGTTGTATTAGGCTAGAGTGTGTAGTAGTTTACTGCATTTGAAAACGTGTATTCAAAAATAGAGTTTAGTGGCTCACCACCCAAAAAATCAGCATCACCTTTAGGGCCTTTGCTGCCCCAAATCTGAAATTATAACATTACATATTTTTGGAAAGAAAACCAACCAGATTTCAGAATGGACATACAGAATCTTTCAAAGTGGCTGTCCTGAGGATTCAGCCACTATTGAGACCATACTGGAACTATCACAAGAACGCATCTCAAGAGACCTTTTAAAATTCAATGAACATTTCCAAGCTGAAACAGAAGCACATTGACAGTGGTTTCCTTAGAGGTATGAGTGGCTCTTCCTATCTCATTGGCAATGTGACAGAAGGAATGCTACCTGAGCTAATAGCCGAGACAGTGCAAAATCAATTGCCTTGCGTAGGCTAACCTATTACCTGGTATGGAAGCATGATGCCATAGATTTGGGACTGAGGCCCTTTTAAGTTTTGATCTGTGGGAATAGTCTGGTTGTGAGCAACCATTTTGTGCAGAAATCATGAGAGAGATATCTTAAATCAGTCACCACTTCTCAACAGGGAGTCGAGGAAGCATCACAAGTCTATTGTCCTGAATAAAAAGGGCACAACATTACTGCAAAGTCTGTACTTGCTACCAGAACTTGTTCTGCTCCATTTGCACGTGGAAAATACCTCCAACTATTCAACTATGGAAGCTACTCACAGCTACTAAACTTGGGCTTCAGATTTCCAATCCCTTCACCTTAAAAAGAAAATCATCAAGCAAGTAACAGGCCTCTAACAATAATAACAGTGTGGAGCTGGCAGCATCAGAGGAGCAGGAAAGCTGACATTGTGGGTCAGGACCCTTTTTCAGAAATGGGGGAGGGGGAAGGGAGCTCTGAAGTAAATAGAGAGAGAGGAGGGATGGGACTGGGGAAGGTAGGTGGGATGGTGATAGGTGAGTGCAGTTAGGCAGTGGTGGGGATTGGTCAGTGAGGTGTGAGGAGCGGATAGCTGGGAGAGAAGGCGGATAGGCCACGGAGGCGGGAAGGAGAGGGAGGGTTGGTCTTGGGATGAGGCTGGGGGTGGGGAGATTTTGAAACTAGTAAAGTCCACATTGAGACCATTCTCTGAGGCCTCCAATAAACTTAATTTCATCTTTATTGGTAGGTTTTATCCTTACTTACTTTGAAACTTTGCATTTATTCACTGAAAAATGAGTAACATTTAGCAATTTAGTGCAAAAAACTAACTTTACATCTCGTTTAAAGTATAAACTGTACTACTGGTTATTTAAAAATTGAAACACTCAAAAACTAAAAAGGTACTATATATAAGCTTACACAAATCTGTTAGTTCATGGATCATACAGGTGACACACTTAGTACTGCTGTGACCTCTGTAAACAATCACCACTAGCTGAAACTCCCAACCAAGATTAATTCACCACATGGGTATAACTCGATTTGTGGATGGGGCTCTGTTCTAGGAATGAAGTAATTTCAACTTGTACAAAAAAAAACACAGGCTTGATTTACAACAAATGAATTTATGGTTAAAATTCTAATATTGTTTCACTAATTTTGCTGCAATTCACTGAAACAAAAGCACAATTAAATCGAAATTCTTATCCAAGTCTTCAAAACTTGAAGAGGTGCAGGCAAATTTGCCCTATGTTCACATAAGCAAGATGAACCAAAGTAAAATAATACAATCTTATATAGTGCAAAATGGTTGATGGAATGTTAGGAGAGTGGGTAATAATGGTTTAATTTCTCCACAGAACTAGAAAAGTAAGAGTAATAAAAGTGAGCCAGTTTTCAGTCTACAGCCACTGTTCAATTTACATGAGGCAACTTGTCAAAATAAACCTCCTAAATGAAGCATTAATCACCATTGTAAGCAATTAAAATTAAAATAAAATGACATAATGAAATGATTTATTATGAGAGGATTATCCTTTTGTCCCTGTACAATCAGATTGCTGTCTTATTGAAAAGAGGGAATGTATGGCAATTGAGCATAGTGAGAATGAAGTTGGTCTTACAGGTTAGAACAGAATGCCAGGTTTACGTCTGATTGGGTAGGATATAAAATTATGCTAATTCTCTCTTGCCCATTTCTGTGCTGCTATCCAAGACCCATTTTAACCCATTCGTGTTATCATCAGGTTTGAGACAAATTCCCCAGAATCCATACTCTAATTTCCTTATGGATCCTTATATAAAGATGCATGCAATGTTGGACTGGAAAAATCTCCCTGCCTAATCTACCTAACACAATAAACTGTTGTGCTTTCTACTCTATAATATGCATGCATTACATTTTCCACTGTACATTATAATAAATGTTTTCTGTACTGATTTTCACAAACTCCTAAACTTGCTAAAAAAATTGAAACAATTTTGTTTTTAATAGACATTGTGAATGCCTTTGTTTGTGCTGAGTGTGCATCTTATTTGCTGTATATAATCTTGTCTATCTCCTTTATTTGTCCTGAGCTTCTCAGTCTTCATCATTATCCATGGATCCCTTTAAAATCACAACCTTATTGTATTATAATTCTAGCCATAGTTTGGATTTTCATTGAGAATAGTAGATATGAATTTCAAATATTCCCTTCTTAACTTACTATTTAAGGATTTTTAAAAATACATTATAACTTTATAACACAGAACAGAAACTATTCTGATTTTTAAATTTAGATAAGTTGTCCACACAATCTATTTATAATGATTACCCTTCAGGCTGATCTTAAGCGGTCCTTGTGGACAGATATTCTATTGCTGGGAGGCAGCATGTGGGGTCTACATTAAAATGTAAACTTATTAATCAGTGCCTCAGCAAAGAAAATAAACTGCCATTATCTGTAATTTTACAGGAAACTATTCAATTGCCTTCAAGGTTCAATACAAATGGTGAAAAAAAACTACCAACACAGATTTCATTGTTTTTTCGTGTGTTCATGTGCACTTGTCACAGCCCTATGGGAGATTATTTATTGAATTCAGAGAAAACGTATGTTAATTATACTCGGAGACTGTGCCCAACAGGACAAATATATGGAAGGGATTATGAGGCCTTTGGTGTGCCTCTGAAATATTGCCAATGTGAAGCTAATCCCTATACAACAAATTTGGTTACAACAAATTTGACCTGGGACCTAGAATTTGAGACAGAGACTACACGTCAGAGGTTGGCTTGTAGCCAGCTTCAGAATCAAATCATTTTCCAATGTGCAGAATAATGACCCTTAGGCTCTCAGTTTTTGGCAATGGTCCAACATCCCTGGCCTAATCCACATCCCGTTCATTAAGTTCTTAAGAATAATCATTAAAATGAACCCAAGATATATTACTGATAAAAAAGACAAGTTGATATTTGCATCTCATTATTTCGCTCAGAAACATCTTAAGGAAATTGGCATAAAAACAAATGCAGTATAACTTTTTTTCACTCAGCAAGATCCAAAATAATAACAGTGAGATGAATGGCCAGTGAATTTGTTTGTTGTCACTGGTTCAGGGACATATGTTCGCTGGAACGCCATGACAAACCCCATATTTCTTCTGGAGACTTAAATGGTTCCATTATACAGGTAAGCGGGGATCAATAATGTTTCACCCGTAAGATGGCACAACCACCTATGTAAATCAGGTTGTGTTGAAAGAGCAAGCACATTCCCATGACAATCTCCTTAGGTAAATCTGAGATATGTCAGGCAGTGAGCCTGGGTCTAATGGAGGTGAATCCTGCTGGACGTTCCACTCACTATCAGATGAATCCTGCTTCTTCTCCTTCGGAGATCGTCTCTTTCTAACTTCTGCTCTATTTGTTGGTCCTGTTGCAAATCCAGACCCTGTGTACCTCTTTCAAATCACAGGTAACTAAACTCTCAGCTCTCCCTGAATGGATGAAATAGCTTAGGCAGACCTTCTCCAAGAAGCTTAGGGACGACAAGGGCTTAGACAAAATTCTTTACCGTCGAAGTCAAAAACAGCTCACCTGAAAATTAGTGCCAGCCTCTTTAATGGTATTGGTGACAGATCTTTTAAGCAGCTGAAAACATATTCAGTTCAGAGTAATCAATAATTCAGGGTTGATAGATGTGTGTCAAATCAGCAGGAATGGTGGATGTTGACACCAGCAGATGTCTCTTCCTGTTGCTGGTACTCGCACAGCTTGCAGATACTAGTGGCCTAACCAACAGTGGTTAGGGAAGGGGGTGGAGGGAAGGGTTAAGTGAGATGTGACATTTTACACCTACGAGTGTTTTCCAAGCACTGACAGCAACGGTGCTACAGAGCCCAATTTCACAGCCCGAATGTTTGTTTGGGTTGCTGCAAAGTATCTGGTGGGTTCTGTCTGCAACAATTGTATGATGTGGAATTCTCAGCAGGGTCACTAAACAACAGAATTGCACACATGTTATAAATAATTCAGGCAAAGTTTGAAACAAGAACACGGTAATAATAGATAGCTTGTGTGGATTTGACATCAAATTCTTTCGAGGAACACTGTGTACTCAGGACAGAGTGATTTATTGGAGCATTGGCTTTTTAAGTATACGTGGATATTAGGTGAATTGCTTTAAAATGTCAAACTTCTCTGAAGCAAAGAGACTGAATCCTAATAGCATCTGCCAAATAATGGTTGAAAATGCAGTGTTTATTATCAACTATTATTGAAGTGCAACTAATTTTTAATGGTGTATATGGGTAGCTTGACAAGACACTAGTACTGAAAAAGTTATTGGCTAGAAAGATAATTTTGCACAATACTGGAGAGGTTTTTGTAAAGCAAGAATTGAATTTCAATGTTTATTCTATTTTATTGTTGCTGGTTAACCCTTCACAGTCAGATCTTCTTTCCCATTTAATGAAGTGAGTCAATCCAGCCATGTGATTCGCTAACTTGACTTATTTTAGATAAACCAGCTTATAAAATGCCTACTGAAACAAAGTTTAGTCTCACTTATGATTTCATAACGGGGCTCTTAAATCTCAGGATTTTGAAAGGCAGGTTTGAAATGTGCTATTTGATATGCCTCCACTCTGCTTAAAATGTTAATTGATGTTATTATCACTTCAAGATTTAAATTCCTGAACTATCTTCTGACTTCCTCCTCTCCTACTTCACAATTTCAAATCATCTAAATTCTAGGAAACACATCTCATTCGCTGTTCCATCGCCATCTTCACCAAGCCCAGTGAGTTGGCTTACATTTTGGGCCTAATTTGTCTCATTACTGCAAAGTCACTCTTGATGCTAAGCTTCTTACTGTTTTTCACTGCTCTGTTGCCGAGTCCTCAATTTTCCGTTACAGCCCTGTCCTCTCTATTCAGTTCTGTCCACCCTCTCTGCTTAAAGAAAAACTTACTGAAATATTTGCTTTCTATTGTGCCTTTCATTTGCCAGCTTAAGGATCTTAGCCATTTTAAGCATATAGGGAGCCTTTCCAGTGTCAGCCATCACACCTACCAATATTTTGTCAGATTCCTCTTCATTAGTAAACAATACCCATTAACTATTCTAGCCTTGTTTGTATTTCTTTTATATTGACTGCCATGCTAGTCTCATATTCCCGCTTTATCAGCCTTATTTTCTCTTCACTGCTCCTCTCAACTTACTGCATTTGTCTTTGTTTCCCTTTATTCATTCATGGGACAAGGACGTCGCTGACCTGGCAGCATTTATTGCCCATCCCTAATGCCCAAAGAGCAGTTAAGTGTCAACCACATTGCGGTGGGTCTGGAGTCACATGTAGACCAGACCAGGCAAGGATGGCAGATTCCTTCCTTAAAGGACATTAGTGAACGAGATGGGTTTTTCTGACAATCAATAATGGATTCATGGTCATCATTAGATTCTTAATTCCAGATATTTATTGAATTCAAATTCTACCATCTGCCATGGCAGGATTCGAACCCTGGTCCACAGAACATTATCTGGGTCTCTGGATTAACCATTGCCTCCCCTAGTTGGTTCACACATGCTACTTCTTCATTTTGTTTCAGTTTATTCCCCATCTCCCTTTAATCCCATAAAATTTGGCTCTGGTCTTTCCCCTCTTTTCCCCTTGTTACAATGTACCTGAAGCAATACTTCGTTAAAAATCACTAATTATTCTGTTATGGTGTTCTCCATCAACGTTTTGTTCCTTTTTTACCCATTGGACTTTGATTATCTTGTCTTTGCAGGTGATGGTTCTGCAGTTAAAGGAAAACATCCCTTTGTTTTGTCTAGTTTGATTTTTTAACAGCATTTTAAAAAGGTAAAAAGGAATGCCACAGAAATATTGGACAGGGTAGTATGGTTTTAAAACATTGTACTGTTACAGATGCAGAATAAAGGATCAGCATTTATGATTGAGATGAAAAATGAATTCTCTCAAAGGATCAAGGAACTATGCGTTCTCAAACCAAGACAGCTTTGGGCACTTAGGTATTGAACAAATTCAGAAAAGAAATTGTAGTGATTGTAATGAGGTCAGCCAGGTCCCCATAGAATATGAATTCCCTGACTGGGGCTATTAATCTGGTCCAATTAGGGAGCCCTGGCTGACAGATACAAACAGGAGCGTCAGAGGTTCTGTTCATTCTGACAGCTGGCTCTAAGGAAGCCAAACCAATGTCAAGTACAATGAACTTGTAAATAATGAGTGACTTAGTGATGGGACATTGTCCTCTGTGGAGTCAGTTCAATGGTGACAAGAAAACAAAATATGCTCCTGATGAAATTCGCTTACAACAGTCACTTTTGCGTTGGGGTGAGCATTTCTGGCATCATGCTATTATTTAGGAAACTTCACTTATTTGATCCTGCCATCGAGGACTGGGCCCAGTATGTGGAAAGAATACATTACTTTTTCTGGACAATTGACATTGGGGTACATGAAAAGCAATAAGTAATTTTCCTGATAGCTTATGGACCTGCAGCTTTTTCAGTTGTTAAGAGCCCAGCTTTTCCTGAGGCACCAGATACTGAAACCTTTCAACAGTTGATGGATTTAGGCAAGGAATGTTACGACCCCAAGCCTCCTCTAAAGCTGAGACGCTAATGGCTTTACTTGGCAGTTCGAGAACCAGATGAATCTGTGTTGGGATTTTTGACTAAGTTAAAATAACTGGCAGAGGGTTGTGATTTTCGGTTTAATACCTAATGAGATGGTGAGACACCATTTGGTCTGTGAGATTAATGATGTAACCAAGCAAACTCGCTTAATGGCTGAAGCCCATCTGGACTTCAAACAGACAGTACAACTGGCTTTGTCATTAGAAAATGCTCCAAGTGGATCATATGAGTTACAGGGTATTCTGATGAAAGTGGACACCTTCGCCAATCCGAATGAGTTTGGGGGACATCACTTGGGTGAAGGCAATTGCATAGTGTCGTGCAGGACATACCCTAAACAGAGGGGCTGCCGAAAACAAAGCCAAGCCTCGGCCAGATGGTCAACATTTTCATCAGGATCTGTGCCGGCAAGCCATTCTAGTTGCTGCTAGTATGCAGACTCAAGACAGTAAAAGACACCCATTAGGCCTGAATTGAGTAAGAGAACTCATAGGCTGGTATTCAGGACAGTGCACGCCCTGGAAAGTCTACCCACATCTGGTTTGGAAGGGTTAAATTGCTCAGCAACATCCAAACCAGAACCAATCAAAATAAACATCTGTTTAAATGGTCATCCAGTTCTAATGGAGGTAGATACTGGTGCCTCTGTGTCAGTGATTGCAGAGCCAGTTTTTAGCAAAATTCACTCAGGACTACGCACATGTAATTAAAGGGTGACTCAGTGATGGGATACCGGCCTCTTGTTGAGTTATTTCAGGGATCAATAGATTTTTTGATCTTGAGTGAGTTAATGACTTATGGGGATAATGCAAGAAGATGGAACTGCATTGGAAGATCAGCCATAATTGTGCAGAATGGTGAAGCAGGTTAGAATGGCCAAACAGCCTATCTTTGCTCCAGGTTCTTATGAAGTTTGGATTTGTACTTCATTTAGAAAAATATTCCTTCTTTAGATTGCCATAAGTTCATTTAAAAAAAAATCTTAGAGTAATCTGCAAGAAAAATGCACCATTTAACTTAGTAAATTGGAAATAAATAGGAACATAAACATGGTGCAGGAATGTTGCAATTATTGTGTGGTTGCGTTCAGGCATAAAGTGCAGGAAGTAGTGCTTTGATTATAATTTACTTCCTGACTTGAAAGTCTTCAATATTGTCATTGGTGTTCTATGATTATGTAAAGGCATATTCATTTCTGTAATCATACAAACATTCAGATATTTAGAAATCATAAGCCAAAATTCCTTTGAGCACAAAAAATGTCAAAATGCAACTTTATCGTTTTGCAGCAATCTCTTAATTGAACAAGGGCTAAAAATTTAACAGAAAACTTTCTCCATGGCATAACAATCCAAAGGACTTTAACAAAACAATCAAAGCCTTAAGCGTCATGTGAAAACATTTTAAGGGCAGATGCAAATAAATTATTCAGAATATTGTAAAATTCTATAGCTGTCTGTTCAAAGCATTCCTGTGCTGGCTTCTTATTCCCAAAGGACAGAAGAAACATGTTATATAAAATTCTTATCTTGGCCATGGTTCCAATGCTTGTTTCTGAGGTGGACCGCTAATAACATTATGGATTTAGCTACTAAGTACCATTCCATCTTTCCAGTCATTTGGCTGGTGGTATGTTGAGTCACCCAGACAGCAATCTTTATTTAAATCCGGATTTGTGAAAGAGTCTTTCCAGATTACGCTAGTGAAGCATAAAAGCGAAAATGCTTGTAATGTAAGAGCAGATTTAAATTAGACAAAACACAAACACTGCAATCACATTTGAGCATTAACTGCTGCATAAACCAAAAATCTGCAGCAACATGTGCTGCTTGTGCAGTAACCAGATGGAAAGTGGCTCTGGTATCTGGAAGTCAAAACCTTTTTAATCCAGTCATGTCAGATTTGAGGAAAAACAAGCAAGAAAACTCATTCACATTTGGAGCTTCCTTCACCGAACAGATATTCAATATTGTTTTAAAGGGCTGAATCTTACCAGGCCCTGAATGGTGTGAGCTGTGGTGAGATGAGTGACAGTATCAGACAAGACGTATGGGGAGGGTGATCTTGATGTGAAAATCATCTCACTGCATCTTGGTCATTTTTCTCTAGTGGCGTGGTGAGATTCTTGCAAGCTAGCTGCAAGTTCCCTGTTGATGATCCTCACGGCTTGTTAAATGGAGGAGGCGATGGCCTTAGTGGTATTATCACTGCACTGTTAATCCAGAGACCCAAATAATGTTCTGGGGACACAGGTTCCAATCATGCCACAGTAGATGGTTGAATCCAATAAAAATCTGGAATTATCATAAAATCCCTACAGTGTGGAAACAGGCCCTTTGGCCCAACAAGTCCACACTGACCTTCATAACACTTTACCCAGAACCATACCACTATAATGCACCTAATCTACACATCCCTCAGTACTATGGGCGATTTAGCATGGCCAATCTACCTAGCCTGCATGTTTTTGGACGGTGGAAGGAAACCAGAGCACCTGGAGGAAACCCATGCAGACTCTACACAGACAGTCGCCTGAGGGTGGAAACAAACCCAGGACCCTGGCACTGTGAGGCAGCAGTCCTAACCGTGCCGCTATTAAGAGTGTAATGATGGCCATGAATCCATTGTTGATTGTTGTTCCATAATGTTCTTGGGAAGGAAACTGCCTTCCTTACCTGGTCTGGCCTACATGTGACTCCAGACCTATAGCAATGCGGTTGACTCTTAACTGTCCTCTGAGCAATTAGGGTTGGGCGATAAATATTGGCCTAGCCAGCGATGCCTTCATCCCATGAATGAATTTACGAAAAATCCTGTTTACAACCCAACTCGCCCCGAGTTGCGGTCTTATCAAGCGCGCTATGCAAACTAGATGTCTTGATTCAGAAACCAGAACAACTTCAATTCACCATTTGTGCCTGGAGATCGATATGGACACAGACAAACTGGAGATCAGGGCATCATTCACCAGCACCAGCCAGAGGTACCTGTGCCCTCACTTGATGGATTTGGTAATAATCAGGGTCGCTCAACTAACTCATTAATGACCAAGCAGTGACATCATAGGGCACTATAACATGTTGACAGACACAGAGACATATCAACAGTGAAACACATGGGTTTATGAAATATTAAAATTAGTTACACTCCATTGATGTGAAAGCAACTTGATACATAACAATGTTTTTGACCTAACATAGTATGGTAGACAAGCAATTTGCATCAAATATAATGACCAACAAACTATTTACAAGTTTTCCAGCCATCACACACACACCTGTCATTGTTACATTCTTCTCCTGCCTTCTATTTTCCAGGTCTGGCAGCAACGGTGGAGAGAAATCAGAGTTAACATTGCAGACCCAGTGACCCTTCCTCAGAACTGATGGTAGCTAGGAAAATATCAGTTTACATGCAGAAGATAGGGTTGGGGCAGGGGGGAAGGAGTAAATGATAAGTGGGGATGGAGCCCAAAGAGAGAGAAGAACAGTTGGACAGACAAAAGAATGGATAGGATAGGAGGGTGAATAGCTGTTAATAGGATCTTAGTGGCTAACAATTGTTTGCGTGTAATAGCACACTATTTGATTACAACGCCTGTGGTGTTGGGGTTGGGGTAAGGATATAGGAGAGCTCAAGTCCTAGAGTTATTGAACTTGATATTGAGTCTAGAAGGCTGCAGGGTCCCCAAGTGGAAAATGAGGTGCTGTTCTTCCAGCCTGCGCTGAGCTTTGCTGGAGCACTGCAGCAAGTTTGAGACAGAGGTATTGGCCAGGAAACAGAGTGGTGTGTTAACGTGACAGGCAACTGGAAGCTCAGGGTCAGTTATGCAGAGCCTGGAGAATAACAGGCAATGACCCAATATTGTGGCTACCTTGCTCTGGCTTAAGGCCAGAATTGCTTTGCCAAGCATTCATGTTTTAAAATCTGTTTTTCATCTGCTCCTATAAATCCCTTGCATTACAGACTGAAAATGCTGGAAATACTCAACAGGTCAAGCAGTGTCAGGACAGTCAACTTTACTAATGACCATCCATTAGAACTGCCATTCGCATTGTAACTTTTCTCCTTGCTGATGAGAGATCATTTGGTCAACTTCATAGTATAGCTTCTTTCCCATAAAGGTAGCTCTGTACCTTCTAACATGTACTTATCAACCATTTTCATTTTTGTACATCTTCAAAATTTTCATTCTTAATAATCTTATGCACTAAAATTATTTCTAACACACTTCTGTCATGTGCTAAAGTCATAGAGTCATAGAGATGTACATCATGAAAACAGACCCTTCGGTCCAACTCATCCATGTCAACCAGATATCCTTCATAAGTCTAATCCTATTTACCAGCATTTGGTCCATATCCCTCTAAACCCTTCCTATTGATATATGCATCCAGATTCCTTTTAAATGTTGTAATTGTACCAGCCTCCATCACTTCCTCTGGCAGTTCATTCTACACTCAAAAGTTACCGATTAGGACCCTCTTAAATCATTCCCCTCTCACCTTAAACCTATGTCCTCTAGTTATGAGACGCCCCCACCCTGAGGAAAAGACCCTATCTATTCATCCTATCCATGCCCTTTTTATAAACCTCTATAAGGTTACCCCTCAGATTCGACACACCAGGGAAAATAGCCCCAGCCTATCCAGCCTCTTCCTAAAGCTCAAAACCTTCAACCTTGGCAACATCCTTGCAAATCTTTTTGAACCCTTTCAGGTTTCACAACATCCTTCCTATCGCAGGGAAACCAGAGTTGCATGCAATACTCCAAGAGTGATTCTCAATTTTTATAAACTCTTAAAGGGTGGCATTATGGCATAGTGGCTAGCACTGCTGTCTCACAGCACCAGGGACCTGGGTTTGATTCCAGCCGTGGGGGGCTACTTGTGTGGAGTTTACACTTTCTCCCCATGTCTGCACAAATTTCCTTCAGGTGCTCTGGTTTTCTCCCACAGTCCAAAGGTGTGCAGGCTAGGTGGATTGGCTATGCTTAAAAAAAATGCCCTGTAGTGTCCAGGAATGTGCAAGTTAGGTGAATTAGCCATGGTAAAAACTCTATGCAAGGTCATGTTGGGGCTGGGTCTGAGTAGGATGCTTTTTGAAGGATTGGTGCAGACCTGATGGGCTGAATGACCTTTTTTGCACTGTAGGGATTTTATGATTCCATTCTATGATTCTAAATTACATTCATACAATAATAAAGGCAAGTCACTATAGTCTTACCAGACCAAAGAGCTGCTCTCTCATTAGAGAGAGAACTGACTGGTGGTGGTTCAATCTGAGGATCACCATACATCAGACAAAGGGAAAGGTTGAGAATGAGAGTCCTTCATAATAACCTCAGCCAATGCAGGAAATGAGCCTACACTATTGGTGTCACTCTATTGCAAACCATCTTGCCAGCTAACTAACACCCATTACATTGTGAACATATGTACAAGGAACAAGAGTGGGCCAGTTGGTTGGAAAGTTCTTCACTTCCTCACGCTGCATTAAACTAAGATTAAGGTGGAGAAGTTGAAAGTAGTACCTTACAAAGATGAAAGCATAGTTTGATGAATAGGTGATTTAGAGGCGTTCACTAGAACAGAAAAGTAATTTGCAAGATAAAATGATTTTTGAGAGACTTTCCATGAACATGGTGAGTGCAACACTAACTACAGTACCAGTGGCAGAGTTTAAGAGCAGGGAATATTTAGGAGAGAATGGAAGGGAATATGTTGGGCTGAAGGTCTGTAAAAAGTTATTTGAATCAGTTGAGATAAGATCATGGAAGAAATAGGAGATGAGGAATGGTACATGAGTACATCATTTAATCAATCTATTTGATTTTGTGGTTGGCTCTGGGCAAAAGTGGCTTGCTTCATCACGTTTGTTAGTGGGAGGATGGGAAGAAATTTGGAGAAAGAGAGGGTGTAAAGTGTTATATATAAAGCTGTGTCATGGTCAGTCCAGTTATATGTCTCCAAGTGTCAACTTTTTCTATTTATTCATTCATAGCGTCCCTGGCAAGACCAGAATTTATTGCCCATCACTACTTGTCCTTGAATCAGGGGTGATGAACTGCATTTTGGAATGGTTGCAGTCTATACAGTGAAGTTACTTCCACAGTGCTGTTAGGCAGGGGATTTCAGTGATTACCGCAGAACTCTGACTTTTACAGCTTTTTCTCACAGAAGTTTTTATCATGTCTTACAGGCAGCTGTGACAGACAGAATCTTTCGCTTATTCGTATTTGTCAAACAAGACAAGAAAGCAGAGTCTAAAGAGTGAAATATTTTACCCTATCAAGCCTTCTAAAATCAGATTTTCTTTTAATTCACTGCAGTGCAGCATTGCCTGAAAGTACCCTAGCCATAGGTTAGTGTTAAGTTAATCTCTTTCTCTTCTCAATCTGATCATGGGATGAAAGTTTCTTCCTGTGTTTTTTCAGCCCTTCTCTCAGACAGAGTGAAGCCCTTAGGTGTCTATAATTTGGCATTAAATGAGCAGTTTCATTCTTGTAGGCCTGAGGATATCATGGGGGATGGAAAAGCCACATTAATACAGCTATCAGTTCCCTTTATGAGGCCGGGATCAAAGCACAGAGTTAATGGAATACTAAAAGAACTGTACTGTTATTAACCTATGCCACACTAACCTAGGACTATATTGATAGAGTGCAAAGATTGCTTAATGTGAATGGAATGCAAAGTAAGGCAATTCTGACACTAAAATAAAATTGCAAATCACCAATATCATTCAATATTTCCTATTGAATCTAGTTATATTGAAATGTCCAACAAGACACCAAAATAATAAATTGATTCCAAAAGGTATATTTCCTTCAATCAATCATTGTCCTACTGCTCAATGTATTAAACCACTATCTAATTTCACTTAATCACATTTGCTTTGTTCTGCACATTATAATTTTATTTTAAAAAGAAGTCATGATTGCTTAAGTTTTCATCATATAGTAGTGAAATATTTTGTACCTTTTGAATATAGAATCAGTTGTTGAGTGAGGCAAACAACCCAAGGTTCAAATATCATAAATTCTCCTCTGAGCACATGCAGCAAATTGAAATCCTGATAGATAAGCATCTTGCAGCATTAAGCTGCCTTTTACGATTGTAAGACATTCGACCTCACTTCCATTTCCTTGCTCATCCAGCTACTTCCCCATCTTCTCTACTTTGTTTTTACTCAATGTTTACTACTTCAATATTTAAAGGGAAACTACTCAGATAAGAAAAGTCATTTTGACTAAAATCTTCAGATTTTACACTTATATAAAAGGGTTGTAAATGTGGGAGCAGGTATCTAAACCAATACAATCAGACAAAGGCAGTTTGGAAAATAAATTGACGTCATGTAAAGCTGCACAATGTTTTTTAATCCATTGTATATTGGTTTCAGCTTTCCTCAAAATTTCAAAGCATTATCCACACATTGTCAGTTAGATCCTGACTTGCAGCAAAAATCACTTCATGGCACGCAATGCAGACAATGTTTAATACGAGGGAATAGTAATGGATAAGTTCTCTAGATTTGTCATCAGGCCAGCAAAGGGAATGCTGCTTACTTAAAACTAGGTGATTTATTGAAATATTGGCTTTTTAAGTAAAGAGTGGATATTAGGTGAGTTGTTTTAAAATATCAAACCTCCTTTGATCAACAAAATCAACCATTGAAGGCATCTGTAAAACATTTCAAAAAGAAAGGAACTTGGTACAATGTTTCATCATGAATTGTTCAGTACTGGGATTCTCAAGTGGTACAGTCTACTGGGAAACATGGTTTAAATAGTACATTCTGACTAGTGAAATTAATTTAAACATGTTTAGGATTCCATGAGATCTAAAAAGAATGATTTTTCCAAAATATTAAAATACTTTTAATGTTGGTTTAAGAAGATATCTCATCATCACCTTCTCAAGAGCAATTAAGGATAGGCAATAAAAGTTGGCCGAACCAGCTATGCCAACACTCCGATATTGAACTTTAAAAACAGCAGTTGAATTTCTATACTGGTGGTTCTATCTTTGTGATTTGATGATGTGGAGGTGTTGGTGTTGGACTGGAATGGACAGAGTCAGAAATCACACAACACCAGGTTATAGGCCAACAGGTTTATTTGAAATCACAAACTTTTGGAGCGCAGCCCCTACATTAGATGCACCTCACGAAGGGGCTACATTCCAAAAGCCTGTGATTTCAAATAAACCTGTTGGACTATAACCTGGTGTCATGTGACTTCTGAATTCAGTGATTTGACTTAGTCAGCATCCAGTTGGTTGGTTTATTGATACTTTCCCATGTTGCCAGCTATGGATTGCTAAGGGAACATCTCCAATCATTTAGCACAAACTGATTTGCAACATTGATATGCTGATGTGTGCCTGATCTATAAATGTTCATAATTGTTCCCTTCCTTACTGAAACAAAAGCTTTACACAACTTGAGGAATTATTACTGATGTGGTTTAACCATCACAACATACAGAATAGGAGCCTATCTATTCTGTGCCTATCTATCATTCAGTAATATATAGGCAATCCTTGATCTTAACTTCATCCTCCCTCCATATCATTCAGTAATATATAGTCAATCCTCCAACTTAAATTCATCTTTCCTCCAAGTCATTGGATTCCTGCAATGCCCAAATGATCCATCAAACTCATTTTTGAAAACACTTGGCAACTGGGAATCCATGGCCTTCTGGAGTAAACTGTATTAAAGACTCACAACCTGGTTCTGAGCTAAGAGGTTTATCTTCATCTCTGTCTTAAATTCTTGACCTTTTATTGAGAGATGATGACCCTTCATTCTATACCCTCCTGCCAGGGGAAACCAGCCTCTCAGCATCTATCATGTCAATCCTTGTAAAATTTCTACATGTTTCAATGAGATCACCTCTCATTCTTCCAAACTTCATTGCACTAAATCAATATCAGGACAATGTGCAGGAGCTTCCCAGGCAATGTCTGAGGTTTAATCGCAACTGCTTTATCAATCACCTTCCCTCCCATTCAAGGTTAGAAATGAGAAGGTTGATTAATAATTGCACAGTGTTCAGTTTTATTGACCCTTCTCAGATACTGAGGCAGTCTACGCTCACCTTATGTCAGGCATGACCAACATTCAGGCTTGAGCTGATGAGTGTTGACATAAGGTGCCATACAATGATGTTCTCCAGCAAAGGAAGAATCTAATCACCTCCCCCTGACATTCAATGAATAACTGATACTGAATCTCCTACCATCACATCCTGGGTGGGGTGTTCCTATTAACCAAAATCTAATCAATCCATTGGGTGGCATGGTGGCTCAGTGGTTAGCACTGCTGCCTCACAGTGCCAGGGACTCAGATTTGATTCCACCCTCAGACAACTGTCTGTGTGGAGCTTGCACATTCTCCCCGTGTCTGTGAATATTTCTTCTGTGTGCTCTGGTTTCGTCCACAGTCCAAAAACATGCAGGTCAGGTGGATTGGCCATGCTAAATTGTCCATAGTGTGCAGCGGTGTCCGGGCTAGATGGGTTAGCCATGCAGAGTTACGGGGATCAGGTAGAGGGGCGAGTATGGGTGGGATGCTCTTCAGAGAGTCGGTGTGGGCTGAATGGCCTGGTTCCACATTGTGGGGATTCTTGGAATATCCTATGAATAAAATTGCATAAGTGCTGTCACCATGTGAGTAGGTTAGAGGCTGGCAGAGCTGTGTTTATTAATTTGCCTCCCAGCTCCCCAAAAACTGTTCACTATTTAGAAAACACAAGGCAGGAACGTGAATGGAGGGGTGAGTGCTGTACCATCTACAGGCAAGAAACTGGACAGCACCCAGGAAAAAGGCTGCAGTGTGCAATACCTACACTGTTGCTGCAAAACACTTTTTTTTATTCATTCACGGGATGAGGGCATCGCTGGCTAGGCAGCATTTATTGCCCATCCCTAATAGTCCAGTGGGCAGTTAAGAGTCAACCACATTGTTATGGGTCTGGAGTCACATGTAGGTCAGACCAGGTAAGGATGGCAGTTTCCTTCCCTAAAGGGCATTAGTGAACCAGATGGGTTTTTCCAACAATTGACAATGGATTCACAGTCATTATTAGACCTTTAATTCCAGATATTTATTGAATTCAAATTCCACCATCTGCCATGGCGGGATTCAAACTTGGATCCCCAGAATGTTATTCGGGTCTCTGGTTTGACAGTTCAGCAATAATACCACTAGGCCATTGTCTCGCCAAAGTGTCCTTCAGCAATGTCCTCTATTATCTAGAATTAAAGGGTCACAGGTGGACGGAATTGGCAGCACTTCCAGGTTCTTCTTTAAATCACTTACTATCTTCATTTGTGACAATATCATTGTTCTTTTATCATTACTGGGTCAAAATCCTGGAACTCTCTACTTGATAACACTGTAGGAGTACCTTCACCATGTGGACAACCACTCTCTTCTCTGAGGGGGTTGCTGGCCCAGACAGTGACAACTACATCTGAATCAATACACGATAAACAGAAGCAAAGGGATCTGAGAATAGAAATGCACCAATTACTAAACATTGTGAACGAAAACCGAAAGAACTGCGGATGCTGAAAATCAGAAACAAAAACAGAAATTGCTGGAAATGCTCAGCAGGTGTGGCAGTATCTGTGGAGAGAAATCAGAGTTAATGTTTTGGCTTGAGTGAGCCTTCTATATAACTGATTAACTCTGATTTCTCTCCACAGATACTGCCACACCTGCTGAGCTTTTCCAGCAATTTCTGTTTTTGTTACCAAACATTGTGAAGCAATTTAATAGAATATTAGAAAAGTAAACAAATATTAAAGTTTGTTTCTAGATTTATAGAATTGAAGATTTACATTAAACATACATCAAAACTTGAAAAGGATATAGAACAACTACAGGTTACGCAAAAAAGGATTTACACGGATAATTCCAGAACAGCAAGGTCACAATGATCAGGGAAGGATGAACAAGCTCAACTTTTTATTGCAAAGGGAAGGTAAAGGGGTGACCTATTGAAGTTCCTTAATATTCTCATAGATTTTGACAGTCGACACAGACTGTTTTCACCTGTGGAGTAGAGCAAAATTAAAGGTCATTGATGTAAGATCGTGAACAAGAAAGTGACAAGGAATTCAGAAGGAGCATTTTTATTAAAACCACACGATGGTAAGAATATGGAGCTTGCTGTCACAAGGAACAGTTGAGGGGAGTGTTACTGATGCAGTTAAGCGGAAGAGGGGAATTGAGGGTTTGGCTGATAGTGTAAGCTGAGGAAGGATTGGATGATACGTGATGAGACCAGAAACACCAGCATGAACTCGTCAGGCCTAATCACTTGCCTCTGTGCTATATATTTTCTGTTTTTCTCTGTGATCTCTCCTTTAAAGAGAATCCTCTAATTTCAAGAATCAATCCATTGAAATGTTTTCACATCCTAAGACACATGAATCCTTCCTTAGGTAAGAAAATATATTAACTTCGGGCAGAGTCTTAAAAGAGAAATTGGCTAATTGTCATCCTTGTAAATTTCATGCAATGTATCTCTCTATAAAGCCTAGTGAGTCTCCTAACGTAATTGTCCCAAATGCACTTCATTAACTGTGTACAATGACCCAAGACATCCTACTAACAGTGTACCATGCCCCATCAAACCCCATAAGCAATGCAATATGTCCATCACATCCATTGACCATGCACCATTCTCTATTGCATCCCAATAATTGTGCACCATACCCCATCTCACCACATTAACTGTTCCCCATGTCCCATCGCATCCCATTAACTGTACACCATATCTCATTGCATCCCATTAACTCTGCCCCATGTCCCATCTCACCTTATTAACTGTATCCCATGTCCCATTGCACCCCATTAACTGCACACCATGCCCCATTGAACTCCATTAACTATGCACCATGCCCCACCACACACCCCCTGTCCGATGCTACCTCAACTCTCCCACACACAGTTGGTGGTCGTACTCACCATTGCCAGAACATGTTGATGTTCCAGTGCCGTATTTACAAGGCCAATGTGCATCTGATTAAACATTAGCAGTCACAAGCTGCCCTCAACATGTCCACTTTGCAGCAAGGGGCCTGGAACTCCTAGTGAATGGAAAGGTGCTGAGGATGCCCGATCGCTTTCTCCAGGCCTGTCCATGGAGGCCTCAACACAGGGCCCTGCCAACCTTGTCCGAGGTTCCCACTTGGCTCAGTGTGGTTTTACCATTTAGAGGAAGACTCAACAGTGTAGGAAGAAGGTCAATGATTTTCTTCACTCTGCCAGATAAGTGCAACCATCTTTTCTCTGCTACCTCATTTTCATTCTATTGCTACTGCTGCACACATCTGCCAGTAAGGTTCTTGCTGTACTGACCCCACTGTTGTATGCAACATCTTCCCTCACTTGTTCTTACCACTCAATCCCTGCATGCTGCTATCCCTGCATGACTCTGTGTTGCCTACCCACTTTCACTCTGAATATTCATCACTTTTCTTCCATCTGCACCAGCTCCAACAGCTGAATCGCTCACTTTCATCTCATTTGATCCTTCCATTTCTCTCATTCCAGAAGAAAACAGATCATAATAAGGCCAAAGGAGCCAGGATAGTTGGTGGGGAATCAGACATTTAGCTCCTCACCTCCAATGAAGAGAGGATCTTGGCCTTAGCAGTGAAGTCTAGGACTCTGTGTGGCAAGGCAGAATAAGCCACATCTTGGTAACCTAGTAAGAAGCATTGTGCATTGCTGTGATACTCCCTCATTCACCTCACTGTGAATGCATTCTTAACATGCCAGAATATCCAACCATTCTTTGTAATGCTTTCTGAGGTTTGCCTCTGCAGATATGAACAATATTTGTATAAGAAGGTGGTGCCATAAAACATTCCCTCCTCTACCTCTGAGGAGGATGGCACAGATATCTCAGAGGAAGGATCAGCAACGCCTCCTCCTGCATTCCCACCAGCTCAGCCGACACCTCAGTGGAGTATATTAGCTAGATTGGAGCTAAGACTTTTTGCTGGTCAGCACATCTTTGCCATGTCTCGCAGTCGGTTGAGGGAGAAACGCCTCAGGTCACTGGCACTGGAAGGACTATCAGAGACTAGGCCTCTGCTCAGGCCTCAGGCAATTTGAGACTTCACTGAAATGCACAAGCAGAAACTGAGGCAGTGGGCAGGTTTGTCGGGGGCACTGGGCAACCTGACACAAAGGTTACGAGACTGCAGCAATGATATTGGGATCTTGCTGCATCTGCCATCCCAGTTTGGCTGCTTCCATGGACAGGCTGGTGGCTGCCATGGATAACCAAATCCTTGACATGAAGAGGTTACTATATTTTCACACAGACCTGCACTTCATCCTTCCAGCCATTGGTGCTCAGCACCAAGCGACTCCTCTATTTTCATTTCATCACTTTACTTACTCTCTCCATTCCCCCACCCCAGCCCCAACATGCCAGATCTAGCAGTCCACTGTCCCTTCCCCCATGAAAGCCAGGTTGTTGCTGACTGTTGATGATCCTCTCCCCTCATATTACCCCTTTCCATTCAATGTTCTATTCACTCCCACACTTATGTATTGAATTGCTCTTCCTCACAATTGTAATCCTCTCTGTATCCCAGCTGCTGCCTCCAAATTCCACAATCAATTTCCCCAAATTTCCTTTTGCAGCAGTGGACCCCCATAATCCACCTTTGTCTTTTAGTGGACAGACCCCAGGCTGACCCCATGCATAAAACTTTGAGCAACATATCCAGACAGCCCCGAATGATGAGTGACCAGAAACCTGACTCGTATCTGTACAGCTCCCAGACTGGCTTCCTGTGGTTTCACAAACTGGTTGCACAGGACAAACAGGGTTCGCTGTTGGAATCTAAAAGGTACGGACTCCCTGACTGTGACCAATCCCAGGCAGTACACTGACTCTGCCCAAGCCCCTGGAGAGGCTGCCCTTGACTTACAGGAACCCTACCCTTGATTAACAGGGACCCTGTCATTGCCTGAAGGGTACCTTCCTTGACTTGACTGACGACTGTTCCCTTTAGTCTTTGAGATATGGCCATTGCTTGAATCCTATGCAGTGTGTTTGGTGAGATTGACATGGCATGGTGTGGTAGAGCAACACGTCCATCCCCCTGACTGATGACTACTGGCAGTCGTGACTAACTGCCTGCTGTTGTGTCTCTGCTATAAGGCAAAGCAAGACAGAAGTACTGTGAGCTTTTAAGCTCTGGCTGAAGGTCAAACTGCAAAGAAGGCAAGACAAAGCATGGCAGGGATGGTGTGAACATTGGAACTGGCCCAAAATGACTGAGCACTAAGAAAGCAAGTGAGGATTCCTGTGAACAGCTGAGTCCAATCCATGAGTTATAGTCTTTTGTCGCTATGTGCAAGCCGTCCTTGCAGCAGAATTGCAGTGCCCTCCAATTGCGGCACTGAAGTGCAGAAACATACTGTGAGTGGATCAGAGATGTGCCAGAATGATGTGGTGACGCTGAAGTGTATTAGAAGCCAATGTCTGTGAATGGGCTGGGTACATATTGGTGCTGCTCATGCAGTGTATTGTGAAATGATGATGTCAGGCTTCCAATACGGCAGGCCAGAAATGGCGAGATGGAGTCAACAGTGAGCTTTTCCTGTTGGGAATTTTCAGTGTCCAGTTTCTGTTCAGTGGTTGCATGGGAAACTGCATAACAATGAGGTGAGATTAAGTACAAATAGGATGCCAATACATGCAAATAGGCCTTTCATAGCTCACTAGTGAGAATCTCATCTCACTGTTCAACAATTGGTTGGAAATTGGGACTTCTTGCTCTTGAAGAGAAGCTCTTTGTTGGATATTTTACCTAATTTTCCCAATTTTCTCATTTCCTGATATTGAAGTGTTGGGAAGATTCTGCTCTTCTGTTTTAAACAGTTGTAGTTATCATACATTGTAAAATAATTTATTTCTCTGCCCAGTGCTTTGTAGATTCGTGTTTACACAGCAATGACATCATTCAGACTTGACTTGGAGTAGTCAGCTTAATGCTGTGAGGGAAATCATACACATGGTTAAAGAACATTGTCAATGATTGTAATAGTTATAATTAATGCATCTACTTTACACTGTTCAGACTATATAACCTTGCCAAACTGAGATCCCTGATGGGATCATTAACATTCAATGCTTAGAAAAGCATACTTGAAAAGAAATGTAAGAATTAAAGTGAATGGCATGTTAGTGTCGATTATAATTGAACTTGATTTTATAAAGCTCTCATTTTAAGGGGTAATTTATTGCTGCAATATTGAACAAGAAATATGCAGCAAAACAAAGTGTGTCATATCATCTTATTTTCTCCTCAACAAGCATGGACCTCATGTAACTGATAATTGAAATTCCTTAGTCAGCTCCTTCAGCCAAAACGTTTTTTCCTAAATTAACTTAACCCCAGTTTTAACACAAAGCTGCAAAAATAAAACTGCAAATGATAATACCTTCATTCTATTTCAGATGATTCTTGGATTGGTTCTTAACACTGTTTCAATTTAGTTGACAATAAATGAAACTAATACCCCACTTAATAAATGCAAATTAAAAGTAAATACAGACCAATAAATGATGGCAAGAGGTGAAGCAGATGTATTCACTTGTGTAGCTGACACCACACTGCGTTATGATGCTGGATTTGTAATTTTTTCATTGAACAAACTGCTTAGCAAAGCACATTTTCTACATAAAGTATACCCCAAGCAGCAGTACAAAAAAGCAAATGCTGCAAATGTTTGATATAAAGCAGAAACAGAAGAGTTCAGAATCATGCTTTCAAGTCATTGCACGTAAACAATAGGCAGCTTTGGTTTCTAGTCGCAGTAATACATTCAAACAAGAAACAGTCTGACAATTGTTATGACTGGTCTTAGGTGTGATTCCTCAGGTTATCCTGAGTCCAAATGGGATACCCCAAAGTGTCAAGCTCATGGGTGAACAGGAATGAACTGGTCCCCCTTCTTCATTTATCTATCACTTCCGTTGGGCATGCCAAGGTTAACTAAAAGAGATTCCCTCTCTTATGGACATCTTTCTCCCGGACCAAATTAGTTAATGTTTTTTAAGGGAGTTAATTTAATGAGGCTTTCTTCAGTTAATAAAACAATGGGTTTTATTAGTTACTAGTCACAAGCAGAAATAATGAAGTAACACACGTTCGCACAGATTAGAAATGGGAAGTGAGTAAAAAAAAGATAAAAGTTAAAAAATATACAAACCATTCTCTAGATTGTTCATGAAATATAGAGAATTGAGCGCTCGTAGTTGAGCATATAATTTTGAGATTCTTGGCTTTACTTGCAACAGAAAGGTGACTAGTGGATTGTTTTTCAGCTATGTCTTTCACAGTACATGAGCACTTGGACCCAGGCTTTTATGCATGTGTACTGCAGTCCACTTGTACTCACAAACACTTCATTCTATTGCACACACAGATAAGGCTTAAACCGCATTTCTAACCACGTTCACTGCATGTTCTTGAAAGATGAAAATGTAAGCATGTCTCTTGCCCAGACTGTTTTCTTTTCTCCTATCATGTTGTAATCTGAGATAACAAGGTGTGGAGCTGGATGAACACAGCAGGCCATGCAGCATCAGAGGAGCAGGAAAGTTGACGTTTTGGGTCTGAACCCTTCTTCAGAAATGGGGATGGGGAAGGGGGCTCTGAAATAAATAGAGAGAGGGGGAGGCGGTGACAGATGGTAGATAGTGGAGCAGATAGGTGGAGAGAAGACAGACAGGTCAAGGAGGTGGGGATGAAGCTAGTAAAGGTGAGTGTAGGTAGGGAGTTTGGATGGGGGTGGGTCAGGGGGGGGGGGGGGGGGGTAGGTGGGAGGGAAGATGGACAGGTCAAGGCGGCAGGGATGAGGTTAGTAGAGGTGAGTGTAGGTAGGAAGTGGGGTTGGGGGTTGGTCAGTGAGGTGGGAGGAGCGGATAGGTGGGAGAAAAGATGGACAGGCCAAGGAGGCGGGGGCGAGAGGGAGGGGCTGGTCTTGGGATGAGGTCAGGCGTGGGGAGATTTTGAAACTTGTAAAGTCCACATTGAGACCATTGGGTTGTATTGTTCCCAGGCAGAATATGAGGTGCTGTTCCTCCAGTTTTCAGTTGGCATCGTTGTGACACTGGAGGAGGCCCAGAGTGGACATGTTGTCCAAGGAGTGGGAGGGGGAGTTGAAGTGGTTCACGACTGGGAGGTGTTGTTGTTTGTCACGAACCGAGTGTAGGTGCTCCACAAAGCGGTCTCCAAGCCTCCGTTTGGTTTCCCCGATGTCGAGGAGGCCACATCGGGAACAGCGGATACAATATACCACATTAGCAGATGTGCAGATGAACATCTGTTTAATGTGGAAGGTTTTCTTGGTGCCTGGGATGGAGGTGAGGGGGGAGGTATGGAGGCAGGTGTAGCACTTCCTGTGGTTGCAGGGAAAGGTGCAGGAGGTGGTGGGGCTAGTGGGGAGTATGGAGCAGACTAGGATGTTGCGAGAGAACGGTCCCTCCGGAAGGCAGATAAGGGTGGGACGGGAAATATGTCCTTGGTAGAAGGGTCGGATTGCAGGTGGCGGAAGTGGCAGAGGATGATGTGTTGAATCCTGGATACATGAGGACAAGGGGATTCTGTCTTTGCTGTTATTGCAGGGTGTGAGGGCTGAGGTGCGGGAAATGCAAGAGATGTGGTCGACCACTGTGGGGGGGATATTGCGGTCCTTGAAAAACGAGGACATCTGGGATGTTCAGGAGTGGAACGCCTCATCTTGGGAGCAGATGCGGCGGAGGCGAAGGAATTGGGAATAGGGGATAGCATTCTTGCAAGAAGGTGGGTGAGAGGAGGTGTAGTCTAGGTAGCTGTGGGTGTCGGTGGGCTTGAAATAGATACTCACCAAGAGTTGACAGTTCAGTTTGTAGTACATTTCCCCCTTAGCAGTTTCCTTGACATGTCGTGACATTGACACCTTCAAGTGTGAAGTTCCAGGGTTCCTCTCCAGACAGCCACTGGATTTTTATCCATAGGTATCTCGTAGCTACATCTCCTCCTTTATTAAGAAAGTACATGTTGCAATTAACAAAAAAAATGATATGTCCATAGGTAATGAGGAATTATGATCCATGGTCATGACATAATGCAAATGTCTTTCATACAGTTTGTGTTGGCAATACTAATGTCACTGATCAGATGAATAGAAATAAGTATTTGACAGTACATGTCTTTTTAAGTTTTTCTTTGCTGTTCGTAGGGGCAAGATAAATTTTATCTTCAGCAATATTGAGGGTTATTGTGAATATGAATATTGTATCAACAGCATGTGGTTTTGACTTATTGTTATAAAGTGGAATCTAATGAGAACAGATATGATAATAAGTTAGTGGTGTATCACACTGTAACAGGAACATCAGCAGTCATGTACAAGGGGCTGTAAAGTGAAGTTGGAATACTACTGGGATGTACTTACAGAGAATGGTATTAGGTACAATAGTGTCCTACGGGAGTAACCTACGGGAGTCACTCATGGGAAAGGGGAAACCATTACAGGCCACAAGCTACCAGCAAGACAAAGATTGCCATCTCTTCAGTGTGCAGAACAGAACCCTGAGCCACAAGCCTCTTGGCAAAACAAACCATAAACAAGGCTAACACAATTATATCTCAGTTCTCTCAGGCTATTGCAACAATGGTCTTAAAAGATCAAAACACCTCCTGTTGCATCAACATGGTCTTTCCATTTCTCCTGCCAGTCAGTCTGAGGCACCTTGGAGTGAGACTGCCCAATTATTTCCAAATTAAAGAGAATTTTGAATTAAATTCACTTCCACTGGAAGCAGGCAAATTAATTTCTCAGGATCCTTCACAGTCACTGAAGGGAGATAGAAATATTCTTTGCTCTTCTGGTTGAGTTAGATTCCATGCTATTTGCTTAATTCAGGTGGGAGAAAGGTTCACTTTCAAGCGTTGCATCATAATTCCTTCCAGCCTGTGATTTCAGTGTGTTTTGAATTTCTCTTGTAGATTCTTTAAAAACGTCATCCTTCCGAACTGTCCGCATTTTATTCTAAGAGCAGAAAATACTGGGAATAAGTTGGCATTGTCACAGGAGAGAGAGCCAGGCTTAGCATTTCCGGTCAATGATCTGAAGGAAGGTCTGAAACAAGTTTTAAGCAAATTCAGCAAATTATGAGTAAGGAAACAAAAAATAGTGAAGATGAACAAAGTAAAAGGGTCAAACAGAAATCTTGTTGGAGGGAAGAGGAGAACTTCAAGGTGGCAATCCTGTCATTTTGCAAGTTTGCTAAAATCTGTTCAATAACAATGAACTGTTTTATTGCAGTTGCATTTATGTCACTTGAAATTTGCACAACCATGCATCTAATAGCTTCAGTTAATCTCGTGTGACACAAAAGCTGCAGATCTCATCATTTCTGTAGTTTATTTCCTCTTGGAGATGCCAGGTTAACGTACCACTGAAATTGATGGCTCTTGCAGTCTTTGAGTACCCGGCTCAACAACTCTCTATTTCTTGCTACATTAGTCAAACAGACCAGCAATCTTACTCCTGAATAATTTGTCATATGCACTTTGAGTGCAAAGAAATACTGCAGTAACAAGTTCACTTGTAACGCTGACCTTTCTACTTCATGCATAAGTAATACATCATCCCATAGGCATCTCCTGAATAAGAAGAATAATTTGTACTCTAAGTACGAGATAGCGAGAGAGGGGGTCTGTTCTTCTTGACTATCTTCTGAGTATTTAATGGTACATTTTTTTCTTCCTTTGAAGAACCAAAAGGAGGTAGCATAAATAATATGTCCATTTTGTCTGTGATTTAACTTTTTGGATTTACCACTTAGGATGCTGAGTGGGTAGCTCTCTTAGCTCTCGATAGAGAATGCTGCAGGTTTGATTTTCACGCCAGACAATTATGCACAAAATTCAGTTGGACACTTCAGTGTGTGACTGTGGGAGTGCTGGATTGTCAGGAATGCCAACATTCTAATGAGGTCTTAAACCAAGATTCTGTATGCCTTTCCCCTTTTGAAGTTAAAAGATCTCACCTTTTTATTGGAAGAAAGGCAGGTGTGTTCCCTTAGTGGCCTGACTCAAACGAATCCTTCAACCCACATCACTTAAAAGCATTACCACATTGTGGATTGTGCAATTTGCTTTGTGCAAATTCGGCTACTGCATTTTAAATATTACCATAGTGATTACCCTGGCTATGAAGTGTTTTGGAACACGTTAAGATCACGAATATAAACTCAAGACTTTTCCTCTTTATATACAATTGTGCAATCACTTCAACAAATGCTTACTTTCTTCAGGTTCATTGTTTCTTCCCCACACACTGGAACTCCGTTTCCTCATGGTTGAAATCTTTCATATAGTCAGCAGCTTATTCAGGCTTCTTTCATGAAAACAAGAAGATACAGTGACCACATTCATGCCATGCTATCTTATCCTTTTTCATTAATAATGTTGCCATCTCTCCTAACAACTTTCATCTGTTGAATAATTCCACAATCTTCCTGCAAATCCATTCAAGTTGCTGGTTGTGTTCCAGAGTATTATTCACTTTGTTAATTTTGAGAAATTTATAAATAACAAATTTACAAAATGTTTTGTAACTGGCACAGAGAAAAATTTTGAATTTTCCATGCATGTGAATTATTTCAATGCAAGTAAAAACTGACTGATTTTTGCAAAGGGTGATCAATTAGCAAGACTGCTTTCACACATGGGTGCCAAATAAATTTTGTAAATAAGGTAATGCATAAAATGGAGGCAGAATCCTGCAACATCATTCCCAGAAGTCACATGGAAAATCCTTGTTTATTCACTACAGTCAGTAAAGGCAGATTGATGTGTTATCATAGCAATTATAAAGGGAGGCATTTACAATTTTTCTAATTTCTTGAAAACACATTTGTTCCTTCTAAAGATGTGAGAATTCAAAGTTTTTGAGAAAAAAAGGGACTGGAAGGACGGCGCTGAGAATTTTAATATAAATGTTTTTTGTGGAACAATGAATCATGCAAAATAATATAGCAACTATTTTGCTTTGACTGTGATAAGATAGTCAATGAGAAACAATCTTGTCAGAATTCCAAGAAGAACTCATCAACACCATCAGACTAAAATTGCAGAAGTATTAAGAAACAAGAAATTCTTCTGTCTCTCCCAAGGCACACAAAGCCTTACTCTTTGTGCTGAATTCACTTACGAATAAAATTGCTAACCAAGGTCATAGAGTTAACACCAGAGTCATTGAGTCCCTGCAGTGTGGAAACAGGCCCCTTGGCCCAACAAGTCCACAGTGAACCTCAGAGCACCCACCCAGACCCATCCACCTATAACCCACCTAATCAACACATCCCTGAACACTATGAGCAATTTAGCACAGCCAATCTACCCAACCCACACATCTTTGGACTGTGAGAGGAAACTGGAGCACCCAGAGGAAACCCACGCAGACATGGGGAGAATGTGCAAACTCCACACAGACAGTCACCCGAGGGTGGAATCGAACCCAGGTCCCTGGCACTGTAAGGCAGCAGTGCTAACCACTGAAACACCATGCCACCCCGTGGTATCAAAGAAGTCATCACAGGTGCTGAATTCTTGACTTTAAACTTTTTGTTTTGGAAAGCAAATCTTAAAGCAAGTAATAAAGCCTGCAATGACAATAGCCTGATCTTACTTTTATCTTTAAGACCATAAGATGATAAGACATAGGAGCAGAAATTAGGCCATTTGGCCCATTGAGTCTGCTCTGTCATTCAGACATGGCTGATAAGTTTCTCAACTCCAATCTCCCGCTTTCTTCCCATAATCCTTGATCCTCTTGACAATCTAGAACCTATCTATCTCTGTCTTAAGTATACTCAATCACTTGGCCTCTGCAGCCTTCTGTGGTAGTGAATTCCATAGATTCACCACTCTCTGGCTAAAGACATTTCTCCTCATCTCCGTTCTAAAGGGTCTTCCTTTTACTGTAAGGCTGTGCCACCGGGACCTAGTCTCTCCTACTAATGGAAATATCTTCCCAAAGTCCACTCTGTCCATGTCGTTCAGTGTTCTGCAAGTTTTAATTAGATCCCCCCACCTCATCCCTCTAAACTCCATCAAGTATAGACCCAGAGTCCTCAAATGTTCCTCAGATGTTGAGTCTTTCATTCTTGGGGTTATTCTCGTGAACCTCCTCTGGACCTGATCTATCCTTCCTGAAGTACGGGGCCCAAAATTGCTCACAATACTCTAACTGTGGTCTGACCAGAGCTTTATAGAGCTTCAGAAGTACATGCCTGCTTTTATATTCTAGTTCTCTCAAAATAAATGCCAACATTGTATTTGCCTTCCTAACTACTGACCAAACCTGCAAGTTTATTTTAAGAGAATCCTTTGGACTTCAGATTTCTGAATTTTCTCCCCCATTAGAATATAGTCCATGCTTCTATTCTTCCTACCAAAGTGCATGACCTCACACTTTCCCACGTTGTACTCCACCTGCCACTTCTTTGTTTACTCTCCTAACCTGTCAAAATCCTTCTACAGCCTCCCTGCCTCCTCAATACTACCTGTCCCTCTATCCATCTTTGAATCATCTGCAAACTTAGTCAGAATGCTCTCAGTTCCTTCATCTAGATCATTAATGTATAAAGTGAAAAGTTGTGGTCCCAATACTGACCCTTATGGAACACCACTAGTCATCAGCTGCCATCCTGAGAAGGACCCTTTTTTTCCCACTCTCTGCCTCCTGCTTGACTAGTACTTTGCCTCTAACACCATGGGCCCTTATCTTACTCAGCAGCCTCCTGTGTGGCAACTTGTCAAAGGCGTTCTGGAAGTCCAGGTAGATAACATCCATTGGCTCTCCTTGATCTAACCTGCGAGTTTCCCCCTCAAAGAATTCTCTAACAGATTTGTTAGGTATGATTTCTCCTTGATGAAACCAAGCTGACTTTGCCCAATTTTACCATGCACTTCCAAGAAATCAGAAATCACATAATTCACAATGGATTCCAAAATCTTACCAATGACCGAGGTCAGGCTAATCAGCCTGTAATTTCCAGTCTTTTGCCTTACTCTCTTCTTAACAGGAAGTTTGCATTAGGGATTTCCAGTCCTCCCTGACAGCAGTGATTCCTGAAAGATCACCACTAACACCTCCATTGTCTATTCAGCTATTTCCTTCAGACTCTGGGGTGTAGTCCATCTGATCCTAGTGATTTATCCCCTGCAGACCTTTCAGTTTTTCTAGCACCTTCTCCTTGATGATGACCACCATACTCACCTCTGTTCTCCAAACTTTCCTGAATTTTTGGCTTATTACTCATGTCTTCCACTGTGAAGTCTGACACAAAGTACTTATTCAGTTCCTCAGCCATTTCTTTGCTCCCCATTACTACTTCTCCAATGTCATTTTCCAGTGGTCCAAATGCCCACCTTTCCCTCTCTTTTGCCCTTTATATATCTAACGAAAGTCTTGCAAGCTTCTTTTATATCACTGGTTAGCTTACCTTCATACTTAATCTTTTCCCTCCTTACTTCTTTTGTCATTGTCCTCTGTTGGTCTTTGTAGGCTTCCAAATCCTCTGGTTTCCCACTGTCCTTCACTACATTATATGCTTTCTCTTTTGCTTTTATGCTGTCCCTGACTTCCCTTGTCAGTCGTGGTTGCGTCATCTTCCACTTAGTATGCTTCCTTTTCCTAGGGGTGAATTTTTGCTGCTTCTCTCGAATTACTCCCAGAAACTCCTCCCATTGCTGTTCCAGTCTCCTACTTACAATCTTTGTATCTGTAGTTTTAGTTAATAGTTTATATTTGAATAACTTCACTTGAATAACATATAGCAATAGTTTTTCAATAAGCTCATCTTTATTGGAATGTGCAAGATTGAGGGGTGACCTTATAGAGGTCAATAAAATCATGACAGGCATAAATAAGGTAGGTAGCCAACAGCTTTTCCCCATGGTAGGAAAGTCGAAAAATTGAGGACATGGTTTTAAGATGAGAGGGGAGATGTATAAAAGACTCCAGAGTGGCAATTGTTTCACAAAGAGGGTGGTGAGTCTCTGGAATGGGCTGCTAGAGGTAGTGGTGAAGCTGAGTATAATTTTGTCATTTAAGAAATATTTGGATAGGTACGTGGATGGGCTATGTAAGGAGGGAAATGGACCAAATGCAGGAATGTGGGACTAGATTAATTATGAAAAGTGGGCAGCCTGGACAAGTTGGGCTGAAGGGCCTGGTTCCATGCTGTGGATTTATAGTCAGGTCCAAAATCTGTACAATCATCATTTAAAACAATTAAACAAAATAATTACAACAACATTTCTCATAATTGCTGGAGTCAATGCTTGATTGATAACATCAATGTTATAAGTTGTGATGGGTCCCAAATGTGGGCAAATGGGATTGGCTCAGTTTAAGAGACCTGGCCAGCATGAACAAGTTTGGCACCTGTTTCTGTGCTGTCTACCTCTATGAACCTATATGACCTACCCTATCATGCCAGTTCTGAAGACATTTTTTCAAAAAAGAAGAGGAGCCTAAACTTCTTGATTTATTTCTAAATCACTCCATGGATTTACCTCTCCTAATTGAAAAACATTACCACTTTATACAGATTGGGAAAAGCGTGCTAATTGACATGGAGCTGCAGCAAGAACAGTTAACTGTCAATCTAAATTCTCAGTCCAGGCAGTTAATTCTGATTGGTGAGGCTGTTGCCATCAGGATGCAGCAGAGATTGTCTATCTCTCTCACTCCTTTTTCAATGAAAAAATGTGAAACGTATGTATAGATTCATTTTGCCTCCATAAATTAGCTTCTTGAACATTCCCTATAATATTATTGCTGATGATGCCTTCAGCAGCTAAGGCCCTGTAGATTCAGGGAATTCCAATCCCACCCCACCCCCCACCCCAACCACCGCCCAGCCCCCAACCCTCCGACCAAACCATGATTCTCCCACTCTATCCCCTTGAATGCTCACTTCTTAGGCCAGACGATGAAAAGCTTGGTCCAATATCTCCATACTTGGCTTGGTGTCAAACTTTGAAGGAATTAACTTTTGAAAGTGTTTTGGGATATTTTGCACATGAATAGCCATAGGAAGTATGAATAAACTTTTAGACTGGAAAAGTCAGATATGTAGTTGGGGAAAGGTAGCCTAGATGAAGAGTTTCTAGAATGTTTTTGAGTAGTTTCTTAGGAAAGCATATTCTGGAGCCAACCAGAGAGTAGATCATTCTCAGTAATTATTGTGCAAAGAGACAGGATTAATTAAGAACTTCATAGCAAAGGTTCTACTAAGTATTAGTGATCATAATATGATCGGCTTTTGCATTCAATTTGCAGGAGACATCAGTAGCTCTAAGATTTTTCTTTTGACTTAAATAAAGGTAATTATAAGGACATGAAAGCAGAGCTGCCTAACGTGATTTAGCAACTTAAGTTAAAGGATAAGTCTACAGAGAAATAGTGGCAAACATTTAAAGTATTTAAGATACTTTTCAGCCAGAAAGAAGAATTTCTGGGGATGGAGCCAATATCCATGGTTAATTAAAAAGGTTAAAGATAATACAAACTAAAAGAAAAACATTTAATTTTGCAAATACAGGTGCTATCCAAAAGATTGGACAACATGTAAATAACAAAAAAGAATGAACAAAAAAAAAGGATGCAAAATTAGAGTACAAGAGAAAGTTATTCAGAAACATCAAAAGCAATAATAAGAGCTTCTACAAATTTCTGAAAAGATAAAGAGCAAACAAAGTGACTGTAGCTCCAACAGAAAGTAAGTCTGGAAGATAAGGAAACAGCAAGTAAATTTAATTGGTACTTTGCATCCATCTTCACTATAGAGGATACAGATATTATCCCAGAAGCTAATATAAAGCAGGAAATGGAAAAAAGTGAGAAAGTCAGGAAAATATTAATAACCAGAGAGGTTATTATTACAGAGTGAAATATTTGGAGTTGCAGGCTACTGAGTGCCCAAGTCTTGATGGACCTTTTCCTAGGATCTTAAACACAGTGACAAGTGACGTAGACGATGCATTGATATTAAAACTCCTTAGATTTGGGAACGGTCCCATTCAGTTGGAAGATAGCAAATATAAGTCATTTGTTCAAAAAGGAAGGGAGATAGACATTAGCAACATACAGGCCAGTTAGCTTAATATCTGTCATAGGAAAATTTTTAGAAGCTAATATTAAACAAGTTATTGCAAGGCATTTAGATAAGTACATTTTTATCAGACAGTACCAACATGATTTTGTACAAGGAAATTTATGTTTTACTAATCAATTGCAGTTTTTTTGATGTAACTACATGTGCTGCGGATAAATGGAAACTGGTAGTTATGTAGCACTAAATTCCAGGAGGCTTATGCTAATGAATGACATCAAAGCTTCTCGTGTAGGGCGTTGCATACTTGCATAGATAGAAGGTTGTCTGGCTAACTACAAGCATAGAGTAAGCAGAAATGTGTCTTATACAGGTGGGATAGATGTAACAAGGTGTGTACCACAGGAATTAGTGTTGGGTCTTAACTGTTTACAATTTATTTGTATGACTTGGATGAAATGATTGTTGTCAAATTTGCTGATGACCCATGCAAAGGTAGGAAAGTGAATTGTGAAGAGGATATATGGAGGCTAAAAAAATGTATAAACAGGATATAGATCTTTTCATATAGATGAGTGGGAAAACATCTAGCAAATAATGTGTACCTTTGGAAATGTGAAATTGTCCACTTTGGAATAATTTTAAAAGGAATCTAAATGGTAATAAATTAAGAATTTAGAGGTGCAGAGGGATCTGGGTGTCCTTGTGCATGATTCGCAGATGAAAATTATGCGGACACAGGAAGTGATTAGGAAAGCTAATAAAATGTTATCATTTATTGTGAGGGGAATTGAATACTAAAATAAGGTGGTTATGCTTTAGTTATACAGGGCATTGGTGAGACTGCAGCTGAAGTACTGTGTACAAAATTATTTAAAAAAAGAAATGAATGTGTTGGAAGCAGTTAACAGTATGCTTACATGGCTGTTATTGGGAATGAGTGAATTGTTTTTCGAGGAAAGATTGCACAGGCTAGGCTTGCACTCACTTGAGTTTAGAAGTGAAACATGTTATTTGATTGAACCATAAAAGATTCCGGTGGGTCTTGACAATGTAGATGTGGAGAGGATGTTTCCTCTTATGGGTGAATCTAGAACTGTTTAAAAGTCATGGGTGTCCATTTAAAACAGAGATGAAGTTTTTTTTGTCACAGAGGGTGATATCTGTGGAACTTTCCTCCTGAAAAGGCAATGAAAGCAGAGTCTTTGAATATGTTTCAAGCAGAGGTGAATAGATTTTTGATAAGCAAGAAGTTGAAAGGTTATCAGGAGTAGGTGGAGTTGTGGAGCTGATGTTGTAGTCAGATGAAGAATGATCTTATTAAATGGCAAGAGATAGTAGGAACTGCAGATGCTGGAGAATCTGAGATAACAAGGTGTAGAGCTGGATGAACACAGCAGGCCAAGCAGCATCATAGGAGCAGGAAGGCTGACGTTTCGGGCCTAGACTCTTCATCAGAAAAGCACTTTTATTAAAACAGGACACTTTGAAATCTCATGAGAAAATTTTATGTAATTTTATGTAATTATATGTTATTACCTCATTAAATGGCAAAGCAGGCTCAAGCAGCTGAATGGTCTACTCTTGGTCTGTGTTCATATAAAGCGTTACAAGTTAGCTATACAAAAGCCTGGTTCATCCACATCTGGAGTATTGTGTCCAGTTCTGGTCGCCTCATTACAGGAAAGATGTGGAAGTGTTGGAAAAGGTGCAGAGGAGATTTACCAGGATGTTGCCTGGAATGGAGGGAAGGTCTTACGAGGAAAGGTTGAGAGAGCTAGGGCTTTTCTTTTTAGAACAACGAAGGATGAGAGGTGACTTGATAGAGGTGTACAAAATGATCAGAGGTATAGATAGAGTAGACAGCCAGAGACTTTTTCCAGGGTGGAGGTAGCTATTACAAGGGGGCATAGTTTTAAAGTGAGTGGAGGTAGATATAGGGGAGACATCAGAGGTAGGTTCTTTACTCAGAGAGTGGTAGGGGCGTGGAATGCATTGCCGGAGAGGGTAGTGGAGTCAGCCTCATTAGGGGCATTTAAGCAGCTATTAGATGGGCACATGGATGATGGTATAAGGTAGGGGTGGAGATTAGATAGACCTTAGGATTAGGGTAAAAGTACGGCACAACATCGTGGGCTGAAGGGCCTGTACTGTTCTATGTTCTATGTCCTATGTTCGAAGTTGTTTTTGCTGATCTCCAAATTTTGAATTAAAATGCTGAGTGGCTGGCCAATTGATGTGACAACATTCCTCAACTCTTTTTTTTCTTCCCCAACAGACAACTTCCAAAGTGTGAGCAGCTGAGCCCTGGTTTCCGATGGAATTTTTAACCATTTCCATCAATGTATGTTTTTAAATCATTCAATCCAGTTTGTTAACCAGTTCTTGTGAAAGTGTTAATGGATGATGCTTTAATTAGAGCATACGAAAATAGAGCTTAGAAATGGCTGAGGTAATAACATATAATTACATAAAATTACATAAAATTTTCTCATGAGATTTCAAAGTGTCCTGTTTTAATAAAAGTGTTAAATCCTATAAAATAAGACTTATTATATGGAAACCTTTAATGGACTGATTTTTAAAATTTAGCTAGCCACTATATATTTTTACTCCCAATGGGCTCTGAAAATGATCCATTTGCAGAAATAATTTTACAATCCCAACAATTTGAAAAGAGTACTTATGTGAATACCGCACCTTAATTGCCCTTAAGTTGTCCCAAAAAACTTAAATGTAAGGAAATATGGACCCAGTGAGCAGTTAAAGAAATACGAGAGATGACATAAAGGGAGAGGCCCAGTGAACAATTTAAACAGAGAAAACAGTACCTAGAGGAGAGATACCTGATGAGTGGTTAAAGCAGACCAAGAGGTGATGACAGGGAAGAGAACTGGTGAGTGGATAAATCAGGGTGAAGAACAATGAGAGAGGAGACTTTGTGCGTGGTCAAAAACACTGCAAAAGGCAGCAAGAGTCAAGAAAAAGTGAAGAAAGAGGGAAGAAAAAAAGTTTAAAACAGCTCTCAATCTGTGCGCTGACCTCATTTAGAGAAAACTAAGAGTGACATCATATCGAGTCAGGTAAGTGATTGGTTATTGAGTAACTCATTTAGCCTCAAAAATTCCTGTAATTTATTAATAATTGTAAGTTTTTGTTTAGTATTAGAGTACAGGTACACAATTTATTGCAACTACTGAAGTGAAGTCACATGGAATGTGTGTTTTGTAGCAAGGGGGTGCCATGGTTGCTATCAGTTACCCAGATGACCAGATGTAAAGGAAGTATCACCAATAATTGGAAGTTGAATTTTGGGTTTGGAGCTCAAGCAGCAGCTAGAGTCACTGTGATTCATCCATGAGGTTGATAGTTACATGGATAGCATGTTGAAAGAGGTGGTCACACTGCAGTCTAGGAGCATGGTGACCTCCAGTCAATGTGTGAAAATGAGGCACGCGATGGAGTTGTCTCCTGAGATCCTTCTCACAAATTAGTTTTCTAATTTGGATTCAGGGGAGCTTGCTACTTCTCCAGAGGATCAGAGTATTCAGGGCCACGTTTGTGACCCCACAGGCAACTCAGATATGTAGGAGGAGAGGAAGCAGAGTGGAAGAGCAGAAGTAGTCGTTATTAATTGTAACTATGTACAGAGAATGGTAAGACAGGACCTCTTACTTGGACCTCACAGGTCCAGGCTCCAGTTTCATGTGATCTGGTGTTACTATGACAGTGCTCCTTTTGCACATGCTCAGTTACTGAACCCAGAATAAAAATACAAAATCCTTCACTTGGCAATAGAAGGCTAGCCCACAGGCAAGTGATTTTTATCTGATTTTTGTAAACTGATAGACTATAGTTAGAAGCTGACTGGAATTTTCCATTCAGTGTGAAGTCTCAGCATAACAGACCATTAGACAATTTGCCTTTAGGTGTCCATGTGGCAGCAGAAAGGAAGCTAGCCCTGCCTCCAGGCCATTTCAAGGACCAACCCCCTCAGCCACACACTTTTCCCCCCTCCCCACAGCCTGTCCACACTTCCCTGGTTTCCCTGGCTTTCCCTCCATGACGGTTGTTCAACAGCTTTGGCCAGTTTTGATTTGATTTTGATTTTGATTTGCAAAAGACACAGTGAAGGCACGTTAAGGCATGCTTTCCCCATCTTCTGGCTGCTGCACGTTTCCAAGTTGTTGGGTCTCCTTTCACATTCAGGGGCCTGCCTCTATCCTTACAGGGAGGCTGCTCTGTGGGCACTAATTGACCAATTCAGGGAAAATCATTGTCAGGTGACTATTCTTAACACAAGGCAAGGTCAAATTCCTGCCCTCAGAGAACACCCCTGCCCTCCTTTAAGTCCTGACCTGAGATCTTTTATGTACACCTGATAGAGCAAACATGGCTATGTTTTAATGCCTCATCAGGAAGATTGCCATAATGCATGACATCAGCACTTCCCCATTACTCCACTGAAGGGGCTGACTGGATTCTCTGCTCGGCTTCTGATGCGGGGCTTGTCATTCAGACCTGAAAGCACCACCTTTGAGCCATTTGAAGGAACAGGTAAAGTGGCTCCTCTTCAGAGTTAACATATTGAAGTTTAGGTTTCTCTGAATGTGCTTACAATATCACAATGAAGACTCGAGAGAACTGCATGGTTATGATGATCACGGATCTGTGTAGTTTCAAAAATACTGTTAACCAAATCACAAATTGAAGTAACTGATACTTAACCTGTGCTGGAATTCTTAGTTTTCTGTATTTTTGTTACTGTATTAAGTATGTTATTAAAAAAAAACGTTAAAGAGTTGGAGGCAATAAATTGATTATAAGGAAGTAATTACACTTAAATTTAACATTTTCCTTTGTCGGTTCATAAAGGAAGAGTAACTGACTGCATAAATTTTGTATCATAGTGATTGTCATTTAATATACCAAATCCTTCATGACTGTTTCATGAGCTCATGAAATATTGAACCAATATTATTTTAAAGGCAATATATTTAAAGTGCTGAGCAATTCTTTCACCCTTTCGTCTTCCCTCTTCCTCCCATAAAGTGAAATGGACAGTTAGCATTTGAGTGAAGACCAGTGCTTAATGAGATCACTGGATAAATATCTGAAATGTACACAAAAACATGAGATCTCCTTTTTCTATTTCTACATTTATTTCATGTTCTTTTTCATTTAGGATATCCACTTCCTCTAAAATGCAAAATAATTGCCACTCTGCATTTATTCTCTTTGTCAAATTCACCTACATATAAAATCTGCATTCTCTGTAGAAATTTCCTAATCAATCTATTCAGAGATGGTTATTACTTTCCTTCGGAGTAGATGGGACTTGAGACCAAGTATCCTGGCTCAGAGATAGGGACACTACCACTGTGTCACAAGAATGTTCTTCAACCCCTTAGTTCCTCAGATCTCCGAAGACTGTGGAACTCTTGTCATTGCCTTTAGCAATTTCTCTCTCTCACAATCTACAACATTTAAAACGTGAAGCTTGCCATCACTCAATCACTGTTTCCTCAGTTTTCCTCTTTTCAGCCTTGGTTATGTCCTGGGCAGTGGATGTTGGTTTCTCCACGCCAAGGTCAATGCTTACTAAGCAACTTTGCTCTCACCACAATTTTATGGAACCAACAATGGGGAAATGAGTGGCGGCAGTCAGATTCCCTTGGACAAAGCAAGTTGTCAGTGCTCAAAACAATTTAGTTGAGACCAGAAAGTCAGTGCAACCACGCTGACGGAGACCTGCACTCAATCAATCTATGGTATAAACGCGTAGGACCGATTAACTGGACAGTTGGTTTGTGATGCAAAATGAGGCCAATAGTGTGGGTTCAATTCCTGTATGGCTAATGTTACCATGAAGGGACACCCCTTCACAACCTTTCCCCTTGCCTGAGGTATGGTTACCCTCAGCTTAAACCACCACCAGTTATCGGTGTCTAATGCAGAGCAATCCTATGATCTGGTCATGCTATGGTGACTTTATTTCTTTTGATTTCAAGGCCAAATCCATTTAGGATTTTATGGAATGAACAATGGCTACATTGGTTAAGGTTGCGCTCATTTAAACATACTGTACTTTTTGAGGGAGATAAAAGAACAGAAATGTTTGGAAAATGTAGCAGAGACTAATATAATTGGTATAAACTAGTTAGCTTGAGTAATAAGAAAATATTCTACTTGCAAGAATCCATAAGCTGTCTGTCATATATGCTTAGTTTACAAACTACAATTTACTTTCTGGCAGGCATTGTTTGATGCCACAGATACTATCAGTTATGTTGCATTGCTGGTTTTATGTATACTTTATAAACTTGAATTAGGTCACAACAATGCAGAGATGACAATGGTTTCTAAAGGTTTATGTATAGCTCTTTCAAATTATCTACAGTCAAAGATGTCTACATTCATATTTATTTTAACTCAGCTGCTGGTATCTTTTATTAGCTCTGTTTACTTAAGTCTAAGTCATCACCCAGGCTTAATGAATCAAGCACAGTAAGTATAGACCAGTTACTAGACCAACATAATAAAACACATTGAAGACTAAGTTGTTCATTTTTTTTATGTGGAAATTGGAGCTCCTATCTAGACGTGACCTTAAAAATGTACCAGACAAATAAAAATAACTGGTGTGATCCTCCATGTTCTGAAGTTTGAAAGAACTATGCCCTTTTTTCTCATTCTCCAATTATTTTCATGACCAAACATTTATTCGATTCCATTTCAATCATACCTGCCTCGTCAGTCTGCTCACTATCTTTTGTATTTACATTTCTGAAATCTAAATTTTTTGTAAATTTCCTGAGATTCAACACCTCTCATTGCGATGTTTGTGATTATATCAGATCCAATTGTTATTGAATTCAGGGATGAGTTTACTTATGCCCCAGAATACTGAAAATTCCTCAACAAGATTTCCTGTGAGCTTCCCGCAGTGTGAAATTTAGGGTGTGAAATTGGTCTACGTCAGCTGTGAGGAATGGTTGACATCACTACTCTCTGGGCAAATAGGGATGGTTAATAAGTACTGACCTAGCCAGGAACCCCACATCCTATGAACAAATCAAAAGAAACAAAGAATATAATTGCCTTTCATTGTATCAAGTAGTCTGAGCATTTTGCTTAACTTTTAGCATCACCAAAATACATACGCCAAAATTTATTTACCTTCTGTACAGCTTCTGGAAGATATTGGTTCACACAGAATCTATTTTCTGCCCATATTATTGACACTCCTGTGACAAAGTTATGTGAGTTTTCACCTCACTAGGGGATATTCAGCTCCTTTAAGTTAACATTGCAGTTGTTTTACTAGAGGGGGTAGTTTGCAAGAAATATCCTATGAGATTTGTATTTAGAACTTCAACTAATCTTCAGTCCTTTGTAAACAGAGGCTAAGCCTAGTGGCCACACAATTAACTAGTGGCATTAAAATCTAGGCTAAGAAATCAGTACCTTTTAACAAATACAGCACAAATTTAACAATTTTCCAGTCTGATGAGTAACGACTTCTAAGACTTATGTAAAACAAAGTCACTTTTAAATGAGTAATTCTTTCACTTCATATGTCGCTAAGTTATCTGCCGGTTGGTGAACAAATGGCTGCAATTATTCTGATCAACAATGCTGAGTGGCAAAAGCAAACAAGATGTAATTAATGCCCATTTTGCAATCTGTCTCACAAAACAGAGTGACTGATTTCTCTGGGCACTTTGCAGCTTATTGGAGTAATTTTAATCGATTTGCATTGCATTTCCCAAAGATGCAAATTAATGATTGGAAGCTTTCCTCAAGCTGCACAGTTTGAGAAAGATTAAATGTAATTTTATAACTTTACAGAATTCAAACAAATGCTGGGAACAGAAAAGATCAATGTGGTTCCAGGGATGAATTACAGAGCTAGCCAATTTAGAAAGTAAGCATTTCTCAGCAGCTGAAGTTATAAGTTCTTCAGTGACACTTGTTCTACATTCCGCAGATCGAAATAAACTAGATCCTTGTGAATGTCATCACAGAGTTAGACACATAGAAGAGAAACAAGACATGCCTGAAAGTATAGATGTACTAATTTATCTCAAATGCCAGGAGGGAAAGAGAATCATGGTAACAGCATGATCCAGTGCTATAATCAAAAATGTCATTCTCTTCAGTTAGAATCCAGCAATTTCATCCTTACTATTATTTTAAATTTCCCTATTATTTTTCTTCAATCCACTGACCTGTGTCTGTAATCCATAAATTCAGCGCAACTCTTTACTCTGATCACAGACAGTCCAAAACGAATTGCATTGTGCACTCTACACTTCCTAGATGCATGGCTATTCTTCTCTTTAAAAACCTAGGTGAGGTCCAAGACTGACTTTCAATTTTCAAGAAGCTGTCCATTTTAGCACAGAATTATCTCAGAATAAATCATAGCAAAATAACGTGATTAATTTGAACTCAGCTTGGCAGAGGTTAAATTTGCAAAACAGCAACTACCAAGGCAAAGCATCTGCCAAGACTGTTTAAAATGTCGCAGGGCTCAGTAAGGGTTTAATGCTGGAGCTGTTACAATATCCAATTCACTCAGCAAGGCAGGCAGTGGGGAAAAAAAAATGGAGGTCAAGCCTTTGACATCCTACCCAGCTAAAACAGTATAGAAAAAAAACCCACACACAATCAGGAACGGCATGGTAGATATGGGAGTGGAGCTGGATACAGTGATGTACTTCCTTTAATTTAATGCAAATTATGGCCATAAAATTCCTAGTCAGCAAATGTGTATTGAACATAGTGACTGGGGGGCAGCATGGCATGCTTTGTTATTTACTTTAGTATGCAAAGTGTGACAAAATAATTTGAGATTCATTGTCACTGCTGCACTATTTCTTCACAGTATATGCAGAATAAATGAGCTTGTTAATTTATAGTTAGTTCTTACCTCAGGTGTTCACCATACTACTTTCTGAAAAATTGGGGAAGATCCCATGGTGTCATGTGCAGGCTTACAGGACCTATTTTAAGTGGTTTTAATTTCTTTGACTTCAGCGATAGGGTGAATGTGTGTTTTGGATTGGGGCCCAGACTTGGGGTCAAATGGAGCTCCCAATATTACACCCTGCCAGGAGCAGTCACCAATGTTGATTTTGGTTAATTGTTGGCCAGTGGGCATGTTTGGCCTCCAGTTGGTCCTGCTGCTTTTGAGTTCCCAGCCACCATCCTTTCATTGCCCATAGCAGACCTGCCCTCTGGGTATTATTTGGCCAATTTGGGGTAATCACAGTTAGGCTGCCAGTTCTCACAAAAAGCATACTTCCTACCCCATTTGACCACATCAGTAAGTCTCAAAATCATAAGGGAAATTCTTGTCCATGGTTACAAATTCAAGACTTCCCAAAATAACTTTTTGGAATCACTGGTGTCAGGCATTAATAAAAATGTCTGATTCTCTCAAATTTATGAGAGATTCAGACCATATCAATAATGTGATTACATGACATGAAGTGAAACGATCAAACCCCTTTGATGTCTTTCAAAGTTTAAATAGTGCAGAAGCTGGAAATCTGAAACAAACACAAAGCATGCTAGAAAAGTTTAGCAAGGCTGGTAGCATCTGTGGAAAGAGAAACAGAATTAACGTTTTGAGTCCAATATTAAGAATTTCTCTCTCCACAGATGCTGCCAGACACTCTGGTACCTTCTTTTGTACATGTATTTCTTTACTTGTCACAGCGATAAATCAAGTTAACACTAAACAAGATGATTTAGTGTCATAGAGATGTACAGCATGGAAACAGACGCTTCAGTCCAACTCATCCATGCTGATTATCCTAAAATAATCTCGTCCCATTTGCCAGTATTTGGTCCATATCCATCTAAATCCTTCCTATTCATATACCCATCCAGATACCTTTTAAATGTTGTAATTGTACCAGCTTTGTCCACTCCCTCTGGCAGCTTATTCCATACACACAGCACCTTCTGCATGAAAAAGTCACCCCTTGGATCCCTTCTAAATCTTTCCCTTTTTACATTAAACCTGTGCCCTTTAGTTTTGGACTCCCCTACCCTGGGGAAAAGACCTTAACTATTCTGAACATCCATGCCCCTCATCATTTTATAAATCTCTATAACGTTTTACGAAGTTGGCTAGAGTAATTGTGAAGTGGAAGGCAGGAAGCTAAAATGCATGGTTCTGTTAAGAGATTTGTGCTCTGTCTGCACTTAGAAATTTAAAAAAATGTATGTCTGAGGGCAGCAGCTGAAGTTGCCAGTACAGATAACCTCAAAAAGTGAAACAAGCTTATGGAAAAAGCCTGACAGGTGGCAGGCAAAACAGCAGTCTTGTTTTGATAACAAAGTGTGGAGCTGGACGAACACAGCAGGCCAGGCAGACCCTTCTTCGGTCTTGAACTGAAATGTCAATTTTCCTGCTCCTCTGATGCTGCCTGGACTGCTGTGTTCCTCCAGCTCTATACTGTGTTATCTCAGACTCCAGCATCAACAGTTCTTGTTATCTCAGTCTTGTTTTGATGTTTGAATTCGGCCAATTAATTTAAACAAAGCACCTAGAAACAGAAAGCCAATTGAATTTAATTCTGATTGTGTTAACAACCTGAATCCAATCATATCATAAGAATTTGATCATGACATTCTGGGTACATAAGAGGAGGGCATTTGGAAAATTGGAGAGAGCCAACTGCCATCTGAAAGAGACAGCCATCCACCACCCACTATCCACCATCCACCACCCTCCATCCACCATCCACCACCCACCACCCACCATCCACCATCCACCATCCACCACCCAACATCCACCACCCACCACCCATCATCCACCACCCACCACCCACCACCCATCATCCACCACCCACCACCCACCACCCACCATCCACCCATCTAATTAATCAAATATACCACGGTATTTTTGCTCAAAGTCCTTATTGAAGAAATTATAGAGATAAAACATCCCTCACAGCAGAATTAATGCAAGAAAAGCACTTGTGAAGAGACCAGAGATGACAGAATATTCTAGAAGACAGTCTGTGCGAACTTGGAGAGATTGTAATAATTTATTTCTTCTTATTAATTGGGTTTATATTAGTGGGACTTGTCTTTATTTAGACAGTATTCAGTCGAATTTAGACCAGTTAGGGAGTAGTTATTAATCTAAGAGTGAATTGTCGGTTTGTTAGTAATTTTGTTAATTTGTTCATTGTTGGGTTAAATAAATAAATTGCTACTTGTTACTTGTAAAGTGGAGATCTGGAATTTTCTTTTTTTTTTAACTACTCGTTTAATAGATTACAAGGGGAAAGATGAGCTTCTCTGGGTGTTTCAGGGGTAATTATTAGTGGCAAACCCCTGCTCTTGTCATAACAGATCGGGGCTTGCGTTCTAATTTAATTATCAGAGGGGTTCAGCCATTCCCCATCATAACAAATGTTAGTCCTCAGATTTGAATCAGGAAACGGCTTTAATCCACAATAAGGTGAATTTATGGATCAATACTTATAATCTACATGCCAAATTGCTCACATCAGTGGGTCATCCTAAACAAGGTGTTTAAACTGATTGCTCTCCAGTCTTAAGAAAATCAGTTAGTCATCCATGTGAATCTTCTTTTTATATATTCTGGCCATTGGAGTTAATCTTTCATGTTGTTCACGTGTCTATAGTCCAAATTACCCTTTACTCATGTCCCTGCCTCTCCCAAACTCTTCCTTTTATGGGAGCTCTCCCCATTTCCATGTGCAAAAACATTTTTCAATGTTTTATTCCTGATGGCTCAGTCAGAGAGAGATCAATAAATGCCCGACACAATGGATGAGAGGGATTTATTGATTGTACAGATAATAAACAATTCAGGAGCTTTTCTCTGAAGACTCAATATTAAACTTAGTTCACTAGTGTCCTAATTACTGGCTTTCTCAGGTCTTTGTACATATTTGCCAGAATACACTGTGGAGATCATTTTCAGTCTTATTATGTTGTAAGCAACTTGGCTTAGCAAATCGTCTGCTGTTTGTAGAATCTAAAATACGACAAAGCACTGAGGACATTGGAAATCTGAAACAAAAACAGAAATTGTGGGAGAAACTTAGCAGGTCCAGCAGCATCTGTGGAGAGAGAAAGCAGAATTCATATTTCAAGCCCAGTGACCCTTCTTCAGAATACCTAGAACATTACCTTTCCTGTTTATGCATCACCATTTTGGATGGCTTAATGTGAGTCTCTGGTACTTTATACTTTCTCTCAGATTTCTAAAATTTGCAATTTTTTAGTTTTGCTTTGTTTCAACCATTGTTATAATGCTAAAGAAATAATAATGTTGATCAAATTGAAGAGTTATAAGAACAGGGTAGAATTTCCCCAGACATTGAATCATGTGGCCAATTGGTGAGAAATTTGGGAGAACGACCTCATTCACTAAGTGAGGCCTTTCTAAACATCGAGACTGACCAAGTCCTGGATGTCGAGATGCAGCTGTTGCTAGTGAGTAGTGAGAAACCTACTAACAGGTATTATTGCTTATTAACGCCCTTTTCATTTGCTAATGTGTCTTTGTTAATATGTACTATTAATCCCATTATCCAGCCTGTTGCGAAGAATCTAGATGCCGAGAAATCCTGAAATGAAAGACAGAACAGGCACCTTCCAAATCCAGCTAGCCACTTGCTCCTGCAGACCTCCCCAACTTGACACAAGGCACAAACATCTCAGGGCACTCTCCATGCCCAGTGGCCGCACGCACCCCACATCTACAAATGTGCAGCCTGTGTATGAAAGCTCTGTAGTTGCTTATTCACTAAAATGAGACACAGCAGGAACATTGTCCTTAAATGGTCCAGCGAGTGCACTTTGCATGCAAGGACAGGAACCCAGCTCACACTTTGAAGTGGGCTGCGTCTCAGGAATCCACAACAGTTATATTAGGGCTCACTTATTTAGATTCTAAGATGCTCATCACTGCTTTGCCTTGAGCTGCAGTGCTTTGCTGTCTTCAGTCACAATTTAAAGGCTCGCAGTACTTCTGCCTTGCCTTGAGGTTTAGCGCAGACACAAGTTCTGCAGCTTGTCTGTCTTGGTCAAGTGGGTAGACATGTTTCTGTGAGGCATACAGCTACATCAATCTCATACATGCACCATGTGCCAGGCATGTACACATCAAACACACTGGATGTACTGCAAGCCGATGCCCATCTCTCCAAGTCTAATGGGAGTAGTCCTAAGTCAAGTCAAGGGAGACTGTCTTCAGTCAATAGGGCCTGGCACAGACAGCGCAGGTACCGGGGACACCAGGATGTTCTCATAATGGTGAGTGCTTAAAGCTGTGCTGAAGTGAGAATCAGTGGGAAGAAAGTGAGTGCCATTGTTGCATGATAGATGAGACATGAGGCGAGCTTGGGACAAAAAAACTTGTCAAACCCAGAGGAGAAAAACACTCTGTGAAACTCAACAAAAATGAATCTTTGCTAAATTCTGGGAAGATTTGGCCCAGTACATTGGGTGGTCAGGATGAAGAGAGAATTTTCGGATTGATCGAGAAGAGGCCTCCCATAGTTTGCTCAGGAACACAACAAACAGAGGAGGAGGACAGAATTAGTGTGCCCATTTCAACCTCAACAGAGGTGCTAACTGGAACCATACATGGTGCTTAAAAACAGGCAAAATTGATGTTTGAGGACAACGTTCCTGCTGTCTCCCTTTTTAATGAATAAGCTGCTACAAGGCATTTATACACAGGCAGTGTGCAGTTAGGGACAACTGGGGTTCTGTATATGGGACTTGCTAGTTTCCATTTAAGATGTTTACATTGCGTGCTTGTTATTTATGCCAGTTGTTCACTAGAGCGATAAATAGAACACAAGGTAGACAGAGGGTAAACTTGAACAGGGAATACTTTATTGAGGAACTTCTCAGCCCCACATTTGGTTTTAGACTGCCTCCCTTCGCTCCCGCTCCAGGTCACCTGACCCAGTCTATTAAAGGGGCGACACACACCTAAATACAAACAAATCAGTGGGCATCTCCCACGTACCCATGATTTCCTTTGTCCAATTTTGCTGTTTTCAACTATCCAATTCCAATCTTGAGACTTCCACTGCTAATCCTCTCCACCATTTTTATCATCTCTAAGATGCTCCTCATAGTTTAATCTTTTGCGTGTCTCAACAACTACCTAATGTGGCTTAGTATCAAATTTTGCTCAGTAACACTCCTGTGAAGCACCTTGGAGTGTTTAATGACATTAAAGGTACTATATTGATGCAAGATGGTGTCATTGTGGCTACAATGCATTCCTGAGAAATAGTTCACAGATTTAGAGGTAGGAATTCAGGCAGAGCAATCCAAATGTTACTTAAATGAAAGGGCTATAAGCAATGGAGATAAGAATGTAACAAACAAAAACAGAAGTTGTGGAGAAGCTCAGCAGTCTAGCAGTCCTGTGACCATTCTTCAGAATGAAGACACGAATATGCAGCACTGTAGAGTTTCAGGTACCCTGTGTACAAAACCTTTCCACAGACACAAAGTCACATGCAACTGTCTTAAAGATAGGAACAAAAAAAGCCGTCAAAAGACTCTGCCAAACTTCCAATGACTGCAGCTGAAGACAACTGTCCTTTTTGATGAAAACAGGTCTTTAACTTGCTGTGGCCAGGATGGAGGGCAGAAGTTGAAAAGCCTGAATTTTAGTGCAGTGAAGCACCTCACTATCTTAATGTAAATGGTGAAGGAATCAGGGGTCCTGATGTCTGGTCTTTATCAGCCAAATAGCTTGAGTTTTATTCAATAAATGCTTCCAATGTACACCAATAGCAGGCAGCAAGGGCTTCTGTATTGCCATATGATAGAAAAAAAATGAAACATCTGTCATCACTTTTCAGGCAGATAAAATGCCCCTTTGGGTTATGAAAAGTAACATTGAACATGCACTTTAAAAGTGCACAATCTCATTGGAAATATCAGGTTCATTGGGGTTGCCAAGGAAACAGAAGACACAGAAGCTTGAACACATGCAACAACAGGTTCAAGAACAGCTTCTTTCCCTGCTGTCGTTAGACTGATGAATGGACTTTTTAACGTAAAATAATGTTGATCTGGATTTGTGTACCTCCTGTGCAGTTGCAGCCTGTATGTCTCACTCTGTCTAAGCACCCTATGATCTGTATGTCCTTGTTTGCTATGATCTGCCTGTAATGCTTGCAAAACAGAACTTTTCACTGTACTTAGGTACATGTGACTACAATAAATCAAATCAAATCAAATCAAATCACAGTAGTCAAAAGGAGCTGTCAAGGCCTTTAAATCAGCTATAATTTAGATATTTAGAACGTGTTTGAAGTATTGAAAACTCAGTTTTCAATTCTCTATTTCAATGTGTCTGTTGCCATAAGCTTGATTCCATAATTACAGAATGAGTGTTGCATCACTGATTTCACAATCTATCTTTATTGGAGTATAGTCTGTGAATTGAAGGAATGAATGTAAATACTTAATGTTACAATTGATTAAAGAAAGTTAAATGTTGTGGATGGGTTTTTATCAGTGCTGGTGTTATTTTAAAATAGTGAATTGATGAATAGAAACTCAAACACTTTGTTTAGACTGAGCCTGGCTACCGAGGTCTGCCCACGGTGGATACCAGACAAATTGACACGGAGGGTGTATGAGCAAAGGGAGGTGGGTTACACATCTGGATTGACAGGAGTTGGCAAAAAGTTATCATGGGGGCAATAAATAGGCGCAGTTAGCTGGATGGGTAAAGACGTAGACTTTGCCATGGAGGGGTATATGGCAGCCTGGAGGGGTATATGGCAGCCTGGAGGGGTAGATGGGGGTCATAAGGTGCTGTGTAATTGCATAGTTTGGGCATTGGAATTGTGTTGGTGCTTAGACAGTATCAGGGATGAGGGCTGAAGGGCCTTTTTTAAGGAAACTTTCTTTTTTCATATATTTGACAAAGTTCTGGAGCAGAAAGGACAATTTTCCACCAAGGGCTGTCTGCTCCCAGAAGCCTCCAAATTTGTTCTGGTTCAGCAGCCATGACTCCCATTTCCGATCTCTCATCCTGTGCTAGAACTGAAATCCAAAACTATGGGGCACTTGTTCCCAGGTAGGTTTTGTGACTCAGTGCTCCTGATCTGGGAGACAAGTGTTGGCATTCAACTGAGTCAAGATAAAAGAGGTGATGATGTCTGTAGTGATGCAATTTGGCACAATTAGCAAGATTTTTGTTCCTTCTGCTTGTTTCAAACAGATCCCAAAGATCCATGTCCACTTGAAAACAGAAGAGACAAGAGTTTCTTCGATCTAATATTGGAACATCAGAACAGGATAAAGCCATAGAATTCCTACAGTGCAGCAGCAGATCATTCAGCCCATCTGAATAATATCTACTCAGACCCAGCCCCTCACCCTATTCCTGTAACCCTGTATTTACCATTACTAAACCACCTAATCTGCACATCCCTGGATACTACGGGGCAATTTAGCATAGCCAATCCATTTAGCCTGCACATCCCTGGACACTACGGGGTGATTTAGCATGGCCAATCTGTCTAACCTGCACATCTTTGGAAACGATCAAGTGACCATGGGCCAAACATTGGGCATTCTAAATTGGCCCACAGCCAAAAAAATTAGGCCTGACAAAAATTTGTCCAAACTAAATTAAAATTTGTTTTAACTACATAAATTGACCACAGTGTCCAAAGCACAGTCAATAAGGAGGAGACCATTCAGTCCATCAGGCTTGTTCTGCTGTTCACTGAAATCATGGCTGATTTTTAACGTACCTCTATTTCTTTGTCATGTCTTCTTTTCCCTTATTATCCTTGTTTGGAGATCTCAGATTTTAAGTTATTAATTGAACTGGTATGTCATTCTTCCGGTGGGATAAAGTTCAACAGTTTCACTTCCATTGGTATAAAGAGGCAATTCCAAACTTTACACCTTGTAGTGGACTCTCACACCAACAGGAAAATTTTCTCTCTATCGCTCCATAACTCCATTAATTGCTTTTTAAATCCAAAGTCCTCAATGATTCTTTAACCTTCTATATTCTATGGAATAGAAGTCTAGCTTTATATAATCTCTGTTCGTAATTTTAACCCTGGATCTCTGTTAGCATCCTTTTATATCTGTACTGCACATATTCTAGGGTTAATCTATCCTTTCTTAGGTGCAGTTGTCACTGAAAAACAGTACACTAGGCTATCATTCATTACATTTTGTACCTGACTATTGTACTTGAGTGATGTGTGTATGTGCATTCTTAAATCTCTTGAGAGCTCCACAATTCCTAACTGTTTACTAAACAAAGAAATGCTTAGTTCTAGCCATTTACGGTCTAAAATTGATGACCTCACACTTATATGTTTTGAAGTCTGCTTGCCATAGATTTATCCCCAATCAATCTACTAATTTTTTTTTAATGCACTTATGATACGTGGCGTCACTGTCTGAGCCAGAATTCATTGTCTATTTCTTCTTGCCCTTAAGAAGGCATTGGTTAGCTCTATGCAGTCCATTTGGTGCAGGTAGACTCACAGGGAGGGAGTTCCAGGATTTTGACATAGCACCACTGAAGGATCGCCCATATATTTTCAAGTCAGGACAGTGAGTGGCTTGATGGAGCAGTTGCAAATGGTGCTGTTCCCATGGATCTGCTGCCCTTATCCTTCTAGGTGGTGTTTGTGAGTTTGGAAGGTGCTGCCTAAGCAGCTTTGGTGAATTTCTGTAGTGCATCTTATAGATGGTATACACTGCTTCTATTGAGCGTTGATGGTGGAGGGAATGAATATTTGTAGATGTGATGTCAATCAAGTGGGCTGTTTTGTCCTGGATAGCGTCAAGCTTCTTGAGTGTTGTCAGAGCTGCATTCATCCAGACAACTGGGGAGCATTCAGTTGCACACCTGTCGTGTGCCTTGTAAATGGTGGACAGGCTTTAGGGAGTCAGGAGGTGAGTACACACTACGAAAGTCCTAGCCTCTGACCTGCTCTTGTAACAATTGTATTTATATGACCAATCCAGTTCAGTTTCAGTCACATCTTTGTAATTTTATGTTCCTAACAACACTACAGTCTATACCACCTTTTGTGTCTTGGGCAAGCATTGATTCATGCCTTAATATTCCGCTATCCAACTCATTATTAAACATAGGTGACAATTGAGGCCTCAGCACAGACCCTGGGAGGACACCACTAATTATTTCTGACATGAGTTTGCCATCAGCAGGGTACTTTACCTGAAGAGGCAATGCTCACATTTTCTTCCATAATGTACAAAAATGATTGACGATATCATGGTGTTGAAGAATCCAGCAGACATTTATTACAGCCAACTATTATGTATCATTACTACATTCGCCTTCTGATCTATTATCAAGCTACTAAGTTATATAGAACAGCATGATTTCAATAGCTTATCATGCTCAAATGATCCAAGTTAAGATGGAGTATCTTATACTCATAGGTCATATGCTATGATGCATTGTGAATGACATGAACATGTTTCTTAAAGATGTATTGATACACTGTATCTCTTAAAGGTATGTACTGACACACGAAGAGTGGGACATACACAACAATTTTTTTCTTACTGCTAAACACACCTGCACTGTTAACTCTGTCTTCTATTGCCAATCCAATCTCTTGACCAGGTCAATAGTTTGGCTTTAATTCCTCAAACTTCAATTTCAGGAGTATTCTTTTGTATGGAATCTTATTGAATTGTCTGTAAATCCGAATAAATTACATCCATAGACATTTCCCTGTTACTTTAGTTATTCCTTAAAGATTTTATTTAGATTCATTAAACATAGCTTACCATTCACAAACATAGGCTGGCTCTCTCTAATCAGCTTAAATTTTTCTTCAGCACTCAGTAATTCTTATCGCTAATTATAGTTTCCACAGCTTCTCCACAAAAGGCGGTAGACTATCAGGTCTGTAAACTTGTGGTTTTTCTCCCTCACACTATCCTTCAAAAATGGAGCAGCATTTGCAGCCTTTGCATCTAAAGAGAGCTTTCCTGAATCAAAATAGTTATGGAAGCTTACAGCTAAAGCATCTGCAAACTCCACACCTACTTCTTTTCAAATCCAAGGAGAAAAGCTATCAAATCCTAGGGATTTGTTATTCTTGCATTCTCTTTCATCATAAAGTTTGCCTGCTAATATTAATGAGTTCTAGAACTCAATTCATAATTAGTTTCCCTTCTATATCAGGTATATTATAATCCTCCTCCACAGGGAAGACAAAGTAATTTTTATCTCCTTATTCTCTTTTGCAGTAATGCAGTATTATTCCAACTGTTTTCCTAATGATCTCTCATCATCCGCAGTTTCCACCTGTAAGCCAGTGGCCACTGCTTTTAAACTTTTGAATTCTTTGGCTTCTGGGTGAAATTCTAATCTTAAGTATCTCACTAAATCTTTAACTGTTCAAGGGGATAGAACCTTTAAATCTTCAAATTTAACTTCCTCTAATTGCATTAGGAAAATGCTCGTATCAATTCCAAACATTTCTATATTGTAGAAAGCCCAAAATATTGAAGCTGTTTCAAAAATAAAGATTGCTGGAAAAGCTCAGCAGATCTGGTGGCATCTGTGGTGAGAAACCAGAGTTAATGTTTCAAGTCGAGTGACCCTTCCTCAGAACTGGTCTAGTTCTGAAGAAGGGTCACGCAACCAGAAAGATTAACTCTGATTTCTCTCAACAGATGTTGCCAGACCTGCTGAGCTTTTCTAGCAATCTCTATTTTTGTTTCTGATTTATAGCATCTGCAGGTGTTTTGTTTTTTATTAAAGCTGTTTTGCTCTCTCCACATATTCTACAAGAGTTTCTCCACCACTATCTAGTTTTATTTCAGATATCCAGCATCCACAATACTTTGCTCTGATTTTACTGATGCGATATTCAAAGCCAGGGACCATAAATCACTAATGAATCTGAAATAACTGTACAGAGGTTGGTATCCTGTCACCAAATCACCCTTTATTTACTCGTGCATAGTACACTGGCTTTGACCAGCCAGCTTGGAGTCAGACCCCTGAACAGAGGAGATTGTAATTTTCTTTTTATATTGCTTGGCCAGGGCTTTCTTGATTTGCTCACGTTAACAATCCCAATCAAGGATTTCACAGTCAATGAAGCCCACCTGGTCCCAATCACTACAGAGTCCAATAGGAATTCCAGTAGAAAACTTCTTCGTGCAGAGAGTTGTTAAAATGTGAAACTTGCACCTGTATAGAGTTGACGCAGATAGTATAGATGCATCTTAGGCGAATTAAATCAACAGATTAGTGCGGGAGATATAAAAAGAAATGCTGATAGGGTGAGATGAAGTAGAATGGGAGTAACATGCAGTGAAGCATAAACATTTACATAGACCAATTGGGTCAAATTGTTTCTGTGCTGTTAATTCCATGTGATTCCATGTTCCTTTGCCATTATTGGCTGTGAAATGACTGCTAAAACATTTTTGTTAACTAAAATTTACTTCAGTGAAGTCTACAAGAGTATAAACAAGGTGTGATCACTGCACTCAAGATCCTTGCTTGCAGTATTTATTTCATATTTGCTGCTTGGAATGTGAACAACAAGACAAAAGAGAAACCACAGAGATACTGTTATCACTACAAAATCTGTCAGTTTAAGTTCGACATTCCACGCTTCCAGCTGTGTCATACAGGTGTCTCTTCAAATATATATTTTGTGTGAAGTTAGACACATTGGTATCTAGTTTAATTTACAGTTGCTGCCTATTATTACCAGGGAGACAGCCACATTTTTCCAGACCATCAAAACAGTTTCATAATGAAACGATTACTCATTATTATGGGAGGAGGAATGCTTCATTTTAATTACTCATTGGTATCCATTGGCAATATATTTATGACTTGTGGCACAGGGATAGACAATTTCAGCGTTTTTCAGGATGCATTTAATTCTCACTCAGCTCAGTAATTACCCAAGTAACATTCCTTTGTTTCTCACTGCATGCCTCATTATATCAACAAGTAATTCCTGAATAATTTAACAGAATACTACTCCCAACCACATTATATATTTCTAGAAATTAACTGCGATAGACAACACTGGAAGGTTAGCTTCCCATCTGATAATCAGTTGTGATGTTGATTATTTTTCTGCCTCTCACCCTGGTTTTCATTCAGGTGAGGTATTGACTGTCTTTCTCCAGGGCACAGTCAGTCAAGATGCTGTCTCTCTCTCTCTCTCTCACTCTCTCTCTTTGGGGTACAGTCAAGTGAGGTACCACTCCCTTTTTCCCTGAGATAGAGTCAGATAAGGTGCTGTCTAATTTTCTTGCTCATTTTCCTCCCAGGTCAGGTGAATGTCAAGTTTTCTTTCTTTCCCCAGGGTATGGTCAGATGAATCACTGATTCATGATCATTCTCTCTCTCTCTCTCTCTCTCAGTAAGGTAAACTTCTGATTCTCAGGTTACAGTTAGGCAAGCTGCTGACACTATTTCTGTCCCCAGATTGACACTACCTGCCTTCAATGGAATATTGTCCAAAGTGAGATATTTTGGCTGTGTTAATGTGTTTCTTGAAAGAATAAATAGAAATCCTGCAGTTAAAAACATGCTGAGATAGCAACAACTGCAGATGCTGGAGTCAGAGACCATACAGAATTTTTGAAGAAGAGTGCCGACCCGAAACGTCAACTTTCCTGCTCTTCTGATGCTGCCTGGCCTGCTGTGCTCCTCCAGCTAAAAACATGCTGTTGTAATAAACATACAAAAACAGCTGCATATGTTTCCCAGGTCTCTAATAGCTTGTAAAAACACAGACTTTATATCTTTCTCTTTTCAAAATTGCTAAGGGATTCCTATATTGAATATGGTAAAATCAAAGAATGCAAATACGGCTATTATGTTCACTCTGGCAGTTTGAAACAGTAGACAATTAGTCCCTCATCCCCATTCTTTCTGCATCACCCTATAACTTTTAAGTACATGTCTAATTCCCTCCTATTAACAATGTTTTTGAATAACATCAAGAAAATTGCATCATCTGAGGTGCATTTTCATAACTTTTTACTGAATGCCTATTTGAAATTGAAAGCTACTGGCTTCCAGAAAAAGACAACTCCATTAAATCTAACTCCACTTCACTCCAGTACTAGGAAGATGCTGAAAAGATTTTGAAAGGATGAGATCAATTAGGTTGAAGAGTCTTGCTTACAGGGATGTAAAGAGTCGAGGGGTTAATCCAACCTGGGGGATGGAGGTGAGGGAACATGAGAAAGGAGAGAGACCAAAGTGTTGAAAGTAAGTAGTGGATAGTGTGAAATAAGTTGCAGATATATGCTGAATTTCATCCCATTATCTTTTCATTGTAGCTGGGTAGCTGATATTAATGTATTAATGCCTTTAGAATGAGAATAACATCATTCCTTCCATCCAATTGCCCCTATAGAACAAACAATTTAAAATGGCATTGACTAATGCTTGAGCACCAAAAGCTATTAAAATATTTTTCTCTCTACAGGGCACCCATTAAATGATGTGAATTTTATCATCATAGTTAAATAATACACTAATGGCAGCATTCTAATTGGTACTGTCTAGATTCTACTCCCAGTCATCACTACAATATAAAAATACATTAAGCGCATATTGGCATAACCTGTGAACTCATAACCATGTACTCTCAGGAATAACATGAAAAAAAATGGGGCTAGCATGTTGTAACTGTGACTGTGATCTGTGCTCCCACCTGTTCCTAAATAACATGGCAACATCCTTACATCAAGGCAACAATTTTATGTCACTTAACTGCGGCATACTAAACACACAGAGCACCGCAACTCCTTACAATGTTACAAACCATAGATTCATACAATTACAGAATGGTTATAGCACAGGAGGAGGCCATTTGGCTCATCATGTCTAAATTGGATCTTTCATATCTCCATATTAATGGTTAATACTAAAGTAAATATATCATTGCTGTTATATTTCAAACCATATAAAGCTTTATCACGTACACAGACACAGGCACAGACACAGACACAGACACACACTAATCCTTTGATTAGTATGCACCAAAGCTGAAAGCCAAAGGATATGACTTACATTTCAGTGAAGTTTATGAAATATCGTGCAATGTATCAATCAAATGATGGTGACGAGCATTTGCTCACCATTCAATTAGATCAAGGGTCACTTCTTTTGAACATTGTTATAAATAAAATTTCTTTGAAAGCTGTATATACATGGACTGAGCTGGAAGCAGAACAGTGATCAATCTTATAACAATGTACCAGAAGCTTGAATTCAAAGGGAATAAAACCATGAAATTGATGCAAGTATATCCACACCTCTACTTTAGTAGAAACCTCAGTGAATCAATCACTTTCTATGTCTGTTCCCCTTCTGCTAAAAGAACTACCTCTTGCTGAGATTTGATTCTCATGTCCCAGTGCAGTCCTTCATCCGCACAGGTTGTGATCAGTGAAGGAGATGAGAACAACTGGTTCCACGGTTGAAAATCATAATGCATGTATGATGGTGGGACTGAATAGATACTCTTCAAATCAAACGGTCAGACAAATATTTCTTGTAAAAAAAAAATTGATTCCAAATTCTGTTGTTTCTCCTAATACTCTACTATTCACCATCTTTTGTCTCAAGGATTGTTTAGTTCTTGACAGTTTTAATTTTGGTATGAGTGTGCTGAATGCAAACATATAGTTCAATAACCAATATGGCAATCTCGTCTTGATTTAAATGCATTTTTAAAGCTTGTATAAAAGGCCAATTATTGACAGCTTGTATTGTTCTTAACTTACAGAATACTAAGAGATGGGCAAGAAACAGTTGGTTACTCTAGGCAATAATTAATACTTTTCCTCTGAGAAAGGGTCACCCGACAGAAGCATTAACTCTGATCTCTCTTCGCAGATGCTGCCAGATCTGCTGAGCTTTTCCAGCAACTTCTGTTTTTGCTTTACCTTCATCTTGGGTCTCCCCCAAAACTTTGTGCAAAATCTAGAAATGCAGTGAATCAACCAAACTGTGACATTGAGCATCAACACATGAATATCTTCCCAAACTAGGATCCTGACACTCTCTCTCACAGAAGGCTACAAATATGGACAACAACTTAACTTGGTTCTCTCTTCTCTTAGCAAGCACTACAGCTACTTAATGTTTGAATTAACAATTTAACATCTATCATTAAAAATGATAGTACTGAGAAGTTTTTCACATTAATATTTACATCTACTATGCTGCCAATACAAGATGGCCAACAAAAAAAAGAGAAAAATTAACATCTCTCAGTTTCCTGCAGCATTAAGCAAACTGACAGGCATAGCAACATACATAATTTATACCCTGAGCTGCAACTACAATAAACACATGCAGAATAATTAGAGATTACTCAGTAGACATTACTTATATCTGGCATTATGTAATGTCTAATCAACGATGGCAAGCTGATATCAGGACTCATGCTTCTACTCTATAGTATCAACAATAAACCTGGAATAAAGTATGAATAAAATGCAAGGTTTTGGAATAACATGAAATTACATCTCCTTGATTGTGTTTTAATTGAGGAACTTACACTGGCTGCCCCTCTGCTTGCTTAGCCTCCCTGTTATTCAAATACACTTTTTTTTTGTTCCCATTGCAATCATCTTCTTGCATCATTCAGTCACCCCTTTAGCCATTGAAACTTAGCTTTTCATTATTTTATCTCTCCTGCAAAGAGCTTCTTCAGATACCTTAATTGCATTTTCTGTTCTGTGGAAGCAGGAAGCATTGGTTTCTCAGTGTTCTGTCAATTCCCTGTAGAGATTCTTTCCTTTAACACTTACAACACTGTGGTATTGTAAGGGATTCATGCTGAAGTGAAACTTTCATTACCTGGCATGTGGCATTTACTTTCCTTCCTAAGTTGTTCTTTGGAGAAAATCTTTTTAGTGAATTAATGTTTGCAGCTTATTCAAATCCCTTATTCATTTGTTTAATCTGTATAGAATCCTTCCAAATAATTGAAAATAGTCATGATCTCCTTAGCTAGTTTTATTAGTTATTTATAGCTGCACACTCCATCCAGCACTGTCCATAGTGTGTACCATTTGGAAGATACATTGCAGTTACATATCAACATGTTTTCAATAGCACCATCAGACTCAGGACATCCAATACCGAGAAGGACTAGGGCACCATGAAAGTGGGAATACTCTCATCTACAAATCATACGCCAAATCATACACATCCTGACTTGGGAATATACTGAAGTTCTTTCAATTGCTAGTTCAAATTTCAGGGAACTGTTGACTTCACAATCGCATTAGGATGCATGGAGACAATAAATTTCAAATATAGGAGCAGGAGTGGACCACTTGGCCCTTCAAGCCTGCACTGCCATTCAATATGATCATGGCTGATCATCTTACTTAATGTGCTGTTTCTCCTTTCCCCCCATAGTCTTTGATCCATTTAGTCCTAAGAACCATATCTACACCTTCCTTGAAAGTCTTCACTCTTTTGGCCTCAACAGTTTCATGTGGCAGAGAATTCTACAGGCTCGCCATTCTCTGGGTAAAGGAATTCCTCCTCATCTCCATCCTAAATAGCTTATTCTTTTTCCTTAGACGGTGATACTGGTTCTGGATTCCCCAGTCATTGAAAACATTCTTACTGCATCAATGCTGACTAATCCTGTTCAAATTTTATAGTTTTCCATAAGATCACCCCTCATTCTTCTAAACTCCGGTGAATATAGTCCTAACTGATACAGACTCTCCCTACATGCCAGTCCTGCCAGGAAACAGTTTGGTAAACCTTCTTTTAAATCTCATCAAAGCCAGAATATCCTTCCTCCACTCAGGATGCCAAAAAAGCACACTGAGCTCCATGTGTGGTTTTATTAATGCCATGTACTATTGCAGCAAAACATCCCTGCTTGAGGTTCTTGTGAAGATTTGTAGCTTGGGTTGTGTATGAGGTGGCTGGCTTGCTCACTGAGCTGGCTGGTTTGTATATCAAACTCATGCAAAAAAGAACAAGAAATTACACAACCCAACTTAACAGACCGGATCATATAAATTCCAAGCGGAGTAGAACAACATCACTTCATTGGAGGCCGCACTGATGATGTTACCTAGCAGGGTGACAAAATGTCTGTATGATAACCATCCAGCTCAGTGAGCAAGCCAACAACCTCAAACAGCCCTGCTCCTGTAGTCAAATCCTCTTGCTATAAAGGCGAACATTATATTAGTCTTCAGTTCTGAGGAAGCATCACTTGACCCGAAGCGTTAACTCTGCACAGATGCTGCCAGACCTGCTGAGCTTTTTCAGTAACTTCTGCTCTGGTTTCTGATTTACAGCTTCCACAGTTATTTCGGTTTTTATTACGTGCCATCTTCACCACCTGCTGCTCCTGAATCTTCAGGTTCAGTGACTCATGCACAAGGACGCCGAAGTCTCATTGCACCTTTCCCTTTTCCCACTCTATCACCATTCAGATAATAATATGCCTGCCTGCTGTGGTACCAAAATAGATAATCTCATATTTATCCACATTATACTGCATCGGCTATGTATTTATCCACTTACTTAACTTGTCCAAATCACACTGTAGCTTCTCTGAATTTTCCTCGAAGCATACTCTCCCACCCAGCTTTACATCATCTGCAAACTTGGAGAAATGAAACGTATTTTCCTCATTTAAATGATATATTGTGAAGAGCTGGGGTTCAAACACTGATCCCTGTACTACTTCTCTGGCCACTGCCTGCCACTTGGAAAAAGACATGTTTATTCTTACTTTATGTTTCCTGTCTGTCAACCAGTTCTCAATTCATTTTAGTGCATGACCTCCAATCCAATGTGCTTTCACTTTGCAATTGGGACATTCTGAAAATTCGACTAAACCACATTGACTGGCTCCCCTTTATCCATTCAACTCACTACATTCTCAAATAATTCCAGCAGATGTTTTAAGCATGACTTCCCCTTCCTAATTCCATGATAACACTATCTAACCTTATCATTATCTTCCAAGTGCATGGCTATTACATCTTTTATAATGGATTCTAACCTTTTTCCCACTGCCAAAGTCAAGCTAACCCATCTATAAATTACTGCTTTCTGTCTGTCTCCCTTCTTAAGTAGTGGGGTTACATTAGCTCCCGTCCAATCCATAGGAACTGTTCCAGAATCTACAGAATTCGGGAAGAATTTTTGCATGCACGACATGGTCTATAGAAAGTCCAAAAAGTAAACTCACCACCAACTTCTCCAGGGCAATTAGGGATGTCAGCAATGCTCATATCAGGAATAAATAGGTACCAATTATATTATTAATAATAACAAGTTGAAGTTAATAGAATTGGCTGGCTGTAATTCAACAGAGTAAACCAATAAATCACCAGAGAACAAGCACACGCTATTTATGATGTACAGGGCTTGGTTAGCTCAGTTGGCTGGATGGTTGGTTTGTGATGTGGAGTGATGCCAACAGCATGGGTTCAGCTCCTGCACCAGCTGAGGTTACCAATTGGACTTTCCTTCTCAGCCTCTCACCTCACCCACATTCTGGTGACCTTCAGGCTAAACCACCACCAGTTGCCTCTCTCTAATGAGATAGCAGCCCTATAGTCCTCTGGAACTAATAACAACTTTACTTTTTTGTATAAATTTGATGAAACATTAACAAGGCAACATCTTAAAAATAATAATGTCTCCACTGGTTGTATCAATCTACATAGAACTTGCAGAAAAATGTAAGGTACAGCTTAGCATTAATGCAAAATTGGTTTCAGTAGCTCAGAGTCAGGGAGCAAGTAGACTCCGGAATGCAGTAATATGGCATCCAGAGAGTACAACTTTCACATCACTTTGATTCTATGTGGTCCAGAACACCTGAAGGATATCAAGCTGTATTTAAAAAGGATCCCTCCACAGTTCATTGAATTCTCAGGGCACCTAAATGAACTTACTGAAGTACTTCCTCACTGAAGGCTCTTTCGTGTTATGTCAAAGGAATAAAATCAAGCTCAACCCTGATGGACAAACCTAACTTGAAATCTGACACAGGCTATAGTACAACAGGAATATCATGGGTTGCAATGAAAGTTTGAAACCTGTTGCAGAGTCTTAGATCCTTGACTGACCAGCCATTTGCAGATTCCATTCATATATTAAACTAAATGTTTCAATAATTCTGAAAAAGGGTTACTGGACCTGAAATATTAACTCTTCTTTCTCAGCACAGAAACTGTCAGACATGCTGAATTTCTCTATTTCTGTTCTTGTTTCTGATGTCCAGCATCCACAGATTTTTTTTGTTTCAATGCTTATTGGGTAGCTATAATCCAGTCTCACAAAATACTGCTTGCTGCAAATCACTGGAGTTACACTGTTAGTGAACAGAAGTACAATGCTGGATGCTGTTCTTTTTCATAACACTGCAGCATTCACTCCAGAAACATCTGCTAGAAGCTGGGTTTGTCAACGAACCGTTAAAATTTAAATTCCAAAATGAGATAGAAATGTATTAAAACTGTTTATTAAAAGGCTTTTAAATTCAGTCTCAGAATTCAAGTAACTTTTCTGATTGTGTGAACACTGTTTTTTCTGAACTCTGACTGAATTATAGCCTTGTAATTCTCTAATATACAGCAGGAAAAAGATGAACTCTTTTATAAGGGGCTTCCTTACAAGCAGGCAGTATTTCCCTGTGGATTCCTGCTCCAACAGATGTTTACTCAGCTCAGCCTTTCATTACATTGTTAACCCTAGATTTCAGAAAAGTGCCCCTTTCACAAGATAGTTCACGTGCTGTCTTCTTCCAATTTAAGACTGAATGAAACCTCTGCTGTGCTATGTTTTCATTAATAGTCGATGTGGCAGACTGCACTGATGTTTTATAGATCTGTAGCAAAGTACAACTGTGACTTGCTGTCAGTGCATTTCAATCACACTCGACACTTGAAGGAGTTCAACTAGTCTATTATACACTGTGGGGTCGACCAGACATAAAAGTTTCATATCAAGAGACTTCACTGAAAGGGCACTATGACTAATCAATGCCAAGGACTAAGGGAAAATTTGCATATTTTAAGACTTACAATATATCAGAGCTGGATGCAAGTCAGCTTCACTACCTCCAGTTATGTCTTCAGCATGCAGGTGTTGAAGCACCTTTTGAATTTAGTGTGAAATGTAACAACATATGAACATAAGTTGTAGAAACTGGAATGAACAAGACAGTCCCTTGAGTCTACTCTGTCATTTAACAAGACAATGATTGATCTTCTACCTCAACTCCACATTCCTGTCCGTTCCCCTTGTTTCTTAACTCCATGATTGTCTTAAGGCCTGTCCACTTCAGCCTTAAATTTTTTAAAAGATGGAGCATTTTCAACCCTCTGGGGTGAGGAATTCTAAAGATTTACAACCACCTGAGTGAAGAAATTTCTCCTCTCCTCACTCTTAAACGATCAACTCCTTTTCCCAAGTATTGCCCACGTTCTAGGGTCACCAGCTAGTTTTTGGGTCTGGCTTAATAGATGTAATACATAGACTTGAATTAAATGCGGCGTGTCTTTGCACAGTCAAATACATGTACAAGATTACTTCTTATTCTGCAACAAGTATAACATTTCTTATCATTTTAACCTATGATGCATCCATTCACTGACAGCAAATGTTTCAGGTCAAATAATGGCTGTAATGGCATTCAACAGAGAAGGTCATGAGCCTTGGGCGGGTGCATTCTGGAAAGTTCTATCACATAATCTCTTGCCTCCAATGATCTAATTCCCCCTTTATGCTCCTGTTATTGACCACTTGATAGATCCACCTCTATAACACACTGCCCTGCCAAACCAACTTTTCTTGTTATATGATTGGGTGATTTGTGACGATCAAACAGCCTTTCTCTCCCTTACCTCTAAACTTTTTTAAGAACTAATGAAAGTTGAATTTTTTATTTCAATGTTCTCAGCATGCACCTCGCTTGGTTTGTTCATAGCAGTGTCCAAGGCACAGCTTTATGGATGATAGAAGTCCCTGTCCTGGTGCTGAAGAGTCAGTGAGGAACACATCCCTGCAAATATGGCTACCCTCTAATCATTTAGTATTCGGTGCGATATTAACTGACCAAAAGCAAGACTTTTGTCTCCATCTGGGGGAGAAGTCCCCCCTTGGAGCTGATGACAAGTCATATTGCTGGCAGCTCTATAGTCTCAACAGCACCCAGTTCAAGTAGTGGCCATTGCTGGAACTACAGCCCATTCCTGAAGAAAAGGTGCTCATGGAGGCCGGTCTAAAAGTAAGTTTGCAAGGATCAGGTTGGCAGGTCCCATTGAGCGAGTGAGGTGGTTTGAGAGATCAAAGGTAAGGAGGGTTAAAAGAGGTATGATCTTTGGGGAGGGTGCCTCTTATGGACACAGGAACACCTCAAATGAGCTAGCCTACCCTTGCCTGACACCAACCCATGCAGCTAAAGCTGCTGCACTACTCACATGGCTTGGGCCTCCCTCAGTCACTGTAAAGTAGCAGTGGGAGAGAGAAGTGGGGGCACTTGAGGCCTTCAATAGGCTCAAGGGCTCTTCTTTACCCAGTGTATAATGGGTGACTGTTTGCAGGCAGGTAGATCGGCAGTGGGTAGGTCACAGGTGTTGGCATTGTATAAGCTTCTCCACCTTCAAACCTACTGGTGCGGGACCATAAAACTCCTCTCTAGGAGTTTATTCATCAATTCTTGGAGATCTCAGGATAATCTAGGAGATTATTAACATGGCACAATGGCCATTCCTTCCTAGAAGCTGTCAAGGATTGAATGACAATGCACATGACCTTGTTTTCCTTTCCTTAGTCTGAGTCAAACATTACAATGTGTAATATGTGAACCAGAATATTTATCATTTTTACAGATATATTTTTAATCTGTGTCTTCTAATTTCAGAACACATCCAATGCTAACAACTTAAAAATGGAATAAAAATGGAAAATACTGGAAATAGTCAGAAGGTCTGGCAGCATCTATGAAGAGAGAAAAAAATAGTTCATGTTTTAAGTCTGTGACCTACTGTCAGAACAAAAGGGAATCTTTAAGACTTGTGCCAGCAATTAAAGTTTTCCAATATTGTTTAGATTTCCCCTGGCTTTGAATGTTTAGGACGAAGTTCAGGAAGTAAATGATAAATGGCAAAGGCCCCAGTGATAAAGTAAATCTCTGACGCAAGATAATCAGCAACATATCATGCGAACCACTGACACCTTGTTTGTTGAATTCCTCAATATACCTGTCAATCCAGTTGGTGCATTGCCAAGTAGTCATCAACAAATATACACCGTTATGACATGGGCCATGAGACTGAAATGTATTACAGTGTGGTGGATAGACCACAGCTTAAGGAAAAAGTGAAACAAGAAAGGTGTTTAAAAAAATCATTGTGAGACAGTACTTTATTAGTGACAGACTTCAACTGGGCCTGAAACCTTGTGGTTTCTGCATGGCTGTTAATTTTCTCTAATAAGGTATCATGCAGACAAGTCACTGCTTTATAATAAGAGCAGCTGGACTTTATGAAGCCCCCTGATTTCTTAAATAACAGTTCTGTTTGCTTCCTTTTTTCCTTTTGTAAGTAATGAAAAGGTCAGCACATTCAAACTAAAACCTGATGCCCATAAATAGGCTTAACCTCATCTCTATTTTAATAAATGAAGGAGAAGAATGATGCATTAAGGGAAGAGTTGCAGAGCTGCATTGCTATAGCAACCAATTAGGGTAACTTGAATGTTCCTGTGGAGAGAACATATTGATTCTTCATTGGATATGACATCTTTTAGAAGACACCAGCAGTGCACAATTTCAGAATCATTAACCCTTTGAAGGTAACAAGGGGCACCTAGCAACTATCATTTAAAATTTACAACAGATTGTTTTATGTTTTTGTTTAATCTGCAGGTTTTATTCGTCTTCAGGGATAATGATCAGGTACTGAACTAATAATTAATGGCCATTAAATTACATATGTGCAGAAGCATTCAATTAAATGTGAAATTGTCAAGAGTCTCATTGAAGGAACTGCTTTTTTCACACTGTGTGGGCAATCTTGCAGTTCTGATAACAAAGTCAGCAATTGCATGTACTATGCAGTTCCAACTGTAACATTTGCGGCATGAGCTGTCTTATGATTCAAGACTATGAAAGAGACACAGGAATTTAAAATAAAAAAGAGAACGTAAGGTTTCTAGGCCAAAAACAGTAAAGCATATAGGTGTTAGTCCAAATATTTCATTTATTTTATTGTAGGTAAAATGCTATATGGGAAGAGTCACTGTGCATTTCTGGATCTGATTGATGTGGAAGTGTTGCTAAATGATGTATTCTCTCAGGGAGAATGATTAAAGGGTCACCTCAGTTATGAGGAAGGCTCATTCGACCCAAAATATTAACTCTAATTTCTCTCCATAGGTGCTGCCAGACCTGCTGAGCTTTTCCAGCAACTTCTGTTTTTGTTTCTGATTTACAGCATGCGCTGTTCTTTCAGTTTTGGTTAAAGGGGTCAATGCTTTCATGAAGTTCTGTAGTTACACTACATTGCAAAAGGATCAGATACCATATTGCTGGATTTACTATGCAATAGGAATTCATTGGACATTGAGACTTATGTTGGAATGAAAAGCTTTACCTGAGCTCACTGATGTGAGCAGGACAATTGGCTAAGCAATTTTCCTGTCCAATGTAAGGTGTGTGATTGATTTCCACAAATGGTGCCAGACAAGTTGAGCTATTCCATCACTTATTGTTTTTATTGAACTGGTCCAGCAGTTGCAAAATTTATTTTTCCAACTTGACCTACTATTTTGACCAAACTTTTGAGTATCTACTCTAGTCCTCATATGTGACATGATATCATATTTGGTTCATTGATACGTCTGTGTACAGTATTGGTGTGTTTTTTTTCCGTTAAATGTTCCAAATATGCAAGTTGCAGTGGCAAATATGAACCTATGGTTCTGCTGTTGAGAAAGGTTATTTGTTATGGCAATACTTTTTCCTTGTCCAAAGTAGAAGGCATTTTTATAACAGCATAACTGCCTCTGTATCAATTGAAATCAGTACACCACAATCACTCAGAGGATGAAATTAGAGTTTTCATCAATAACTAAGCAAGACAATGAGCTCACAGTTTCTTGATATGTATGACTGGCAAGTTCCCCACTATTTGTAAACTCATAACATCAGGCAGTCATCTGTAATATTAATGTTAAATGCAAAGTACTTATCCATTACATTTTGTATGTTGGTATTATTTAAGATCAATGTGCTAATTGGACCTTACAACCGACATGTAAACATCACACATAATTTGCTACTAATTGCCAGAATAAAATCAGGTCACTAATTACCAAAATTTGTATCCAAATAACAATAGGAATGCACATTTTCAATACTAATGACTGCCTGTTCCAGTTGCTTGGCAACCAACAGATGGTGTTTCAGCAATTTAACACTGAACCACATTATTAGTGATGAATACCGCAACCCCTATCCAAACTTGTCTCTTTTTCCTTCACCTTTTCGTTTTGGCAAACCTCATACTGGATTCTGATTAGTGCAATACTCAAGGGACAATTTTAGCTCAGCCCAAGCTGGCAAAAGGGCAGTTTGAAGTCACAGTGTGACTCAACATTGCTTCCCTTATCCATGAAGTGGAGGGGACATTTGTGACAGTCAGCCCTGTCTTTCTTTCAAGAGTCAATAATGCCATTGATGATTAAGTCACAACTAAAACCAGATACCCGAGTGAGGAAGCCAGTGTCGGAATAGGTCCAGAAATGTAAATGGATTTGGGTTAATTTACATGTTCTTGTCTTCCAGGAAGGACAGAAATGATTCTCTAAACTCTTAGGCTTAAAGAAATCTGAGGCCTCCTCTGGTGCTGGCTTCTGTTTCTTTTCCTTCCCTCCACCTCCCTAAAGCTGTGCCAACCATCCATCAGATTAGGTTGTGGATGGCAGCCTCTGGTGAGCAGATATCCCACTTCTGCTACCCCACCCCTCCCTTTTTTCTGTATAAAACTAACATTTTCCCAGCTACCATCAATTCTGAGGAAGGGTCACTGGGCCCGAAACGTTAACTTTGATTTTTTTCTTCACAGATGCTGCCAGACCTGATGGGCTTTTCCAGCAACTTCTGTTTTTATCCCACTTCTGCTGCTGCTTTCTGCTGGATTTGGTTAGGAGGCTAATAAGGCCAAGGTGCCTGAGGTCTAAAGGCTGAAATCTCCAAACCAATGCCATAACGGTCCAGTGGGTGTGCCAACCACCTTGATCTCTGACTCATTCACACTTTTTTTTTAAATTTCAAAAATGTACTTTATCATAAAAAAATCTCTTTGTATATATACATAGTCACAAATGCAGTTCAGTTCTGTATAGTTGCACATCAAATAAACAAACAGAACACTGGACTTTGACTCAATCCAAAAACCCAAAGATCTCTCTTATACATATAATCCTCATATTTACATATATTTGAGACGCTGGGACCCCCATTTACCTCACACAGTGATTTTTCCCCACTGTGCCTTGGCAGTGGCTGCCCCAAGCTTCAATGCACATAGTTCTGGACATTGAAATGTGCCAGTCTGTAGCACTCAGTCAGGGTCAACTCCTTGTTGTGGTCCTTTCTGATTCTCACTCCTTGAATGGCACTGCGCTAACAATGTTGGTGTAGAGTAGTCGGATCTAATTGTGAATTTCCTCCCCAAAGTCCATTTTGGAGACCATGTCCCACATGTAGGTGTGCGATATCCTGTCAAAGGCCTTCTCCTGGTCCAGGCTAATGAGGCAGGCACCCACATTCCCCTCCTGCACACAGGCAATTGTATCCCTGAGGAGTGCAAGGTTCTTAGAGAACATTCTGCCAAGTACAGCACAGGTTCGGTCAGAGTGAATCACGGATCCCAGAGCAGACCCGACCCACTTTGCAATGACCTTTGACAGGATTTTGTAATTTTCATTCGGCAATGATATTGGCTGTCAATTTCGAATTTCCTCTCGCTCCCCCTTCCGCTTGTAAATAGGATGATGATACCTCTCCTCATGGATTCACATGTGCTATCTGACAGAAGCATACTACCTTACACCTCCAGCAGGCCCTGGCCAATCAGGTCCTACAGAGCTGAATATAACTTGGCTGGTAAGCCGTCACTTCTGGTGGTCCTGATCCAAAACGTCAACTTTCCTGCTCCTCACATGCTGCCTGGCCTGCTGTGCTCCTCAGCTCCACACTGTGTTGTCCCTGACTCCAGCATCTGTAGCTCTTGCTATCTCTACTTCTGAAAGTTTTATTCATTTCTAAGGACTCGAGGGTCAGCTCATCCAGAGATAAGGCTGGCCCAGCCTCGACCATGTGTTGTTGTCTAAGATTTCAGTGATAGAGGACAGGGATAACTAGGAGGCCGCACTGTCTGTGGGCTTCATGTCATACAGACTGGCATAAAAGGAGATGCTGATCCTCTGGATGTCAGACTGAGATGACATTATGAGCCATCTTCTTTCTTCAGGCTGCTGAGCACAGAGTTCTCCTTGTGCAACTTCTGGAATAAGAAACGTGAGCATGTCTCATCCTGCTTCACGGTGCAGACCCTGGATTGGAATATTATCTTGGAGGCGTCCGAGGCAAAGAGCGAGGCTTGCTGGCTCTTCACTTCCTGGAAGTCCTCTGTGACATCGACCCCCAACGTCTGCAGCAGGGGTAGGTTCTGAGTGGTTTTCTGGAGTTTGGACAGCTTTCCCCGCCTCTCTCCTACTTTCTGAACACCCTTGAGGATAAAGAACCTCTTGATGTTCCCTTTGACAGTTTCTCACCAGTCCGCTGGAGACTCAATGAGGGGCTTCAACACCCCTCCAACCTGCGTAATCCCTGCTGAGGTCCTCAATGCTTTTTGGGGTCAACAGTTTCACATTCAGCTTCCATGCTCCCTTGCAGCTCACTGGTCATTCTTTACGTGACGCTTGGTCAGCAGGAGGCAATGGTCAAAGAAGAACATCAGCTTGATGTCGGTGGATTTGACCAAGAACATGCTGGGCACGAGACGGAAATCTATCCTTGAGCGTATAGACCCGTCTGGCCGTGGCCAAGTCTATCTCTGACTCATCCACACTTTATTTTAATTTCAAAAGTATTCTTTGTTCACAAAAAAATCTCTTTGTATATATACATTGTCACAAAAGCAGTTCAGTTCTGTCCAGTTGCATATCAAATAGATAAGCAAAACATTGGACTTTGATCCAAAAAACCCAAAGACTTCTCTTACACATACAATACTAATACTTACATATATTTGAGGCACTGGGAGGGTCCGATAATTAAGCAGACCTCCATTTACCTTCAGCAGGATGAGCTCTGACAGTGGTCTTTCCTCCCTGTGCCTTGGCAGCAGCTGCTCTGAGCTTTAGTGTGTCCCTCAGCACCTGGACATTGGAATGTGCCAGTCTGCACCACACTGTCAGGGTCAACCCCTTGCTCTGGAAGACCAACAAGTTTCGGGCAGACCAAAGTGCGTCTTTCATTGAGTTGATAGTCCTCCAGGCTCAGTTGATATTTGTCTCTGTGTGCGTCCCGAATAGACCACAGACCGCAGAGTCCCATGTCATGGAACCGCTCGGGACGAACCTCAACACAAACCAGTGCATCTTCCTCCAGATTTCCTTTGCAAAGGCACATTCCTGAAGAAGATGTTTGACAGTGTCAACCCTACCCCAGAGCCACTTTGAGGGCAGTGTGTAATGGCACAGACCGATTGGGCAGATATAAAGGATCTCACAGGCTATGCCCTTCTCACCATCAACCAAGCTGACTCATCCACACACGCAGTCCTCATCAATCACTGACCTGCCCCATCTAGCTGCATCTGCTTCTCAGCAACTTTTCCTGAGGCTGACTATCAGCTCCAGAACTACAAACGAATATTTAAAGCCATCCTGTGTTTAAAACCATCTGTTACTTCTGAGAAATCTAGTCTGCAGCATAAAAATTGGCCCATCAGCCCAGTCTGGTGTTTGTGTTCTGCACAAACTTTTTCCTTTTTACTTAATCTACATATCCTTCCATTCCTTTTCCTCTTATGCAATTTTCTTGCTTCCCTATTAATGTACTTACACTATTTGCTTCCTTGTGGCAGCATGCATACTTCCTACTATATGGGTTATCACAACTTTTGTGAAAATAGATTATTAATATTCAACTTCCTTCATTTCTCTTTAATACTTGAAACTTGCAGAAACTTTCAGGCTGTGAACAGTCAATAAGCACGGAATATGTGAAACTGGCCATTTTAATCATGTGGTATTGAAACTCAGTGAGGTGTCAATACCTTGGCATTTTTTAACTACACTTTCACGATTAATTCACATATCGGAGCATCAAAGTTTACTTTTGGAATTCTCATTTCTAGAAAATGCTATAGTTCTGCTTTTTTGATGTTGTTTATTGTATATTCTGAGACACAAATCTTAAAGCACAGGGAATTTTCTTAATGATTAGGGAGATAACGAGTGTAGTAATGATTTGCAACTTATCAGAATGTATTGTTGGGAAATGGGAACCTCATTAGTGAGGAATAACATAGTCAGGCATGTCAAGTTCTCTGCAGGAGAGGACAACAATTACCTTTCACTTTAATCTGTGTTTTTGTTAAAATAATAGGATGAAACAAACAGAATTTCTATTACAGAAGACAAACATGGATAAGGAAAAGATCTGAGATGCCTTTTCATTAAGCGTTCTTGCTGATTTCTGCCTGTACAGAGACAGCAATATTTATTTGTCATTTTTAAATTTCTGCCACTTATTCAAAGCAAACCATGGGAATAAACAACAGTTGATATTCATGCATATTGGCAAATTCGTGGACGTTCCATGTAGCATAAAGGGATTTTAAGTCTCTTGATTTGTCTTGCTAAACTGTGTTTCATTTTTAGTAAATCAGAGGGTTTTACAGACTCTGTTTAAAAGTACAGGTGGACTCCAAGTAGATATGTGATGACTGTCAATACAGAAAATTAGAGAGAATTTGTTGTGGCATTCTTTGCATTTTTGACTCCTTTAGTTTACCTTCCCATCTCATGAATATTTTGGACTTCTGCTTGGAAATAGTGCAATTTTTTTAACATACCAAAACCTGGGCCTTCTGGCCTTTTGGACTTTGTTTCAAACTAAATATACATGGTATGGCTATGGCTCATTGGCGAGCGCGATCTCACTTTTACTGAAGAAGGCTGTGGATTCATGTTTAATTCCAGAGGAACCAGTACCAGACTTTTGGCACTCCAGTATAAGTACTCAAAAGAACACTGCACTGTCAGAGGTAGTAAGCCTGGCCTGCTGTGCTCTTCCAGCTCCACACTGTGTTAGCACTGTCAGAGGTGTTGTCTTTCAGGCAAGACATTTAGGAAAAGCCCTGTTTGCACTCATTGGAGAAGAGCCCACTGCATTATTCTGAAGGAGACAAAGGGAGCTATCCCTACCAACCATCACCTATTCAATATTTAATCATTCACCCAAATTAATTTAAAACCGACAATTTGTTCATCAACATATTGCTGCTTATGGGACCTTGCTTTGCATAATTTGGCTCTTCCTTTTCCAATTATTACTCTTCAAAAATACGTCACACTGTAAATTACTTTTTAGCCAACATGAAAGACAAGCTCTTTCCTAACAACTGAGCCATCAGGGACTTTTTTGTTAATTGGATGGAGCTATGTATGAAGCTAGACTGCAAATAGTCCTTGTCTGATTCATTAATATGGAATTGTAACATCAGTATTGCAAAAGAGAACACCTCTGGAATGTTCACATTTTAGAAATTCTTTCTTGGGATGTGGATACCTCTGGATGGGCCAATATTTATTGCCCATCAGTAGTTGCTCTCGAGAAGGTGGTGGTGAGTCACCTTCTTGAACCATTGAAGTCTATTTGTTGTACATAGATCCACAATGCTATCAGGCAGGGAGTTCCACTGTTTTAAACTAGTGACACTGAAGGAAGAACATTATATTTCCACGTCAGGATGGTGAGTAGCTTGAAGGGAAACGTGATGGTGGTGTTCACGTGTATCTGCTGCCTTTGTCCATCTAAGTTGTAGAGGTAACACAGTGTGGAGCTGGAAGAACACAGCAGGCCAGGCAGCATCAGAGGAGCAGGAAAGCTGATGTTTTGGGTCAGGACCCTTCTTCATCAGCTTTCCTGCTCCTCTGATGCTGCCTAGCCTGTTATGTTCCTCCAGCTCCACACTGTGTTATCTCTGACTCCAGCATCGGCAGTTCTTACTATCTCTAAGTTGTAGAGGTCCTGTGTTTAGCAAGTCTTGGCTGTGCATCTTGTAGATGGTACATGTTGCTTTGAATGTTGTTGGAGAAGGGAGAGACTGTTTATGGATGTGGCACTTATCAATGATCTGCTTTATTTGGGATGATATCAAAGCTTCTTGAGTATTGTTGAATTTGAACTTAGGAGCTGACAACCAGGAATGTTCTATCGGACTCTTGACTTGTAACTTGCACATGGTCAACAGACATTGGGGGAAACAAAATGTGGATCTTCTGCTTTTGGTGCTGCTGGATTTTTGAGCTAGGACCTTGTGGTTTCCAAATTTCTTTGTTGTGCAGATTGAACAAAAGCTTTTCTGTGTTATTGGTGTGAGATTGGTCACAACATCGCCTCCCAGGTTAACACTTAACTCCTGCCAGGAGATCTGCTTTCATGATGTACAGACTCATCTGTCTTGTGCTATAATCACCCATCAACTTTAGCTCGAGGCATCCATCACACAGCTACACCTCATTTGTAGGACACTTTGGATTACCATCATCCAACTACTTCGACTTTCCACTCTTTCTGCTCACCTTCACTTTGCCCTTCAAAAGAAATCTCTGATCAAATGACCAGAAATAAATGGCATTTCATTTTCTAGATAATAGCCTTTTGAGTTATTTTTGGTCTTGCCATTCCAAGCATTTGTCAAGCATAAAAATACCTCATAAATGGAACTGTTAACAATAATGTAACATTTACTTTTCAAAGATTTTTCCACAGATTTTTGCTCTGACTGACTGGCTTTCTGAGGCACAAGAAAGTGGGGGATAGAGTGGCATTGTCTGTATGTTTTCCTTGATGCAAGCTTAAGAGTTTTTGTTGGTAACACATCTCACATCTTCACAAAATTACCCTTACCTTCTCGAGACTTTGTGTCTCACATCTTTCATGCTCTTTTCTCCTAAGTTGACATACTTTTCCTCTTGCTGCACTATCCACTTCAATCATCATTCTTGTTTCTTAAATTCCTTCTTACTACTAGTGTTTTTGTTGTTTTGTTGTAGAAAGTCACAACATTATAGTAGGGATGAGGAAGGGTCTGACGAAGGGTCACCGGAACCGAAACATTAACTCTGTTTTTTACCTTCACAAATACTGCCAGACCTGCTGGCTTTTCCAGCAACTTTGTTTTTGTTCCTGATTATAGTAGGAAAATTCTTCTTGGCCATGTTAGCAAATACTAAATGAATGCATGTGAAATCCCTCCTGGCATTTTAATTGAATTATCAACTAATTTAAAACAATAAGTAGTGTTTTCTCACTAACGTGATCAAAAGTAATTGAAAAGAAGCAAACAAAATAACCAACTCAAGATGAAATAAATCTGAATCCTTGCTGAGAAACCAAATCAAAATAAAATTGGATCTTATTTATCATAAGAAAACACCAGCTTTTCTCAGAACGGGAACAAATAAACATTGCAAACTTTGTCTAATTAAATTCACTTTACAATTCACTGAATTGCCAGTTGGAACAAATGTTTGGGTCTATTTGCAATACCTGCAGCCCAAGGTGTTCATGACACTGTTATTTGAAGCTCAGCTTTGCATGATAATGGAAGCAATCTATTAAAATGCAACACCCTCAACATTGTTAGAATTTCATTCTTCAGAAATGCAATCAGAGTGGAGTTTCATATCTCTGTCACTGAAAATTTGACGTAGTGTCTGTCTAAGCTGTAAGGCAATGAGAACATGGACAGGATGCAATTGCGCAGATAAACACTAACACGCCCTCATATCCATTATATTACAACAGAACACTGCGATAGATTGGGGCCCACCTACAACCATTGAACAATGCAAGTCTTATTCTGTATTACTCTGTTTATCCCCATACAAAGCTTTATAAAAGTTAGTTTATCTTAGAAAAGATGGAAAGCCACACAACACCCATTCTTGTAGTTGATCTGAAGAAGTCTGAGTTGTAAGGTAATTCACTGCTTTTACCTCTGATTTGATTGAAATATGATATGGAGGTGCCGGTGTTGGACTGGGGTGCACAAAGTAAGAAGTCACACGACATCAGGTTATAATCCAAAAGGTTAATTTGAAATCACAAGCTTTCAGAGTGCTGCTCCTTCGTCAGGTCACACTTCACCTGATGAAGAAACAGCACTTTGAAAGCTTGTGATTTCAAATAAACCTGTTGGACTATAACCTGGTGTTGTGTGATATCTGTAATTGAAATAAATTGACAATTTGTGAGCCTTAAAGGCATTGACAATGAAGAACTGATAGAAGGAGGTAAAAATACTGTTCCATGGGAGTAGACGTAGCTATATTTAAAATTGCTAGTCTGGAAAGAGGATAAGGATGAGTAGTCTGAGATATACAGGGAAAAGGCAGGACAACCAAGATAAAGGTGACATTGTGGGATGGGGACGAGGAGGAAAATGGTTCCAGAGATGTAGAAGTGGATCATTTCCAAACAGAAAGAGGTGACAAAAACCAAGAAAAGAGAGAAGTATAACAACACATTGTGTGAGAATGAGAGAAAAGGATGCTGTATGGATGGAGATAATGAATTAAAGTGGGAGGGAATACCACAGATAGACACAAAATCAAAAATCTAATAATAAAATCTTCAATTCAGCCCTTGGTGCCTCCACATGATAGGCTGTATTTTGAAGTATGAGCTAGATTGGGGTCTGAACTAAAGGATCACAGCAAAATAAGTATTTATCCACAAAATAAACACTAAAAGCTTTGAACTCAAGAGTTCAATAACTGACTATTACTGGTAAGTGCTTCACTCCCATCGAACAGAGCTCCATGAGAGATTATCATTAACACTTTGAATGTGGACTCCAATTTATAACTGCACCTCCTATTGTCTTTTTGCTAAACCAGCAAAAAGACCCTTACCCAATGATGCCAATTATTAAGTTAAAATGAGATTCTCAGAGAATCTTTAGATCATTTCTTCATCACCAGATCTTTGGGAATCAAACAAACATTTGATGTTGTTAGGTTATTTATTTAGTTGTTGAAATGTAACTGCAGTTTTCCAAAGTATAAAACATTTCAAGCATTTTCACAGTAATTTTCCAAGTCTTCAAGTGCCAAGAACCAATAAGTAATACCATTACATAGCAAAGGTCATCATTAAAGACAACAGTATAAACGCACAGAGGCACACAGCAGTAACTTTCTTTTCTTTCCTATTGAATAAGTTATTTTCTTTTCCTCTTTAATGTCACCCTGTATATGTCAACCACAAATCAAAGGCCATTCAGGGAACTTCCTCCCAGTTGTTATCCTATTGCATTGAATTTCAATGCATATGTCAAACCAGAATTTCTGCAGAAAGCCCAAAGATATTTTCCATGTGTGCGTATTAAACCACATGTATAGAGATTTCCACTGTGTCATATACACACAGATATTATATTCACACAGACACAGATGGGTTAGAAAGATAATAAGGATCAATTATAAAATAACAGTATCTTTATTCCATTTATCAGGATTTTTACCATAACACATTCAAAGCCAACCAACCAATAATTAATCCCAGCCAGTACAGTCTGAGTCAAACACACAGTGTTGGAGAAACTCAGCAGGTCTGGCAGAACGCGTGGAGAGAGAAACAGGGTTAAAGTTTTGAGTCCGCTATGACTGTCCTTCAGATTTGGTTCTCGTGCCATAGTGAAAGTATCATACCAGGCAGCAAATGAACATATAACTCACAGTACATGTCTGTCCACTATGATGATAACTTGATGTACATCCTTCATATTTATCATAACATATTTCTTACTTTTCACATAGAAGACGGAGATGTTATATTGTTGTGCTGGTCTCAGAAAGGCACTAAACATTAAGACAGCCGGATGAATGAGAGGTCTCTAACTTACTCTCTGTACACTTGTTCAGTCAGCAGTTAAGCAAAAAGTCAGTCAGAGTGCTAGTCAGCTAGTCAACTATGCAATATCATGGTAATCAGAGTCAGTGTATAAACCAAAATGTAAATACAAATCTGAGATTGCCTATTGATGCACATATTTAGTTGATGTTAAATTTCTGGATAGCTGATTCAATGTGATCTGAACTCTGTGTGGTGAATGTTATGTAGAAAACCACCAATCACACTCATTATACAGTATGAACTGTAAAGTACTTTGGGATATTTTACTAAGCTAGATGTGCAATATAAATTTAATTTGCTCTTAACCAAAAGATTCAAAAGAAAAATAAGCAATAATTACGGCAGATCAAAATGCCAGCTGTAGAGCAGGGAAATATACAACTTCTTTCTCATCAAAATGTTTTTTCCAAAAATAATTAAATTTAGTAAACTAGATGCATTGGGCTACAATTTTTGTGTATTTTCTTTTATTACTCATTCTTGTAGATCGTGGACAGGATTTGGTGAGCCAGGAATTGAGTTACTTGCTACAGGATTCCCAGCCTTTGACCTGCTCTTTTAGCTGTAGTATTTATATAGCTAGTCCAGTTCAGTTTATGGTCAATGGTAACCTGCAAGAGGTTGATAGAGGAGGATTCAGTGATTGTAATGCCATTGAATATCAAGGGGTGATGGTTTAATACTCTCTTGTTGGAGGTTGACATTACCTGAGACTTGTGTAGCATGAATGTTACGTGCCCCTTGTCAGCTCAAACATGAAAATTTTTTAGGTCTTCCTGTATTTAGATTGGACAACTTCAGTATCTGAGGAGTCATGAACAGTGCAGAATATTGTGCAATCATCAGAAAACGTTCTCATTTATGACCTTATCATGGAGGGAATGTCATAGATGAAGCAGCTTAAGATGGTTGGGCCAACCTGGTGAAAGCAAACCTTTGATTCTTTTTTTCCGACATGAAGATGTTAATATGTTACTGCATTCAGCTTTGATCACTCTCAATGGAAGCAAGAAAAGAAAGTCGGTCAGAATGTACAATGTGTTGACAATTTGCCGTCTTAAAGAAAGGAAGCTGAAGGAAGAATGTGGGCATATGAATCCTGAACTAGACCATTCAATTTCACATCCACATTTCCATACGAATGTTACTGTGTTGCCCATCCTTCAATTCCGAACATCTTAATTTTTTTTTATTCACTCATGAGATATGGACATTGTTGGCTGACCAGCATTTATAGCCCTTGAGAAGGTGATGGTGAGTTGCCTGCTTGAACTGCTGCAGTCCACATGTTGTAGGCTTACCCATAATGCCTTTAAGGATGGAATCGCAGGGTTTTAACCCAGCAACTGTGAAGGAATGGTGTTTATATTTCCAAGTTAGGATGGTAAGTGGCTTGGAGGGAAGCACGCCGGTGGTGGTGTTCCTATGTATCTGCTGCTGTTATCTTTCTAGAAGGAAATCGTCATTGGTTTTAAATTGAAATTTAATCATAAACTGCAATATTCATTACTCTCTGCGGTAGAAATTCTATAAACTTACAATCCTCTGATTGAAGAACTTTCTCTTTACCTCAGTCCAAATTTGCGACCTCTATTCTGAATCTCTAGCCCTAAGAGTCTCCTTCCTGGAAGAAACAACCTCTTAGCATCTATCCCATTAAACTCTTTAAGAGATTTCAATAAGATCAACTCTCACTCATCTAAACACCAGAGAATATAGGTCCATATAAACCCATTGTTCCATAAATGACAGTTTTCACGTCTCAGGAATCGATATTGTGAACATTCATTGTATCCTCTCTACAGCTATGTTTACATTGCTGCACAAGACAAATTTCCATCTCTACGTTCCACAATACAATTGAAATATGATTAGGAATATACTAAAATCAGAGGTGCACCACAAGCAAACATATATATACTTCAGATTAAGACTTGGAATATTTAGATAAAGGAGCAATTAATAAATGACTTTTCAGTTTCCATGTTGCATATGTTGAATTTGGGATGCTGACCAAGGAAGAAAGGTGCTGCATAAATGACAAAAAATAATTATTTATTCTAAGGCTCATGTCATATTAGAAAATGAATCCTTTCTGTTCCTTTATTCTATTTATGATACTAGCCATCATGAATTAAGAATTTTAGCTCAGCATAGCTCAGGTCTATCAGTACAGGTTGTATTTCCATAATCCTTCAATCTTGGAACTGGGTTTTTGTCAGAGCACAAAATTTGCTGGCCCGTGGGAGGTCATGTGTTAGGTCCAAAACAATTATAAATTAAATGCACAATACTCCTTTGGCGACATAGTCAGTGACTGAACTCCTGATGAAACTTTTTCAAGCTATTAAATATATAAAATATATTCAACAGATGAACATTTTATTCCACAATTGAGAAAATACCTCACTTTGACTTGTATTTATTACATGCCTAATGGCTGAATGATTTTGCAACTGGACACCAGAAACAGCATTTGTGTTGTCCAAACTGGATAGAGTTCAACAAAAAGAGTAATATGAATAAAGATCAATACAAAGCCAGTAGATGTTGCTACAGGGACAACTGCAGTTACTGTGGCACCACAGAGGTTAATGGACCCCAGGAGTTATAAGCTGCATTTGTATTGCATCTCTGTGTTAAAACTTCCCAAAGTATTTTCAAGGAATGTGAAGAGATGAACATAGAATAAAAAATCTGATTATCTTTGAACTTCAACCTTTGATGAAACAGTGTGCCTGAATTTTGCATTCCTGATTTAAAGTTCACAAGTTACAATTCTGATCTCAAGGATGAAACTTGATCCGATTTTGAGTCTGCCTTACTGCAAATGTTAAATAATTGAGTAATATACATAAAAGAACATTCAACATTCTACCTTTGGCCAATTGTTAATGAATAAATTTTGACAATGTGCTAACTTCTGTACCATTCTGCTATAAATTTTGTTTCACTTCTATTAATATTTATTGATATAGGAGATCAAAGAACAGAACCAAACAATATTGATTAATGCTGAACTAAAGGTTACATTCATTTAAATGAACGATTGGAATATGTTATATTGTGCCACTGCTAAATTAAGAAATTATATTATTCTTATCATGCCTTTTACATTCTCTGGATGCCTCAAACCCAGCAAATCACTTTACACATTCACCCACTGTTAGCTTGTAGATTTTGTGATAAGCAATTTGCACAATTTAAGGGACTAAATAGCATTGCAATGATGATCGCTTATTTTGTTTTGTTGGTTGAAGGATAAATGTTGACATGTACATCGACAAGACTTTCCTCCTCTTCATAGAATAGTGTCATGGATCTTTAATTTCCACTTCAGTAGGCCTTGGTTTAGCTGAAAGACTGCAGATCTTGGCCAATGTGTATTTGCTTAGTACTGTACTAAAGTGACTGACAACCACAGTTCTCATGTTCAAGTCCCTGGACATGGATTAAATTTTTAAATAGTTGAAAACAACATATCAGTACAGCAGCTAAAAATCCATATTCAGTCTATTATTCGTCAACCATAATATGCTTTTCCAAATTATTTATTAGCCCTATTTGCAATGGAATGCAAATTAAATTATTACAGTCCGCAATGGTTTGTCCAGAAATCAGCTTAAATTAAATAAATTATGATATGAAAGTTCAAAGTGCAACAAAATATTTCTGAGAGGCAACTTGTAAAAAATACATTATGGGAGCAGCAATTGCTCTGCATAAGAAAATGTTTGCTAGAAAAGACTATTGACAAAAGAATTTTGCATTTTCATGCAAGTCAGTTTATTACTTTGTGAGCAGACTGCACATTTCCAATAATAAGGGCTCAATGGACATAAAACGTGGTAGGAACATTGCTGTCTCTTAGCAACTTCCCAAGCCTAGGTTATTACAATTGTTTTAGGTACCTAAATTTTTCAAATGTCTTCTTTTCTGGCTTGAAATGCATCTCCAATTGATGCTCTGAATGAGCAGAATACTGGGCTTTATTGCATATCACTCCAGAATGCTTGAATATTCTCGATGCTCCATGATTGGTGGTCATCCATTTAGCTACCTTGTCTGTAAATTCTGGAATTTCCTCCCTAATCCTGTCCACCCCGGTTGCCTTTTTAAGATAATCCTTAAGACCTACCTTTCCTTCTTTAAGAGGTTCCTTATAATCTCTCTCTTTAACTAAACATTTGGTGAGCTTTTGTGGTTCTGTGGCATGTATTGTTTTATTCAGTTACATGCCTTAGATTGTCTTCCTATCTTATGTATGTAAGTAAGTGTTATTGTGAAATATGTGAAACCCAGAAATCAGCAGATCGGTTGTATCCATTTCAAAAAAAGCTGGAATGGGTATACTGGTACTCGAGCCAACATTTACCCCACAACCGACATCTATAAAAGACATTAGAATTTCTATTTCATGCATAATATAGAAATGGGAGTAAATTTCAACAAAAACTGCACACATTTTGAAACGTGTTTTCTTCCCTCTAAAACATATTTGCAGAGTAAACATAAACTGAACTAGTGCTAATCAGGCAGTGTTTTACATTTTTTAAACTTGAGAAACTTTTCCTGTGGAGAAAAGAAAATCCTCGTAAGAATGGCCATTCAAAACATTGCTGCTCATGGCCTACCTTGCAGTAACTCCATTCACCCACTACATTTGCTCACTGACCTGTAATGGCTCCCTGTTAAGCAAGGTCCTAAATCTAAGGTTCTTATCCTTGCTTACAAATCCTGCCATGGGCTATTCTCTCCCTATCTAGAAGAAATCCAACATCAGAGATATCTGGGCTCCTCTGATACTGGCCACTTGAACACCCCGACTTAATCACTGTGTCATTGGTAGCTATAGCTAAGCTGGCTAGGCCCCAAGCTCTGGAACCTTCTCCTTACACCTCTCTGCCACTTGATATCTCTTCTTTAAGATACTCCTCAATGTCACCTTTTTGGTCAACTGTTTGGTCATCGTCATTCATATCCCTTTCAGTAATTTGGTCTCATCTTTTGCTTTATAATGCCTCTGTCAAGACCTTTAGTCCTTCTATTACTATTCTTGTTAAAACTGTTGTATAAGTACAAGGTGTTACCCTTGTTCTTATCGCCACCAATCTTTCAGCATGTTTGTAAAATTAATAAGAATCATTAGCATTCATTTACCATGTATTAAAATACAATTGTTTAATGTGAATTATAAAATTGTTTCCGACTGGGCAAAATAAATAGAAACACTTCCCACTGGTGGTAAGTTGAATAACCAAATGCTATAGACTTAAGAGGATTGCATAACATGAGGAATGCCTTTTTCTTAAAACATATTGAGTAGTTAGGATCTGGAAGGAACTGCATGAAAGTGTGATGGCTTTCAAATGTGAGTTGCATCATTGGAAAAGAGAAAACAAAAACAAGTTAATGGGGTAAAGACGATGTTGTGGCACTAGGTGAATTGTTCTTGCAGGATACCAGCACAAACACAATGGTCTCCAAAGCCTTCAGTGCCGTAACCATTTTATGAATCTTTCATTTTTGTTTTGCCAGACACCTTACAGGTCTGAGTAACAGACAAGATATTGCACTATGCTAAAACTGCTAAGTGCTGGTTGACACAACTGAAAGAAACATGTTACATCTTCTTCTGTGTGCTTGCAACCATGTATTCAGTGGAATGTTATATACACCTCTGAAATGTCAAAGAAATAGGCATCTTTCCCCTGGGATAAGTTGTTAGAGGCATAAACATTGCTCATTTTGGATTGACAATAAAATAAAAGTGACTGGTGTCATAGCAGCTGCAAATTAGAAATAATTTGCCATGGGGCTTCTGAGCTGAAAATGGTCCAATCTGTGTACACTTTCACAAAATCTGAATAGCAGGGAAGGCAGATCAATTTCAACCAATTCACAATAGACGAAAGTCATTTTTCCCAATTTGAAAATATTATGAAAAGGAAGAAAGCTTTGAAAGCTTTCCCCCAATCGTCTCAATGACCAGAACCACTATCATAAAAGCATCAGATGACGAAGCTGTCACAACCTATTACAATCTTATGATATCTCATTGAATTATTCAAAACATCAATTCCCTTCAAACAGGAGGATAAGTTTGGAAAGGAAATCAGGGATCACAACAAAGCAACTCGAAGCTAGCATCTGACAACAATGTACACAGAGGTAACCATTGATTTTACCTTTATCACCTCTTACTTCTCTCAATACATCTGCATATATCGTCATGTCAACCTTTGCATTAAGTGAACCAATATTCACAGTTACAATGAAAACTACTGATTTTAGACTTTTTTGTACTGTATTTACATCCTACTGCCAAAAGGGGCTCTGCAGAACCTCAGCTCACCTGGACTCAACGTTAATTCTGCTTTCTCTGCGCACATGCTGCCAGACCTGCTGAGTTTCTCCAGCAACTTCTGTTTTTGTTTCAGTTTCACCTTTGTTGTCTGGATATACTTCTGACCCATAAGCCCTATTCTGTTTCTCAATCTGCTTACATTCTCTATTTATTAGAAATAACCACATTTAATCAAACTGGATTGCAAAATAATTGGCACAACGCACAGCTTGAACATTTGTTGTCTTACTGTAGGACATTAATAAAGATTTAACATTACGACGTTAATAAAGGTTTGACATTTGTGGGCCCAGTAATTTCCAAAAGACCCGGGTTATCTCAGGATGCTGCTGGGAGAAGCACTGAAGAAGGTTTCACTGTCAGGGTGGCAACTGTATACAAACACACCTCCTGTTGTCCTAGCACTTTACTAAATTAACTGCAGTTTAAATCTGCTCATCAAGGCATAAGCATTTTTGTTATTTAAATTGAACACTGTTCAAATAGTTTAACCAATTTAAATATTCATTCATGGGAATGACCATTATTAGTTAGGCCAACACTTATTGACATTCTGAATCACCCTTGAGAATACAGTGAACAATCTTATTAAACTGCTGCAGATCATGTGGTGTCGGTACACTGAGTGCTGACAGGGAGTATATTGGTTCCATATTGGGTGATCCTATGTCTCCGCTGTCCTAAGCGGTAAAGGTACAGCTTTGGAAGTTGCAGTCAAAGGTGAATTATTGCAGTACATCTCATAGATGAGGTACACACTGGAAGTCACTGTGCACCATTGCTGAATGGAGTGAATCTTTAAGATGGCAGATAGAGCTCCAGTTAATTGGGTTGCTTTATCTTGGATGATGTTGAGATTCCTGGGTGTTGTTGAAGTTGCACTCATCCAGTATTCCCGTACACTCCTAACGTATGCGTGGTAGATGGTGGAAATCAGGAAATGAGTTAAATGCCCTGAAATTCCCAGCTTCTGACCTGCCCTTGAAAGTAGACTATTTGTATTGCTGGTCTAATTAGGTTTCTGGTCAATATAGAAACTTTCTGGAGAATTTATCGATCTGAATATTATTGAATGTCAAGGGAAAATGGTTATATTCTCTGTTGTTGGATTCAACTGGCAGCAAAATGCGACTTGCCAATTATCTGCTCGAGCCCTGAATGTTATCTGGACTGCTTGATTTTCTGTGGAATCATGAGTGGTGCTGAACACTTTGCAGTCATCAACAAACATCTTCACTTCTCACATAACGATAGAGGTAAGATTGCTGGTAAAAAAAATGGAAATGGTTGAATCTAGGATACTACCCTGAGGAGTTCTGGCAGAACTCATTAGGAGGTATTGCAAAAATGTTTTTAGCATTATGATCCAGAAGCCTTGCCCTATAATTCAAGGCTATTTCTGAGATGGAGTCTAAGGGATGTGCAATGGGATTCCGACTTTATTATGGGCAGATTTTCCCCTGTCTGGTGGAAAAATGAGCAATAGTTAGAAAGGTGGGAAAATATGGTGAGAATGAAAATATCAGACTTGACGTTGAGAAACATTTTTTTGAAATTACCTTTTGAACTGTAAATAATGATTTCTAAATCTTGACATTGATGGATAACTACCTTATTTTCATACATTTGCATCTCATTAAAGTCCCAAATCCCCTTATTTAGACACCACTACTAATTCTCGTCTTCTTCCCTAAGGAAATAGATGGCTCAAATTCCCAACATGTAAATCAGAGCTAGTATGTGGGGGCTGCCCCCGCCATTGTACAACTTCTCCTTCAGAGCAACCATCCTGCATGCTCCATGGCCAATATCCTCCACAGCGTTTTATCTGTGCGAGTCAGCATAGGAAAAACACTAACCTTACCACATCGAGATAGAAAGAACTGCAGATGCTGGAGTCAGAGACAACAAAGTGTGGAGCTGGATGAACACAATAGGCCAGGCAGCATCAGAGGAACAGGAAGGCTGTCGTTTCAGGTCAGGGCTCTTCTTCAGACCCATTTCTGAAGAAGGATCCCGACCCGAAACGTCAGCCTTCTTGTTCCTCTAATGCTGCCTGACCTGCTGTGTTCCTCCAGCTCCACACTTTGTTAGCCTTACCACATCATAGTGTCTGCTCTTGGACCAGCACTGCCACTGCTTCAGCCTGTCAACAACTTTAATTTTGAAGTTCAAGGACATCTCTGAATTGCATGCTTCGGCCAAGTTGCTTTGCATGCAGGAACAAGCTCTGAGCTCATGCATCTACACAGGATGCACCTTATAGCTCTTAAGTTGCTTTCTTAGCCCTCACTCACTTTGTGCTTACTTGCAGGCTACCGGCCTCGATCTAAACCACATGGCTTTCTTAGCGCACACTCGCTGACTTCAGCCTCTGTGTAAGTCACAGTGCTTTCTTAACACACAGTGGGTTCAGTGCTTGGTTACAGGCTGTCAGTCTCTGCGGATTTTATTGCTTTTCAGAGGGGAAGGCAGATAGGTTATAATAGTGGGGAACCTTGAAAAGTCAATCTATTGTCAGATAGAATCATAGAGGTTTACAGCATGGAAACTGGCTTTTCAGCCCAACTTATCCATGCTGCCAAGTTTTCTCAACTAAACTAGTCCCATTTGCCTGGATTTGGTCTGTATCCCTCCATACCTATCCCATCCATGCACCTGTCCAAATGTTTCTTAAATGATGAAATTGTATTCTCTTCCACCACCACCTCTGGCAGCCCATTCCAGACACACACCACCCTTTGTCTGAAAAAATTGTCCCTCTGGATCCTTTTGTATCTCTCCCCTCTCACCTTAAACCCATGCCCTCTAGTTTTAGAGTCCCCTGCAATGGGAAAAGTTGTTGGCTATCTACCTTATCTGTGCCTCTCATGATTTTATAGACCTCTACAAGGTCACCCCTCAATAGGTGGTGAATGTGTCACAGTGCAGCATGGTGCTATTGGATATGACAGTAACTTACATGGCAAACATGCTGTTTGTTTGAAGCAAATTGCTATGTGTGAAAGTTAAATGGAGCAGTCCTTAGAGGGGTGAAGGCAGACTGTAGTCAATCAAGGGCCTCACCTACTTCCAATCCAGGCAGTTGTCCACCTTCAAACAGGTATTTGGTATAACCAGAATCCAGGAATTCATGTCTTTCCAGCCTGGGAATTAGGCTAGAGTCAGTCCTGCAGGTCAAGTGAGAGCAGTCTGAGGATGATTTTGGAGATCAATTAGGATGCAATGGAGACATCAGTCTTCGGTTGGGCCAATTTTTCCTGCAACAAACAAAGAGAACACCTGAAATGACCTAGTGGTATTATTGCTAGACTATTAATCCAGAAACCCAGCTAATTTTCTGAGAACCCGGGTTCGAATCCCACCACAGCAGATGGAGGAATGTAAATTCAACAATTAAAAAAAAAGTTTGGAATTAAGAATCTACTGGTCACCATGAAATCATTGCCAATTGTCAGGAAAAATCCATCTGGTCTTCATGGAAGGAAATCTGACACCCTCACTTGGTCTGGCTGACATGTGACCCGCAGCAATGTGGTTGACTCTCAATTGCCCTCTGAAACGGCCTAGGAAGCCACTCAGTTGTACAAATCACTACAAAGTCTCAAAGAAATAAAACCAGACAGATCACCTGGCATTGAACTAGACGCTGGAAAAGACAACGGCAGAAACAGCCCTGTTGACCGTGCAAAGTCCTCCTCACTAACATCTACGGGTTAGTGCCAAAATTGGGAGAGCTGTCTCACAGAGTAGTTAAGCAACATCCTGAGATAGTCATACTCACAGAATAACACCTTACAAACAATAACCCAGACACCATCATCACCGTCCCTGGATATGTCCTGTCCAGGACAGACACAGCAAAGGGGGCAGCACAATGGTATACAGCCAGAAGGGAATTGGTCGAGGAGTCCTCAACAGTGACTCCAGACCCCATGAAGTTTCATGGCTTCAGGTTAAATATGGGCAAGGAAACCTCCTGATGATTACCACATACTGTCTTCCCGCAGCTGATGAATCAGTACTCCTCCATGCTGAACAACACTTAGATGAAGCACTGAGGATGGCAAGGCCACAAAATGTACTCTGGATTTCAATGTGCACCACCAAGAGTGTCTCAGCAGCAATAATACTGATTGAGCTGGTCGAGTCCTAAAGGGCATAGCTGCTAGACTGGGTCTGCAGCAGGTGGTGAGGGAACCAACAAGAGAGAAAAACATACTCATCCTCACCAATCTGCCAACTGCAGTTGCATCTGTCCATGACAGTATCGGTAAGATTGACAATCGCACAGTCCTGGGGGAGACGAAGTCCTGCCTTCACATTAAGAATAACTTCCACTGTGTTATGTGACTATCATCATGGTAAATGGCACAGACTTTGCATAGATCTAGCAACTCAAGACTGGGCATCCATGAGGGTCTGTAGACAATCAACAGCAGCAGAATTGTACTCCAGCACAATCTGTAATCTCACGGCCCGGCATATCCCCTGCTCAACCGTTACCATCAGGCTGGGGGATCAACCCTGGTTCAACAGAGAGTACAGGAGGGCATGCCAGGAGCAGCACCAGGCATACCTGAAGATGAGGTATCAACCTGGTGAAGCCACCAAACAGGACTACTTACACGCCAAACAGAGAAAGCAGCAAGTGATAGACAGAGCTAAGTGATCCCACAACCAACTGATCAGATCTAAGCTCTGCATCCTGCCACGTCCAGTTGTGAATGGTGGTGGACAATTAAACAACTCACTGGAGGAGGAGGCTCCACAAATATTCCCTTCCTCAATGATGGAAGAGCCCAGCACACCAGTGCAAAAGATAAGGCTGAAGCATTCACAGCAATCTTCAGCCAGAAATGCTGAGTGGATGATCCATCTTGGCCTCCTCCAGTGGTCCCCAGCATTACAGATACCAGTCTTCAGCCAATTCGATTCACTTCACGTGATATCAACAAACGGTTGGAGACACTGGACAGTGCAAAGGTGATGGGCCCTGGCAACATTCCGGCAATAGTACTGAAGACTCGTGCTCCAGAACTTGCCGCTCCCCTAGCCAAGCTGTTCCAGTACAGTTACAACACTGGCATTACCCGGCAATGAGGAAAATTGCTCAGGTATGTCCTATACACAAAAAATCGGACAAATTCAACCCAGCCAATTACCATCCCATCAGTCTATTCTCGATCATCAGTAACGTGATGGAAGGTGTTATCAACAGCGCTATCAAGCAGCACCTGCTCAGAAATAACCTGCTCAGTGACGCCCAGTTTGGGTTCCACCATGGCCACTCAGTTCCTGATCTCATTACAGCCTTGGTTCAAACATGGACAAAAGAGCTGAAATCCAGAGGTGAGGTGAGAGTGACAGCTCTTGACATCAAGGCTGCATTCAACCAAGTGTGGCATCAAGGAGCCCTAGCAAAACTGGAATCAATGGGTATCAGGAGGCAAACTCTCCGGTGGTTGGAGTCATACCTGGCACATAGGAAGACGGTCGTGGTTGTGGGAGGTCAATCATCTCAGCTCCAGGACAACTCTGCAGGAGTTCCTCAGGTTAGTGCTCTTAGCCCAACCATCTTCAGCTGCTTCATCAATGACCTTCCCTACATCATAAGGTCAGAAGTGGGGATGTTCACCAATGATTGCACAATGTTCAGCACCATTCGTGACTCCTCAGATACTGAAGCTGTCCGTGCTCAAGTGCAACAGGATCTGGACAATATCCAGGCTTGGGCTGACAAGTGGCAAGTGACATTCACGCCACACAAATGCCAGGCTATGACCATCACCAATACTAGACAATCTAACACCCTTGACATTCAAGGGTGTTACCATCACTGAATCCCCCACTATCAACATCCTGGAGGTTATCATTGATGAGAAACTCAACTGAACTCACAGCATAAACACAGTGGTTACAAGAGCAGGCCAGAAGCTGGGAATACTGCAGCAAGTAGCTCACCTCCTGACTCCTCAAAGCCTGTCCACCATCTACAAGGCACAAGTCAGGAATATAATGGAATAATCCCCGCTTGTCTGGATGACTGCAGCCCCAACAACACTCAAGAAGCTTGACACCATCCAGGACAAAGCAGCCTGCTTGACTGGCACTACATCCACAAGCATTCACTCCCTCCACCATCGACGCTCAGTAGCAGCAGTGTGTACTATTTACAAGATGCACTGCAGAAATTCACCAAAGATCCTCAGACAGAACCTTCCAAACCCATGACCACTTCCATTTAGAAGGACAAGGGCAGCAGACATATGGGAACACCACCACCTCCAAGCTCCCCTCCAAGCCAATCACCATCCTGACTTGGAAATATATCACCATTCCTTCACTGTTGCTGGGTCAAAATCCTGGAATTCCCTCCCTAATGGCATTGCGGGACAACCCACAGCAGGAGGACTGCAGCGGTTCAAGAAGACAGCTCACTACCACCTTCTCTAGGGCAACTAGCAATGGGCAAGAAATGCTGGCCAGCCAGCGATGCCCACATCCCACAAATGAATAAAAAAAATGGGATTCGATAGATGAGCAGTTGATCATGATGCAAGAACAACAGAGATGGTGAGATATTCTCAGTGAGTGATTGTGCAATTCAGAAGGGAGGAGGAGTTATGAGTTTTGCAGGATGAAGAGATGAGAGCTGTTGAACGCACATGAAGCATGCAATAGTGGGAGTTGTAGTCCGAGTTTTGGTGAGAAGTGTGCGCAGTGGCAGAGTTAATGAGTGGTTGCCCTGCAAGTGTGAAGTAGTAGAGTGAAAGTGGTGACATTTACCCTTGTGAAGAACAGAAGGTCATTGACCTCATTTCGCACTGCTGGGTGTTCCATTTCACCTGGGACTCTATCCAGAATGGCTTGGTCTGTTGGAATGGTTTCCTACAGTGGTCATCTCGACAAAGAACTATCTTACCCACCTCATTGATCAACAGCTCCTGGTCCCTTGTCAGCAAGGCAAACAGAAAGATTCCCAATCCTCAGGGGCATATTCTGAATGTTGAGGCTCAACCATATTGTGAGGGGTCATTCCTGGCTCGCAGCATCTGAAGCAACATGCAACTGGGCTTTAAATAAGATGCTAACAGCATGAACACAGAAAGATCCCAGCAGCAGTAAACAATTCTGCTTGACTGGTCATGCAATTCCCTGTGAAACGCAGCCAAAAGGCCGGTTTGCTCAAAACAAGGAGCAGAGAAAAGTCACTGGGGATCATGGTAGACTTATCCAAAAAAAGACTTCACTTGACAAAAAAATTTACCTAAAAATGGGAACATTCTGCCCATATTTCTGTGACATTAAGGAAGAATATAAGACTCTGAATAAAGCCAACTTAATGGAATGTCATTTTCACTTGCAGTAATGTTATTTGGTTAGTTCATGGGATGTGGGTGTTACTAGCTATGCCAGCATTTCTTATCCATCCCTAATTACCCAGTGGGCAAAGAAACAGCCACCAACATTGTTGTCAGTCTGAAGTCACATGCAGGTCAGATCAGATAAGGATGACAGATTACCTTTCCTAATGACTATTAGAGATCAGATGTTTTTTTTTGATAATTGACTGTGTTCACACAGTTGCCATTAGGCTTGATTTTAATTCTAGAGTTTTACAAAAGAAATCCAGTTTCACTGTCTGCCATGGTGGATTTGAGCTCATACTCCTCACTCTGGGCAATAGTTTAGGATCTCTGGATTACTAATCCAGTGATGTTATCACTGTACCACTACCTCCCTTTGAATGAATCAATGATTTTATTGTCACCTATATCTTGAAGATACAGTGCATTTGTCACCACAATCCAATGTCATTTTGAGCTACAAAAAGAATAAAAATAAATTACTTAAAAAAGAGTTTATCGTCTGTTCAATTTGGGTCTTAAGCACCACTTCAGTGCTTCTGCAAGGTCTCTGCAAGACGTTCCGGGCCTCAAGGAGCCCCAGGAGACCCTGGCTCTGCTGTAGTCTGACACTGGCAAGAGTCCAGGCTCCAGGCACCACCAACACGAAGAGTCCAGGTTCCAGGCCTACCACCGCCAGTGCCAAGGTGAGAAACGTAGCATTAACAAACATTTGCGAGCTACATTCAGGACGTATGTTGAGTTATAGTTGGTCAAATAACATGCGGAATGTAAAAGCTCAATTAATAGAGTGGGTGTCGGAAAGCTTGAATGAGGACCAAGAACATAATGTCGAATTTATTTTCAATTAGACACATCCAATCATTCTTTGCATTCCAATAATCATCTGTTGTGCTTTTGTAAAAGAAGATCAAAGAGCATATTTTCATTCTTGAACTATTTGAACTTAGTGAGGCCCCTTTCATACCACTCGTTGCATCTATCTTGACTCTGTATTAGCCCTGGTCTGCAATGTGAAACTTGGAGTGCCAACTGCTGTAGTGTATCAAATCAATGCCAGTTACAATTTGTTTCAAAGGTGTTGCAATCAGCAAACAATTAACTTGGGCCATACCCTCTGCTTAAAGACAAATTGCCACAGAAGAACTAACCATTCTGATCCAGCTTTGACCAATCAAGCTGTCAGCAATCACATGTCAAAAGCTGCACGTTATATAGAATCTATTGCACTGACACAGTTAAAGTACTAGATAGAATGGAAATAAAGACACATTCAGGGCTGGAAATCTAATTTATATTATACCCTTTTTTCTTATTTCCATTGTCGACTACTCATCATAAGTTATTTATTTACTAAAAACAAAGTGGTGCAAAGCTCAGAAAATCAGACCATCTCTGTGGAGAAAGAAACAGAGTTATTACTTCAAGACCAGTATGACTTTTTCAGCCCCGTAGAGGACTCATACTACACTCGAAACATTAACTCTGTTTCTCTCTCCACAGTCATTGTCAGACCTGTTGAGTTTCTTCAGTACGCGCTTTTATTTCAAATTTCCAGCATTTGCGGTATTTTACTTTCATTGATTACTAAATAATTTGTACTGAACATTTTAAATACAGCAAGCCAGGAACTTAGTGCCAGAAACAAAGCAGATAAGTAGTTCACTTAAATGAAGTAAATTACAAAACAGATTGAGGTGAAAACATGGAATATCGCTGTCATAAATAAAATACAGATACAATTTAATAAGTAGCTGATAATTGTTTCGTATACCCATCACTTCACCAGCTACCACTTTAATCTGATTAAAAGAAAAGCCTATCTGTGGAACAGTTTGTTTTTATTTGCATCTTGTGCTGTCAATTTACACTATCCTCTTTCTCAAGAAATCATAAAATTAACTTCTCAGAGCACCAGATGTTAATGTAGATGATGCAAATATTAAGCTCACTTTTTCTCCCCCCAAATAAAATTTCCAAGAGTTCTACCTTCTCATGGCATACTTGCAGTAATGTTGGTGCAAATTCTGACATCCTAACTCCCTGAATATCCTGTTTATTACAAATCAGTACAATGCCAAACAAAACCAAAAGCCATGTCTTCGGGTCGAGTAACAGTAAGTGAAGCTTGGCTCTGCACATTTGAAGCAAAGCATGGGCAATATCAAGACCTTGTAATAACGCAATGTGGAGCTGGAGGAACACAGCAGGCCAAGCAGTATCAGGGGAGCAGGAAAGTTGATGTTTCGGCCCCGAAATATCAACCTTCCTGCTCCCCTGATGCTGCCTGGCCTGCTGCGTTCCTCCAGCTCCAAACTGTGTTATCTCTGAGTCCAGCATCTGTAGTTCTTGCTATCTCTGAGTGATAAAGACCTTGTGAATTGTGTTGAAATAGCTGAGAGTGAATTGAAAGCAATCTGGGGGTTTGAGCAGAAGCAATGTTCAATATCCAAAGTCTGTGCTGTAGCATCAATTGCAAAGAATGTCAAACTATACAAGCTAAACAATAGAATACAAGACAAGCTGAAACTGTATATTGCTCTGTTCAGACCTTAACTTCTATAATTTTGAAGGATTGTGTTATCCAGCCCTCAGGAGGAATGCTGTATCATCCTTGATGTCAGTTGTGCATTGTAAAGATACAAGTCTGTGAAGTTAACCGGTTTGTATGAAATTAATTTTACACACGCTATTATTTCAGGCATTACCTTTCCACTATAATAAGAGGCTCTCATTTTATTATGTCATTCACCATATTTTATACAATAATTTGCAAAAATATACATTTATTTGTTGAGTATTGGCTAGGATTTTCAGATCAGAATGATGATGAAACTGTCAGCATTCAGTGTTATTACTCCACTGAAACTGACAGCAACTTCTGGGGTCTGCACACGCACGGCTCAGTGTGGATTCCTCTTCAATGGCTCTGTGTTTTTCTTGCAGTTATGTTGTTGAGAACCCCCAGAATACAATCCCCCTGTGAATTAGTGACTTCTTCCTCTCTCATACTATTATTGTCAATGTAAAATGACATTGATGAGGCCATTTCCTTTCTAATCTGAAAAACATGCAAATAAGGCTGTGGGGTGTTCCTGACACATGAAAAGATGATTTATAAACTATGAAATTCTTTTGTCATTTTGTTCAATTATTGTCACTTGAAACAATTTTCTTGAAATAAAATCTCAGTCTCAATTGCACTTGGTGGAGCGTTGATTTCTACATTGCCTTTCAACTTCTGGTACCCAAGTGTGAATCTAACCTGACTAATGGGATCAAAGTCATCTTTCTTTGTAGCTGAAAGGGGTTGCATGAAATCACATTGAGCAGTTTCAGCCCATCAGCACGGTTCCAAGTGAGAGGAGGCGCATTACATAAAATTGCGGCCATTCAACATCCAGTGTATCCAATGCAATAGCTGACCAATTACCAAAATACTTCTTAAGATAATTCTTCAAGCAATTACAAATGTTTGAAAGATGCTACTATAAGCCCCCTTCAAGCTGTTGTACATTTTCATTGTAGCATCAATTGAGACGTAGAATAGGATTCTGTTCGAAGCCTGAAAATGTCTCTGTCAACTAGCTTTCCCTTTTTGTTTTAAACAAATGTCCTGTTTTATGTTTTAATACACACATCACCAGACAGCTCAAGGTCATGTATTGCAGCCTTGCTGGCAACTTTTGACTGATATGAGATATGAATTTTTCTCTGACATATTATTGATTTCTTACCTTTAAAAATGGCATGATATCATTTCACTGTTAGACACCCTCCACTAAGGCTATAACTTTAAACGATTGCCTTACAACAGGGTCATCATGCATGAATCTGTTTTAACTTTCAGTGTTAAGATCTAGAAGAACACAATTGTGTATATGTTTACTTCTTCAAATACAATCCCTGATATAATGTTATGTTATGACTGTAACATTAGATAAATCACATCAAACATGCACATTACTAGTTTAATTTCCTAATTCACTATGAGCATGTGTCCAGGAACTACATGAAAATAACCCTGCAACAAGACTATATGCAGTTAATTTTCACATAATATAGGCGAATGTTTGATGCATTAACCAAGACAGAATGTGCTTAGGGACACCAAAATCTCCAAACTACACACAATCATGACTTCGGTATATATTACCATTCCTCCATTGTGACTGGGTTAAATCTTGGAACTCCCTCCGTAACATCAATGAGAGAGCACCAGCCACATACAGCAGCTGGCCACCATCTTCTTAAATGCATTAAGGCTTGGAAATAAACGATCATACCAATCTTGCTAGTGACATGCATTCTGATGGTGAACAGAAAAAGGTCAGTAAGGAATTGTAACACAAATTAATCACTAAATGTACAAATTATATTCATTCCTTTAGTGCTACAATGTATTAGAATGTCCAGTTTATTTGATGTTGAAGTTAATTACTGTCTACTGACATTTTTAACTCGCACCAAGTTTTGCTCACCTATCACCCTTGTGTCATTGATTTACATTGGCTCCTAGTCAAACAATGACCTCATTTGAAATTTCTCATTCTTGTTTATAAATTTGTTCATGGATTCATCCCTTTCTATCTCTGTACTCACTAATTCTGGCCCTTCAGTTTAGTTTCTCTACCACTGGCACTCGTGTCTTCAATTGCCTTAAACCTATAAGCTTTGGAATATTCTCTCTACATGTCTTTGCCTCCCTACCTCACTTTATCTCTTTTGTGATGATACTATGGCTAAAAGAGGTGTACTTTGTCCTCGTTTCTCTTTTAAAACGCGGTTTTAAGGCGGATGTACAAAGCAGTCTACACAGAGCCATGAGAGTAAACAGCTTTGTGAAGCCTTGGGGTTTTTTAAAAGTTGGAACAATAGAAGCAGCCTGAATGGGTGGGATCAAGCTCTATTGAACCAGAAATTTTAGTTCAGTAGTAGCAGTTACTGCTGGGGTCTTGAAACTGTGGAAGCGGTTTTTTCCTTTCTTGGTTACAGCTAAAAGCTAGGGGTTCTCTTCTTGCTGCTACAGTTGCATGTGAGACAATCTGGTTTTCTGAATTTGTCTTTGTAAAGGAGGTGTTTATGGGATGTTACTATATTGGAACAGTTAATTAGTAATAGTTAGTATGTATATTTTCTTGATTAAGCATTTCGTTAGAGTTACAGCTAAGCTACTTCATTTCTTTATTCTTTCTTTTGTTGTATTTTAATTATAGTGAATGAATAAAGTACTTCAAATCTTGTAGTTTGACCAATCAAATTGCTTCTGGAATGTACCACCTTATACTTATCTTTAAAACATGAAAATGCTAGAGTCTAGGCTACCTTCTTAATATATTTTGAGGGGGTTTGGTCTGGTCCATAACACTTTTAAGATATTCGATAAAACCCACCCCTTTTTGAGCATTTATTTGATCATCTAACCTAAAGCATCTGCTTATGTGGTCCTGTGATGTCATTTTACAAAGCTCCTTCGAGGAACTTTGAAACATTTCATTACAAACTATGTAAACATAAGTTGTTGCCGTTGATAAAGTGCATTATTATTCATTAAGATCCATTCAATGAATTGCAATTCAAAATGTTATTGAATAATTTTTGATAAGCCGCTTCCAATCAGATCATTGAAGACCAACAATAAAAGTAAGAACAAGTTTCTTTGCTTAATCTACTATGTAAGCACATTGTTTAGATATTTATGCCATAATGATTGACACCTGGCACAGTAAACACACATTAGGAGACATTATACTCTTCCCAGTATTTGTTATAGATTTTCAGATAAAAGCATCTGCAAATAATGGTATTTGATTAACAGTGATGGGGCTGATGTTTGGTGTCTCATTTGCATTTTGCGGAGTGGAAGCTTGTCCATCATCAAAACAATACATTAACAGAAGCAGAGTTTACAAGTACATGACCTGTGTGCAGCATTTCGAAAAATGTATCTTGACATTTTGGGGACAATCAGAGCATCTGTACTCTCTGCACAAACTGCACAAGAATTTTATATCTTCAGGGTATACTCTGAATGTTGGTATGAGCTTGGGTAAATATTTTAGAAGGCTTTGATCTACACATGTAAGGTATAGGAGGACAGGGATGTTTTCTCTTAAAAGATGACACTATTCTTAATGGAGTCATATGTGAAGCCAGGGTCAGAGGTTAGCCACTCTGTCAAATCTGATGAATCAGTTGGACTGAAAATCTAGCATCAGTAACTTCAGAAAATGGTACAAGCCTTAGCATTACATTCTATATTAAACATGTACATCCCACACAAGTACAGAAATATTCATCAGGTCAGTTTCGTGGATAAACATTAGATATCCTGAGATGGGTCTCTTGCTCCCTGAAGTTAGATCAGGCCACAACAGTACATCAATTCTTGTAGGTCCACATCATCACTATACTTGTGTCATAGGATATTATATAAGTACAACAACAACTGCTGTACTCAACATGGTAGAATTTCATTTAATAGAAATTGGTCCATAGCTCAAGCTATAGGCCTCATCCCATATCTCTGGAAAGTTTGTACCAAAGGTAACCTCACTTATTTTGGCCCAGATCTTCCCATCTCCAGGGCATCAGAAACTATTGTGATGCTATGGTGGTCCCTTCACACTGAAGACGTGGGAAATGACCACGATGTCAAATGACTTCTGATAAAAGTCTCTGAGTCAGGCATTTGACTATTCTGACATACAACCCATTCACCTACACACACAGATGAGCTCACATGTCCATTGGCACTTTTTAACTATGTAGCAGAATATGGAAGCTAATGACATAAAGGAGGTATGGATTCCGAACAGCAGGACATAAAAGACAGGAGCTCGAGTTGGCCATTCAGGTCCTCAAGCCTGCCATGCTAGTCAAAACGATTGTGACTAATCTTCCTCATAGCTTCAACTTACTGATTATTTATCAATCTCCACTTTGAATAATTTTGATGATCTGGCCTCCACAACTCACTGTGGTAGAGAATTTAAGACATTCACTAACCTCTAGAGAAGAAACTCCTTTTACATCTTAGTTTTAAATGAATGTCCCCTTATTCTGTACATATCTTCCATAATTTGAGACTTCCCCACTGGTAGAAACATCATCTCAACATCATATACTGCGAAATTCCCTCAGAACCTTGTATGTTTCAATAAGATCACCCCTCATTCTTCTAAACTCGAATGAATGAAGTCTAATTCACTGGAATATTATTATTATTATTATTATTATTATTATTATTATTATTATTATGCATCGTTGTTCTCTTTATCAATAGGAACAGGAATTAGCATTTCAACTTTTCGAGCCTGTTCTGCTATTTAATGAGATCATGGTTGATCTGTGACCAATGAGCTACCACAGTGAGCGTGATCCTGGTTAAACCAATTGTTTCAAATGAGTGGTTGGCACCTCTCTGATAATTGAAACCAAAACACCTCATAATCTGTTAAAAGAAGCATAAAAAGTGGCATAATCTGCTTCTCAAGGCCAATCTGTTATAAAAGAAGGGTAAAATGAAAGAAATCCCTAATACTCACCTTATAAGCAACCAGTATTACTTATCTACCTCTAACAGTGAACAAATTAACAGAACTACTAACAAACCAAACATTTTCCCCCTTAGCTACTAACTGTTGCCAAATAAAACAAAATTCTAATGATTTGCCATTCCAATAGATACAAGTACCACATATATAAACCAAATCAATAAAAAAAACTAAAGCTTAATTTATCAAAATTACAGCTTGGATGAGTCTTCCAGAATGTTCTTTGCCTTCTCCACTATCCTCCAGTCAGGAACTCCTTCTTCTGTCAAATTCTTGTGTCAGGAATATTAGCTAAAAGTGCCATAGTACCTTTATTTAGATGGTGTTTATTCTGAGATCGTAGATATTTCTGTGACAGCCAGTGATTTTCTCTCTCTTTAGAGCCGATGGCTGTTGTGAGCTGTTCTCTTAACAGATGGCAGTTTGCTCTCACCCCGATTTTCAGATGTCCTCTTCTTTTATACCCTTGATAATTTCTTACTTTAATTTTAATTTCTTACAATAGGATTGATCTGACGTTGTCAAAACCATCAGATTTAACTTTAATTGGGCTTTGGTATCTCGGGCCTGGTTTAAGTTAGTCAGCTAAATTCAAAAACCTGTTGTCTTGGTAAAAATGCTGTTTTGCACGTTAATAATATAGCCTTTTGATAGAATGTTTCAATTTCAAGAACTCTCTGTGCATCTGCTGCTGCCTGCAGACTTTTTTAAGCTTAAAAACAAACACCTTTTAAAGGAACCGTGCACTCTTCCCCCCACCATTTTACAAACAAATTCTAATGCCCTGCCTTCCAATCCACAAGTACTATACCAACTTCACAACTTCTCCTCCCTTAAGAGAAAATGAACCATCATTATGAAAAGATGGCTTCATTTTTTTCTTTAAATTTTTACGCCATTATTACGAGATACATAGGTCATTAATCTAGAGTTACAAAGTTCATACTAATTCCATGCATAACACTACTGTGTCTGTCTTATATACACATTTTCCTTTTAAACCCACGATAATGCATCTGCAATAACATTTTCACGGCACATAATATTACAATCTGTAAATTAAATGCTTGTAACATAAGACTGCAATGAAATAGTCTGGTGTTCTTGTCTTTAAATCTTTTCAAAATATCAAAGGGTTGTGATCAGTGTGCACAACCATCTCTGATTTATTGTTTGCAACATAAGCATTAAAAAGTTGTAAGGCCAGTACCAAATTCAATAACTCTTTTCCAATCATTGAATAATTTCTCTGGTGGCTATTGAGTTTCTTTGAAAAATAACCGATTAACCTTTCAATTCCACAATCATCCTCCTGTAGCAACACAGCTCCAACCCCTACACCACTTGTTTTGATGGCGGCTTTAAAGGGCCTCAAGAACTTTGGCATGGCTAAAACTGGTGCAGTGGTTAACACTGCTTTTAAATTCTCAAATGCTTCCTGGCATTGTTCTGTCCACCAAAATTTAGTGTGCTTCTTCAACAAATCTGTCAACGGTGCCAACATGTTAACAAATTTTGGTACAAACTTCTAGTAGAATCCACTCAGTCCCAAAAGTTGTAGCACGTCCATCTTTGAGAATGGTCTTGGAAATTCTTCGATGGCCTTCTTCTTCACATTACTCAGTGTCATCCTTCCATGTCCGATGTTGTGTCCTAACGACGTCACTTTTGCCGTCATGAATTCTGTCTTTGCCAAATTTATGACCAACTTTGCCTTCCATAATCTCTCAAAGAACTCTGCCAAATGCATCATGTGATCTGTCCACAAATCGCTAAACATCACTAAGTCATCCATATAGACGGCATAATTAGTCAATCCTGCCACAACCCTGTTCATTAGTCTTTGTAATGCAGCTGGTGCATTCTTCATTCCAAAGGGTATTACTTTAAATTGATACAGCCCATATGGGGGTTACAAACACAGAAAGTTCTTTGCTCTCTCTGACAAAGGAACTTGCCAGTAACCATGAAGTAAGTCTAACTTTGTGATGTGAGTGGCTTTCCAACTTATTCCACACAGTTCTCCAACCTTATAATTGGGTATGAGCCTGATTAGTCACAGTGTTCACCTTCTGCTAATCTACACAGAATCATTGAGTACCATTAGGTTTGGGAACCGACACCTTCGGCGAACTCCACTCGTTTTGACTCAGTTCAAAGATGTCCTCTTGGAGCGTCACTTCCACTTCCTTCTGTACCTGTGCTGCTTTGAGAGGATTAAATCTGTGGGACTGCTGTTTTATCAGAACAACATTCCCTATGTCAACCTCATGTACTATCGTATTAGTCCTCCCCATTCTATTTCTACCTATGTCCTCATAGTGCTGCAATAAGCTTTTCAATTCAGTTTTCTGTTCCTGGGACAGATAGCTTACTATCCTACCCCATTCTCTAAGGACTTACTCATTATCTAATCTATTCTGAGACATATCAAAATCCAATTCATCTGGATTTTATTCCTCACTCTGAGTAGCAGTAACAAATACCTGTTTCTCCAGTTCCTTTTCCCTGTCATAGTAAGGTTTCAGCATGTTCACAAGACATACCCTATAATTTTTTTCCTATCTATCTTCTTCACCAGATAATTCTCCTGACTTAACGTCTTCTCAATATGAAAGGGATCACTAAACCTTGCTTTGAAGGGATCTCTTGCCACTGCTAACAACACCAATACTTTATCCCCATGGCAAAATGTACGAATTTTAGATTTCTTATCAGGGTGGCATGGTGGCACAGTGGTTAGCACTGCTGCCTCACAGCGCCAGGGACCCAGGTTTGATTCCACCCTCGGGTGAATGTCTATGTGGAGTTTGCACATTCTCCCCGTGTCTGTGTGGGTTTCCTGCAGGTGCTCCAGTTTCCTCTCACAGTCCAAAGATGTGCAGGCTAGGTGGATTGGCCATACTAAATTGCCTGTTGTGTTCAGGGATGTGTAGATTAGGTGGGTTATAGGGGAATGGATCTGGGTGGGAAGCTGTGAGGATCAGTGTGGACTTGTTAGGCCAAAGGGCCTGTTTCCACACAATAATAAGACCTCAGCATGGTTTTTAGGGTCTGATGCCACGTTTCCAATGCTCACTGTGATTCAAGATGGTACGCACTTGATTTAAAGTGTTGGATGCTTAAACTATCCATGACCTTCTTAAACAATTTGGCAGCAAAATTGGACCATTGGTCTGATTGAATCTCCCTGAGTAGTACATAATGGGTAGAGAAAACAAACAACTCCTCCACAACCCTTTTTGTCCTGATAATGGAATTGTCTCTGGAAATCTGGTAGACACATCCATTATAGTCAGGATAGGACTTTATTCCTTGGAATGTAGGAGAATCAGGGGTGATCTTATTGAGGTGTATAAAATCATGAGGGGCATAGATAGGATGAATACATACAGTCTTTTTCCCAGGGATGGGGAATTGAAAACTAGAGGGCATAGGTTTAAGGTGAGAGCGAAAAGATTTAAGAAGGACCTGAGGGGCAACTTCTTCACACAGAGAGTGGTGCATATATGGAATGGGCTGCCAGAGAAAGTGGTTGAGGCAGGTACAATAGCAACATTTAAAAAAATATTTGGATAGTTACATAGATGGGAAGGGTTTAGAGGGATATGGACCAAATGCAGGCAATTGGAGCAAGCTGAGTGGGCACCATGGTTACCATGGACCAGTTTGAGCCTAAAAGCCTGTTTCCATGCAGTATGACTCTATGACTCTATGGTTAGCAAATACTTGTTCCCACTTTTGTTTTCAGGGAAGGGACCTACACAATCAATCACAATCTGCATGAAATCTTCTTCAAATGCGGGCATTGGCATCAAAGGCGCTGGTTTTATTACTGCCTGTGGTTTTTCTACCATCTGACACATATGACAGGTAAAACAAAATTCAACCACATCTTTATGCAATCCAGGCCAATAGAAATGCTTCTGTTTCTTAGCCTAAGTCTTCCTCACTCCTAGATGACCACCTATGGGTAATTTGTGTGCTACCCACAATACTTCCTGTCAGTATGCTACCAGCAACACAGTCTGGCGAACCTCCACCCATTTCTCATCTGCACTAACCTGCCAAAGCCTCCATTTCTGCCTTAGGATTCTATCCTATAGGTAAAACATTCTGGAATACATTCTGATTCCTTTTCCAAGTAAGCTTTATGATATGAATCTTTTATTGTCTCATCCTTTTGTTGTAACTCCATTATTCTTTGGGAACTAAACACCTCTGCCTGATCCTCTACCTGTTCAGATTTTTCCTTTACCATTTCATCAAACAGGGTGTTAGCTAACTGGACCTCAGCTCCTTCGAGTTTCTCTTTGGTTTTCCATTCTTGTTTTAACTTGTGACTGTGGGATCTTGCCACCACAGACCAGAAAAATTCCAGGGTATTTTCCTTTTAACTCCTCAGTTGCCTGGCTTTCTTTCCCTCAGCTTCTCCACTACAAGGGGCATCATTCCCATCTTTGATCAGACTAGGTTGTTTCCAAGAACAAAATCTATTCCTGGAATAGATACAATTTCAATCATTCCCACTGTCACTTCTCCAGTCTTGATTGGAATTTTCTAGCCTTACACAGGGGAACACTAAATCTTTTATTTATCTCAATTTATCTCAATTTAATCTCAATTTATTCCACAGATTATCACTCTCTTGAGTAACATTTCAGAAGGATTGCAAATATTTCCATCTCTTATTATTAGACACTGACCAGCTCCCCTATCTCTCAATACTTTAACTTCTTTACCTTCTCCCCCGTTCCTCCTGAGTAAACTTTACCCACAGAGGTGAAATCTTTGTAGATATTGGGCACTGTCTTGCTATCCAGTCCGTGACTAAGCTGAGCACTCTCCTACAGCTCCTTGACTTCTCTTGGGATTTCCTTCACTACCTTAAATAATCCAACTGGTTTAGTGTCTTTTACCACATCCTTTTTCCCAGTGCCTCCCTTAATCCAACAGCACTGTGACTTTGTGTGTCTCCCTCTATTACAGTAGAATCGCCTGATGCCTTTCGTCTCTTTTTCACCCTTTTGGGTTTCATTTTTCACAGGTGGTAAACTCTTGCCAGTGAGAACTACTTTTTGTTTTTCATTGAAGAATCTCCCTTTTTCCCAATTTCTATCTCTCGCGGAATGAAATTGCTGTCGGAAGCTAGATTTTGATTTGTGCTTTTTCGTCCACCATCTCTGCAGCTCTTCTCACTGTTTTAACTTTCTGTTCTTCAACGTGAGTTCTTATCACTTATGGGAGTGAGTTTTTGAACTCCTCCAGCAGAACAATCATCCTAAGATCCTCATATGACTTTTCTATCTTTAATGCTGTCCCTCATCTATCGAACTTACTGTGTTTAATTCTTTCAAATTTGACTTAAGTCTGACCTGGTTCCTTTCTTATATTTCTGAATTGTTGTCCATATGCTTCTGGTACCAATTTGTTGTCACTCAAAATAACCTGTTTTACATCTTCTTATTCTCTTGGCACCTCATCTGACAGCATTGTAAATACCTCACTAGCCCTGTCCACCAACTTGATATGAATTAACATTACCCACATAGCCTCTGGCCAGTTAAGAAATGAAAAAGGCTTTTTACATCTTTTTCATCAAAGTTTGGTAATGTTTTGACATATTTGTATATATCCCCACGAGGCTGTTGGCTACAATGAGTTTGTTCATCCTCATTGTATTTTGTGCTTTTCCTTCTCCCATTTGAAATCTTTTTGCTTCAAGTTCCAACTTCATCTTTTCCAACTCAAATATTCTTTCTTCTCTCTCTTTTTCCGTTTCTAACTCCAATTGTCTTACTTACAATTTATTTTTTTCTAACTCCACTACACTTGCATGTTTCTCTAGTATTCCAAAATGCTTGAACAGCTACTTTATAATTTCGGCTTTCTTCTTATTCCTAGTTAAACCTAATTCTAGCTTGTTGATAAATCTAAAAGTATATCCTTCTTCTGTCTTTCTAAACTTTCTTGGCAAATTTGGGAAGGGTTTTCAAGCCCCAGAATCTCTTTAGCTATGTTAAAAGCCATTTCCCCCACTTTTGATTTATTCAAACACAAGTAACTGAAATTGGGCGGATTTTCCACTTCTCACCTGAGTTCTATTTAAAGATCTAGCACACTAATCCCCAAGTCTGTTTAAATCTGTCCAAATCCATTCAGACCCATTCAGATACTGTACATGAACCAGCCAGATCCCAGACTGGAGCCCCCCTCCTGTTACGAAGGAGTGGTTAATTGAAAGAAATCCCTGATAGTCACTTTATGAGCAACAAGTAACACATTTCTCTAATTCTTGTGAATAAATTAACAGAACTACAAATAAACTGAAGAAACCCCCCCTTAACTATTAACTATTCCTGAATAAAATAAAATTCTAATGATATGCCATTCCAATAGATACAAGTACCACGTATGTAAACTAAATCAATAAAAAAAAGCTTAATGTCTTGAAATTACAGACAGGATAAGTCTTCCAGAATGTTCTTTGCCTTCTCCACTGTCCTCCAGTCAGGAACTCCTTCCTCCGTCAAATTCTTGTGTCAGCAATATTAGCTAAGAGTGCCATAGTACCTTTATTTAGATGGTGCTTAGTCTGAGATTTTAGAGATTTCTGTGACAGCCAGTGATTTTCTCTCTCTTTAGAGCTGGTGGCTGTTGAGAGCTGTTCTCTTAACAGATGGCAGTTTGCTTTCACCCCGATTTTCAAATGCCCTCATTTTTTATACCCTTCATAACCTTTTAATATCTTACAATAGGATTGATCCGACATTGTCAAAACCATCAGATTTAGCTTTAATTGGGCTTTGGTATCTCGGGCCTGGTTTAAGTTAATTGGCTAAATTCAAAAGCCTGTTGTCTTGGTAAAAATGCTGCTTTGCCTGCTAAAATTAGAGTCTTTTGATATAACGTTTCAATTTCAAGAACTCTGTACATTGGCTGTTGCCTGCAGACTTTTTTTTTAGTCCTAAGAAAAACACAATTTTTTTAAAGGACCACACACTATTTCCCCCCTATCATTTTACAAACAAATTTTAACGTCTTGCCTTCCAATCCACAGGCACCATACCAACTTCACTACACAGTTCAGGATGGCTAGGATCACTGTGCAGCCAATCACCACTGCTGGAGCCTTGGAACAAACTCCTTACGCATGAGAGATGCAAAAAAAATCTGCACTTTACTGAATAGTGTCCCCTCAAACATATGAATTGGAATGCTAATCATCTTAATCTCCACAAAAGAGGAGGCTACCACTTCATTCTGGGGATTCGCATTTGCTTAAATAAAAATGACTTAATTCCACATTTTCCCTATATCCCAATATTCTTCCAAAAATCTCAGATTTACAAATGATCTAGATTTACTTGCCATTTGACGAGGAATGTTCCAAATCCCGTTAAGTTTCAGTAGAGATGTTTCCTAATTTCCCCCCTGACAGATCTGGCCATGTAATGTTTAGATTATTGCCCTTATTTCTATCCTCCCCAATGGAAATAGGTTCTGTCCATCTAATCCCCTTAATTTCACTTTGACTATCTAGGTTCCAGGTGAGACAGTCCTACTTTGTGTAATCCCACCTCATAATTTAACCCTTGAAGTCCAGGTACCATTCTAGTAAATATATATTTCACACATTCAAGGCCAACATGTGATTCCAGGAGGTATGGTTCCCAGCATTGTCCATGGTCCTGCAGATGTGGCCCAACTAGTATAGATGAAGCTTGATATCTGCCCATTTTATACTTAGATGTCTGGATTCAAATGACTGTTATTTGTCTATGATATTTCAATGAACTACATTTCTGGAACACCAAGACTATTTGTGCTGCCAGGATTTCTGACTTTTCATAATTGAGGGAGTGCCATACTCTAAACCACTTTAAGTTCAAAGTCGATGTCTTCACATTTGCTTCACAGCTGAAGAGATGACAGTGTATGGCAGGAAACTACCTGAAATGGAATTGGCAAGAAAGCAATGACATTTCACACCTAAGGGCTAAAACCTAATGTTCGCAAATGGATCTTCTTCAAACTCCAACACTGAAGCAGATGAAAGACTATTTCACACCAAGTTAGTTGTGATGACATGCAACAACATTTTACGAAGTGCTACATTCTTGCTGGGATGGAAACAACAGAGCTCAAATTGTTGGGTCCTGTTGAGATTGGGAATTGAGGTGGATGGGCTCAAAAATACTGGTGCCAACAAGTACAAACGGCTAGTCACCCATAGATCAGGGCACTTTTACTGTGGCAGATCAGAGGACAGTTCCCCATTACCATTAGGCTATTAGGTGATTAGACTCATTAAGAATTGAATCTTCTTAAGGGCACTGAATGTATGTACTTTGTATAAATGTGTGAAGTGGCTGATTCATCAGAATGTGTGTTGTTATTCAGTATCATTATCATTAGGAACAGGAATTTGGCATTTTAGCCTTTTCAGCCTGTTATGACATTCAGTGAGGCCATGGCTGAGAAATGTTTCCTCATACAGATGAATTGGCAGACCAAACACCTTAAACTCAGCAAATTAAGAGACAATTATTTGGTTGCATATATTGACATGATCAGTTAATGTGCTTGTAGGTGGTCACCCAGTGTCAGACCAGGTGACCATTACCCCAAGTAGCACAATAGATCTCCTTGCCTCACTGTGGGTGCAAAAAAAGACCATCTGTCAGGGTAACCACTTTGTCACCTTTCCATCTTACACCTATCCCACAGTGGTTTGATGTGCATAGTAATGTGTGTAAATATTAGTTAATTGCATAATGCTGAGCATGGAAATAAACTCAATGACTGATTGGTATTTTTCTACTTTAGTTTTGCTTGAATTTTTGAATATGTTTTGAAAAAGGTGAGAGACTGCGTACATATTAGAGACTATTTCTTTCCAGGACAGTTTGGTTTTTCAAAGGAGTCCTGTCTCCTGCTCCAAAAGTGAAAATTCAGCATCAGGGCTATGCCTTTATGAAGTGAAACTAAACTTTAACAGTGCATTCACAAGTATTCCTACATTGGCCATGTTGTATGTCTCTCAGTCCAAATGTCAGTGTGCCTTTAAAATAATGCTCATGATATCATCACTGTATCACAACATATGACAGGAGGGCACAAAGGTTTCAGTTTCCATCTTAACTGGGCCACATGAAGCCTGACATTCTGATGGACACATGCTACTCTTTGTAATCAATTAGCTCAATATTAGCCCAGGCATTGAAATGCCTGTAAATGTAATATTTATATATGTTAGTGAGCCATAATAAACATCTGCTATATGTTTCAATAAGACATTACCCATTTCTGGATTCTTATGCTTTGCTTGATAAATGTGGACATTACAGCATCAAGAAAGATACTTTGCTGGAGGCAAAACACGCAATAGTCTAATTCACTCCATATTGATTTTTATACTATTAGGCTCGTTTAACTATTACACTGACTCTTGCCCTTTTGTATGGCTTTTACTACAAACAAACATTCAATAATTTAGTTGACAAAGTTGGGTGATGTGTACTATTTTTCATTTCAAGGACAGTACATCAGTTTAAGGCAAGACTACATTAAATCTAATATACAGATTAAACAGTAGGATGATTGTTAATCCTTCAAGTGTGCTCTTCTAAAGACAGAATATAGGAAACGTACAATGTCTGGGTTGTTGGTGATAAGGTCCACTAACAAGAATTGTTGTCAACAATTTGAGAGCAAATAGGTGGATTCAAAACTGCAAATAGTAATTTAGATTTATCCACACCTGCAGTTTAACAAGATAAAATAAATCATTGCTGATCAAATTCCTGGGAAAATTTCTTCCATGCTTTTATTTTGATCATCTAGATGATTATGTTCATTATATTGTAAAGTCCATATCTTTTTATTTTTCTGTATTTTTGATTGTGGACTGAAATGGGAAAAGGACTGTTTCGAAAGCCAGGGTTTGTTGAAGGATTACTGTAGTTTTTAACAGCACATTACCTGACATGCATCGTAAGTGCTGTTTGCGTAGCCATTGGTTCAAACAGTGGGGAAAAACTAGTTACAGATGAGTTGGAGTCAAAGGCTGTCAAAAAAATGGAGCTTTTGCCAGTAACCAGTAGTCAATTGGTTTGTGAAATGGAGACCAGTTATTGATGATTATGTAATTGGCTCCGAGGAAGCTAAACAGCTTGGTGGTGTGAATTCTTAAGTCAGAAACCATCAGACCACGAGAACAGAAGGAGCTGTGTTTCCTCCGTAGTAAAAAAAAATCTCAAGCCTTAAGGTAGCTAATTTATTTCCCCTCCATCAGTTAATGTATGCTGTAACTGTTAATTACTAAGCCAGAGACCTTTATAAGTATAAACTAGTCACCCTCTGCCTCCTGAAAACAGGTAAAAGTACCTGGAGAAGGGAAATTGAGAAACAGTGCTCTGATCAGCAAAAAGAGCAACTCAGAAAATGCTGTGGACAGAAACTATTGAATTGCCTTCCTAGTCTTTCCCATCACCCATAACACTCATGCTTTTTGTGTGTTAGTGTGTCCAAATATATGTCTGTCGAGGGGAAGTTTTTATTAGCAGGTATAAGTTTTAGTTAGTAAAATTATGAGTCAAAGTCATAATTGTGTAGTTGGAATTTATTTACTTATAATAAGTAGGAATCTTGATAAGCGTAGAAACCTGTTCCACACTTTCTGTCAACCTGGGTCTAAAAGACAGACGGATTGGGAATTCCATGCACGTTTAAAATTGTTTAACTTTTGTAATGATTCTGGGAATATTAGGCTTTATTTCCAGCATACTACCCTAGTGAGGTGTAAGATTATAATCTGTCAGTAATTGTTTAGGAGACAAAATTTTAATGGTAGTGAAAAGAGAATTCAATCCATTGTCACTTTGCCAATACCACTACACCATATCTGCTGTTTGATTGTCTCAGGTTCTGTTCATCCATTTTTGACTTCATTTCCATGTTAAACACCATGCAATTTAACTAACAGCTAGACATTTATCTGATTTCATACATCTAACGAAACAGCACCTGTTAAAAACAAATCAAAAATTTAATTAGATATTTTGCATGACTTAACATGGTAAAATATTCTCTAGTTAACTACAACCCCCGACAATTGAATTTGTCTTTTTAATCAAAGACTATATCATTCTCCAGCATTTCTTTGCAGGCTTATGGAGTTCTTCTGGAGACCTTCCTGTATCAACCCAGGGATAATGGAGGTTTGACCTTGTCCTTCTTCTTAATAGACCTATATCTTCAGTTATATTCAGTTGTATGTTTTGCTGAAAGGAAATGGGAATGTGTAAAAGTTAGTTGGCTATAAAAAGTGCAAGAAAGAACAGACAAATATAGAAATTGGGAGAAAGAGTAAACTTATACCCCATCAAATCTGTTTTGCTTTTCAGTAAGATCCCAACTGATCTAATTACTCCACAACCCTGTCTACACCTGACAAACTTTCGCACCTGATTTATCAATAATTTATCCACCAATGCTTTGTAAATATTCAAAGAATCCGTTTCCACCACCTTTTGATGAGCAGAGTTCCAAAGGCTCATAATGTGCTGTGAGAAAATCTTCTCACTCTATTAAATTGGTGCTTTAAAACCATGACTCCTATTTCTTGGTTCACCTATAAGAAGAAACATTCTTTCCATATCCATTCCAAACAAGATCCAACAGGATCTTTATACAAACCCAGATTGCCCCACCATGCCTCATCAGACAACATATAGATTCTTAAATAAGGAGATTAATGCACACACAGTACTCCTGATGTGGTCTCACCAAAGCTCCATATATCTGAAGTATTATTTCCAAATTTTACTATTAAATTCCCCTTATAATAAATGATAGTATTCTATTAACTTCCCTAATTATGCGTTATACCTGTATACTAATCTTTGTGGTTTATGCAATTGGACACCCAGATCCCTCTGCATCTTAGAGCTCTGCAATCTCTCACCACTTGATATTATGCTTCTTTGTATTCTTCCTGGTAAAATTGGCAATTATCAATTTTCCTTCACAATACTCTATTTGCTAGCTCTTTGTCTTCTTGCTTAACCTATCTATATCACTTCGTAGCCTTCTTATGTCCTCTTCTCAACGTGCTTTCCTACTTACCTCTGAGCTATTGCAAATTGGCAATTATATCTTTAGTCATTTCATTTGAATCATTTATATAAATTGTAAAAATTGAGGCCTCAGCATTGCTCCCCATAGCCCACCACTTGTTAATCTTGTGTGACGATACTATGGCTTTAGAGATGTATTTTGTCCTGAATCTTTTTTTGTGAAGACAGGTTGAGACAAAAGTGCTGAGCAGTCTTCTCCAAAGCCAATAAAGTAAACAGCTTGTGAGGCCTTGGGTGTCTTTTAAAAATTGGAACAGAAACAGCCTGAATGGTGGGGTCAACCTCCCACACAACTGGAACTTTTTTTTTTAGTTTTAGTCTTCAGTAGCAGTTAATGAGATCTTGAAACTGCATGTGAAAGCTTTTATTCCTCTCCTTGTTATAGTTAAAAGCTGGGGCTCTCTTCCCTGCTGCTAGAATTGCATGTGAGACAATCTATTTTCCTGACTTTGCCTTTGCTAAGGATGGTTTATGGGATATTACAATATTAGAACAATTAATTAGTATTAGTTAATAGAGTTACATTTAAGCCAATTCTTCTCCTTTATTTTTAGCGGCATTTGAACTGTAGAATAAAAATAATGTGTGTTTTATTTCAAGCCTGGTAGTTTGACCAATTGAATTGCATTCGGAACTCAATGCCTTACGCTTACCTTTAAAATAAGAAAACGTTAGGTGTCGACTATCTTCTTAATATATTTTGAAGGAGACTAGTCTGGTCCATAACACTTGCCAACCAGGCAATGACCCATTTATGCCTACAACCTTTGTTGCCAGCTTGCCAATCTTCTATTCATACGAATATGTGACTCCTATACCAGGAACTTTTCTTTCCCACAATAGATTTTGAATGAGTGATGTGTCAGCTAGATTTTAACCTGAGACCTTGGTTGGATTGTCATATCCTGGATCAGCAGTAGCCATGAAATTTGCATATATTTTTGAGATCTCAGTGCTGTGATGTTTGTCCAGTTAGAGTTGTCAGTGGTTGATTTGTTCTTCTTGAGTAAGAGGAGAGAGAGAAAGAGAGAGAGCTTCTTCCAGCTTTCCTCTTACAAATTGATCGCCATATACCCTACCAAAACAGTTGGTTGAAACAAAGCTCTTTTGTATATTCCCGTGTCTGGGCTCATTGTTTCCATACTGGGTGGTTGCAGGACAGTCTTCAATCTCCAATATGTGGAACTTATCATACAGGTGTGAATTAAAAATAGGAGATGAGTGTTTCTTTGCATCTGACTTGTTTCAATTTCTTACGGTACAAAGGTCTAATTTCAGCTCAGATGGTTTTGTTTATTCCACGTTGATTTCCTGGAGCTTGGCTCCACCTCTGGTGAGGTGATCACTGCAGCCATCTTGTTTAAAGTCAATGTCTTTCATTTTCAAAACCATTTCAGTCCATAGAAATCCCAGATCTTAAAATCAGATGATGGAAGTTGAAAATTCATTGTCCATATTTTATCACTATCACAATACTTCTAAAATGTTAAAATGCGTTAAATATTATTTTAGCTTCTGATTAATGTTATAGCCTTTGTTATTTAATTTTATAATTGGACAGAGTGTGAAAGAAGTGATAAAACCTACTTGTTGTTTTGTGGTTTGCTGTCTGCTGGAAAATGAAAAGTCTGTGTCAACGTTACGAATCTTTAATAACTATGACATTGGCTTTTTCACCATCAAACGGCAAATAACTGGCTCCATTAAGAAGATTGAGCATAAGTTCCTATAACTAAAATAAGTAATTTGTTTGTATAAAACAAAAAAAAACAACTGTGAATGCTGAAAATCTGAAAGAAAACAGAAAGTGCTGGAGAAACTAAGCAGATGTCTGTGGTGAGAAAGCAGAGTTAATGTTTGGATCCTGGACCTGTCTTCACAACTGATGGCTAGGGAAAGATGGTACATGTGCAGGGGAGTGGTGGGTGGGGAAGCGGGGATAAAGGAGTAAGTGATAGGTAGAGTAAGAGCCCAGTGGGAGAGAAAGGCATTTAGGCAGACAAAGGGGTGGATAATGGTAAGCCAGGGAGAAAGAAAAGCTGCTAATAGGGAGTATGAGTAGGTGAAAATGCGTTGGCTGTGTTGAAAGCAGTCCATGTGATGATAGGGTCTGAGGTTTGGGAATGGGTAAGGGAGGAACCATCGTCATACAGAATTGAACGGACTACTACAAAGATGCATACCGACAACTGAACGACCAGGAACAGACAACTACCTGCTGATCCGGCCTAAGAACACACCTGTCAACTCAACAGATTGATCAAGACTTTTGATCCAGACCTTCAGAGTATCGTATGCACTCTCATCCTGCGTACTTCTCACATAGGAGGCTTCTACTGCCTTCTGAAGATACACAAAGCCAACACACCTGAATGCCAACCGTACTAGGCATCGGGACCATGTGTGAGAACCTCTCTAGCTATATTGAGAGCATCTTGAAATCTATTGTATAAGGAACCCCCAGCTTCTGTTGCTACACTACAAAATTCTTAAAGAAACTCAGTACCCATGGACCAGTCTATCCAGGAACATTCCTCACCGCAGTGGACATTTCAACATTGCCCATGAGGATGGTGTTGTCGCAACTGCCTCAGTACTCAACACCAACAGCTGACAATTTCCAGATTCCATCCTACAACTCATCTGCTTCACCCTTGACCACAACAACTTCACCTTCGAAATCCAGATTCTTCATCCAGACACATGGAACAGCTGTGGGGTCAAAGTTTGCAGCCCAATATACCAACACTTCCATGCACAAGTTTGGGCAAGACTTCTTCACTGTGCAGGACCTCTGAACAATGCTATACACCAGATACATCAACGACATTTTCTTCCTTAGGACTCGTGGCATGGAATCATTGAAATTACTACACAACGATATCAACAAATTTCATCTCACCATCAGACTGACCATGGACTACACTTCGGAATCAGTCTCATTCTTGGACACTGCATCTCCGTCAAGCACAGACACCTCAGTACATCACTCTATCACAAGCCCACGGTTAACCTCATGATGCTGCACTTCTCTAGCTTCCACCCTAAACATATTAAAGAAGCCATCCCCTATGGACAAGCCCTACACATATGCAGGATCTTCTCAGGTGAGGAGGAATGCAACAGACACTGAAAGATGCTGAAAGATGCCCTCATAAGAACTGCTCATTTGCCAGTTCCAATGAGCCACAGTGAAAAACCACAATGACCTCCTCAGAAGACAGACACAGAATATGGTCGATAGAGTACCCTTCGTCGTCCAGTACTTCTCCAGAGTAGAGAAACTATACCATGTTCTCCGCAGCCTTCAATGTGTCATTGATGATGATGAACATCTCGCCAAGATCATCCCTATGCCTCCAATTCTCACCTTCAAACAACCATCAAACCTTAAACAGACAATTGTTCACAGCAAGCTACCCAGCCTTCGGGACAACGTTGACCACAACACCACACAACCCTGCCAGGGTAACCTCTGCAAGACATGTCAGATCATCGACATCGATACTGCCATCTCACGTGAGAACACCCCACATCATGTACACAGCAGATACTCATGTGGCTCGGCCGATGTTGTCTACTTCGTATACTGCAGATAAGGATGCCCCGAGGCATGGTATGTTGGTGAAACCAAGCAGACACTATGACAACCGATGAATGGACACCACACAACAATCGCCAGACAGGAATGTTCCCTCCCATTCATGGAACACTTCAGCAGTCAAGGACATTTCACATTCCAACTTTGGGTAAGCATCCTCCAAAATGGCCTTCGAGATGCACAACAACGCAGAATTGCCGAGCAGAAACTGGTAGCCAGGTTCTGTACCCATGAAGACGGTCTCAACCGTGATCTTGGGTTCATGTCGTGCTACATGTAAACCCACCATACTGTTTGATATTTGTAAAATGTTTATTACTGTCCTGTTTTGACAACACTACCCTTAGTAACTAGTTATGATTGCTCTACCTCAATTAGTTTGTACAGTTTTGGACCCTCGACATGTTACTCTTATACCTATCGTGTTATTCTTTTGGTTTTGTCTCCAGCACCACCTTACTTTTAATTTTTTGTAGTTATCTCTCTGCCTCAGTTATTTGGATTATAGGTCACCCCTTCACTTGTTATTCAGCTGTTGACTCTTTACTCACACCACCTGATACTTTTTCTCACTTGCAGGCACTTATTATTCAACTTGTTGACACTCCACTCACACCATTCGTATATTCTTTTGATCTCTCCGCTATAAAATCTGTGCCTATGTACCTATCTGCACTTCAGTTGGTGAAGGGGCAGTACTCTGAAAATTTGTGATTTCAAATAAACCTTTTGGACTTAACCTGGTGTCATGTGACTTCTGACCTTGTCCACCCCAGCCCAACACCAGCACCTCCACATCATCTCATCTCCTATTTTTAATTCACACCCGAATGATAAGTTTCACATATTGGAGATGGTAGACTAGCCTGCAATTATCCAGCATGAAAACAATAATCACAGATACAGGCTTACACATTAGAGCTTTGCCCACTCCCCAACTCTAAGCTGCATCTCACATGGACTGCTTCCTACTAGTAGCTTTTCTTTCTCCCTGGTTTGCCATTATCCATCCCTTTGTCTGCCTACCTGTCTTTCTCTCCTTCTGGGTTCCATTATCAACTATCGTTTATACCTTTCCACCAACGTATGTCCCGCCCCTCCCCCACATACCCACCCTGTATTCAGCATATATACCACCTTTTCCTAATCATCACTAGTTCTAAAGAGAGATTACTGAACCCAAAACGTTGATTTTTCTTTCTCTCCACAGATGCTGCCTGACCTGTTGAATTTCTCCAGTGATTTCTGTTTTTGTTTCAATTAGTGTGCATGATCAGCTGGGATAATAGTGAAACTACTACAAATGACTCACAATAGTTTGACTGTTTTATTGCATTAGAAGTATATTATCCAAACATTTGAAACGGATAAAGCAAATAACAGTAAATTGGAAGAGTAGAACCAGGTAAGTTGAATTATCAAAAAGTGTTGCTTTGAATTAGGTATAGACGAACAACCACCAAAAATAGATTCATCCTATAAGAAGAAAATCTAATGTAGGCATTTTAAGCATTTCCTCCAGAAAAAAAAATGTTTGCTTGTGAGCCTAATGAATTTGGGATTGGGACTTTATCGAGCTTTTTCAAAAGTGACCAGTTGATTTGTTTTGCCTCCTGCAGAATCTCCCATTAGATATTAATAAAAGGAGTGGTCATTTCTCACAGATTTTCATGTTAACTGTCTTGGTATTAACCAGACAGAGCACTGAATAGAACATCTAGCAGGGAGTTAGTGAAAACATAATGTATGAACACATTCCCCACTTTTATACCTATTATACAAAGTAATGCACCTAGAGGAAAACCAAAGCTTTTCAACATGCATCAAATTCTGTGTTACCCCAGAAAATTGTAGCATTAGAATACAGCTTCTGCAAAATAATAGGCTGTTCAATGTAAGAATTTTTATGAGCTAAATACTATGGCATATGTTTCTAACAAGCCGTTTCCAATAATCCTCAAAGCTGAAGCAATGCGTTTTCATATCAGCTTTCAATAGTGCTACGTTAACACTGATGATGAGAAGTATACAATACGCTGCATAGCAACATCTAAAACGATAGACAACCTTGGAAGTTTTTTTCTTATTCCTTAGATATAACAATTGCCTCCAAGCGCCCTATTGCAACAAAAGTCCTTTCATCAGCCATGAAGGCATGAAGATTCCATGCATGCTCCCACAGCGGAATCAAAGGATAGAAGAATATTGTTTCAAATAAAAAAAAACATGTTTTGACAGGATACACCAGGTAACAGTAAAACAACTTGCATTGTCCTTTGAAATGAAAGATAAACATTGCATAATACTGTGCAGATTACTGTTAACGAGGAATTTTACCTTGTTAGGTCACAAGAATAGAACACAGTTATTTCATCATTGAAAGTAAATAAATATTTCAAAAGGACTTTTTTTTTCTCAGTCAATTGATATTACCAGATGGAGCCCATCAGCACCTGTTGGTATATCACGCCTGGTGTTTCCTAAAAATTCAGAAAATCACACACTTTCATACACAACTACTGGAGCTTTCATCAACTGTGTTTATTGCTGCTCTCTGTAGGTGGTGAAATGATGCATTGCTAGTTTGGTTCACAGACTGAAAGATGATGTGTCCATTCATCCATGTGTGAACATGAACAGATTTTATTACACATCAGTATTTACAGAAGATGATAAGAGAGGACATCTTTAGAGCACTCCAGATCTCAGCCTCAAGTGAATTAACATTATTATGACATCTCGTGCACTCAGAAGTTATATTTGAGAGTGAAGGTATAACTTCTTTTACTCTGCTTGTAATGCAGTAGTGAGTGATGGCAGCATTCTGGATACTTGTGTAAATGTGCCCAGAGCAATAAAGTTTCTAACAAATCTTAAAAAAACAATATAACATGCTTTAAAAAATAATTAACTTTTGTTATGTCAATACGACTTCTCCAGTCGTGAAATTATTCATTTCTAAACTGATGAAAATTAACAATAGAGTTTTAGAATCAAATTGAACTGCTTAAGAATATTTTATAATTGCTTAGTTTCCCAAAACATTAGTTACAGCTTGTGCTGCTTTGGTGCTGGAATATTGTGCACCATTCCTGGATTTGGTAGCCATTGCTTTCTGTCATGGGTTAGCACACAGTAATGGTGATGGCGTGCATTGTTCCTGGTGTTGTATCAGTTGTGCTTGAAGATGTTACTTGTTGGTTGGAGACGCTAGAGTTAGTCATCTCATGTTTAGGTTTCAGGTTTATTTCACATGAGCCTTGAGAGGTAGATTGGAATGATGTTAGGAAATATCTGGAATTTCCTTTGTCTCTCACATGCAGGTGCTTTCGAATATCTAGATGTGTCTTTCCATTAATCCCTATTGTCTTGAGCAATGTGGCGGTGAGCTGATGGTGCTGTTCAGCAAATTCTCTGAACTCTCTTTAGAGGTGAATTGCTTTCCACTGTCACATGTTACTCTTTCAGAAATCCCTTCCTTAGCAAACTGAACTCGTACTGGCGAGATGATTGTTTAGCTCTCAAACCTTTCACATTGCTACAGAGCAACTTTGTTTGGAGTGGAATTGAGTAAGTGTGGCAATAACTGCCTGAAGGGACAGCATTGATGAATGTCAATTGCATGTTGTTTTACCTTGATGATTGGTCATGGAGATAGAGTAAAAGGTCTGGTGGGTTGTCAAGCTACTATATGTGCAGCCTATCTGAACAAATTTGTTCTGCCACATAGAAGGAGCATGAAAAACTCTACATGGTGTTGAAAGGGGAAAATAAAAGTTTTAACAACACTGATCTGCTGTGGAGAGTGAAATTTCAAATGCCATGACAAAAGGTTATGAGCTTTGGTTGCTAAACTACAGTATAGTAAATGTAGACACTGTGTTTGCTATATTTTCTTGATGATTGACATATTAGATCCACTGCAGAGTCAGAAGACCAGCAATCAAAAGGAACAGCATGGTGGTGTTAAACACAAGTTTATTTTTCCTTTCATTCTAATGTGGATTATCAAAAAAACAATTATGCTTAGTTGACCTGCAGAGAAAGTCCATCAATCTGAGGAATAACAAACTGGCTTGTAACTTTTTCTAGATTTGCACACTTACTTTGCAAGACGTTGAACAAAATTGCCAATTGCTCGCTGAAGAATGAAGACCCCTCTGAGTGATTCAGTGTCAAGTGATTCATTGTGGCAGCATGGTGGCTCAGTGGTTAGCACTGCTGCCTCACAGCACCAACAGCCTGGGTTCGATTTGACCCTCGGTCGACTGTCCGTGTGGAGTTTGCACATTCTCCCTGCGTCTGTGTGGGTTTCCTCTGGGTGCTCTGGCTTCCTCCCACATTCCAAAGTTGTGCAGGATAGGTAAAATGGCCATGCTAAATTGCCCATAGTGTTCAGGGATGTGTAGATTAAGTGGGTTATAGGGCGATGGGTCTGGGTGGGATGCTCTGAGAGTCGCCGTGGACTTGTTGGGCCAAAGGGCCTGTTTCCACACAGTACAGATTCTATGACTCTAAGCCTGGGGCTCGTCCCTGCTCAATATTATAATGAATGGCATTTATGGGCTTAGAGATAAGAGAGCAGGTATCGTCCAGAAATCACTCTCAATTTTTTGTTTTTTTAACACTTACAGTGTTTATCTGAAACTCTTGCCTGTTGAAAGCATTAACCTGTTTAAAAGAAATTGGTTCAGATCTGCATTAAAGCAACAGAGAGATAGAAGTCATATGCGCATGTAGGGTGGGAATTTTCTCACACATCCCCTATTGCACTGCTGTAACTTACATCCAGCTTTTCTAGTTAAGTAGAGATAACAAGGTGTAGAGCTGGATGAACACAGCAGGCCAAGCAGCATCAGAGGAGCAGGAAAGCTGACGTTTCGGGTTGAGCAGTTCCTACTATCTCTTGTTAGTTAAGTAGGAGTTTTTCTGACGATATTACTAACCCAAAAGCTCACCCACAACTAATGACTAATTATGCACTCCATTGTATGACAGAGTAGAGATGTCCCATCAATTCTTCCTTTGCCTAGTGTTATTTAATGCCTTTGGTGGTTTCAAGGCTAGAAATGTATTTGATCTGCCACTGTTGATACACCAGCTTGATTAGCACAGGCGCAAAGCAAGCTTTTCAATGAGGGACAATGAATGTGATATGTGATATTTAATGATACTGTCACCCTTTGTTGCTGCACCATGGATGGCATTCAGGTGACACTGAAAAAGATGTCTATTATTTGATGCTCTTTACTAGTGATGATTATTTATCAGCCAGATTTGAGTCAAAGAAAAAAAATATTAACATGGATAATAAAATTAAAGCTATTAAAATATGAAGGATACAAGAAAGCTAGGAAATGGAATATCACAAAGTCTGAGCAAAAGCCTGAGAGAAAATTAGCATAAAGGGCAATAAAAAGGCTTTTCATAAGTCTATTAAGATAAGAGAATAGACAAGGTACGGGAGGGACCAATAAGAGATGATCACACACTATGTTCTGTTTTCACAGAACGGATAAGTTTTGGCATTGTGGAACCACTGGAGATGTGTAATAAAGGACAATATTAAACAGAGAAACTACACAAACGAAAGTTTTTCAAGCTCAAGGGAAAATTCACCAGTATTTAATAGTTTTGTGGATTCTATGATAATTTAAAACAAAGGAACTTGACTGAAGCCAGTGGGGATAAAAAGAAACACAAAGAAGGTTCTGATTAATTCTCTAAGGTCCGTGGAAAAGAGAACGATAACAGAGGAATGGAATGGAACAGATATGATTTTTCCCCCTTCAAAACAAATGCTAATGATAAGCCAGGAAATTATAAACAAGACTTCTTAAATTTGATTAGCAGTTACTGTAGGATTGGTATGCATTTGTAATTATGTATAATTAAGCATTTGCAGAAAGATGGATGAATCAGGAATTTGGGCAGCAGGGATTGGCCAATCATAATCCATTTAAGGAAATATAGGACAGATAAAGGAAAGAATGTAGGTGCAGTTATTTTTAAAAAAATTAATAAAAGGTTGAATATTAGCTCATGGCATTAAATTAAGACAGATGTAGTCACATGCATTGAGAGACAACTGGGGAACAGGAAGCAAAGGGTAGGATTAATGGAAAACCTCTTGAACTGGAATGACAAGCTGAACATTAAATAGAAGTCCACTCTGGGCCCAATCTCATTTACCATATCTGCAATAGTATGGACTTAGTAGAGCTGGTTTGACTTCAATACAGTCAATTAGCTGTATCTTTATTGAAGAGCCAGCTATTATTTTGAGGCTCCAGTTTAATTTCCAATCAGGCTAGTGATGGGCCCATGTAGGTCCTCCCACTGCAACTTGCCAGAATTGAAGGTTGGCCAATATTGGTCAGCCTGGCTGTTAGCTAGGTAATTACTGAGGGCTGGGGAGGATTCTGGGGGGGTTATGGTCAGGGCCAGAATGATAGTCTTGGAGTAAGGCAAAGGTGGCCGAGGCTATTTTTGTCGGGTCCAGGTGAACGGAAATACTGTCATACTTACAGAGATAATTTCAAACTGCTGCTGGGATCTTTTGCTTCAAATCATTCTAAAAACTAATGAAACAGCACGCCTGACACATATCCCAAATGATTCTAACTGAAAGTGAATATCACAAACTCAGAAACATATGAACTGCTTAAAATAATGTGCAGGTGCTTAAAGCATCCAGCAATAGGCCCATTTTAAAATGCCATCAGACATATAACTGCCTCTATTGCTAATATTACTGACACCATTTTGAGGCTATTACTGCCAAATTAATCATGCACAGAAAATGAAAAACTGGCCCCAACTATGGAAAAACAATGTAGACAAGTTGCTGAAATTGGAGTGCGGATATTGCAGGTTGTGTCAAAGATTGTAGAAAGCTGCAAAAAGACATGAATGAGCAGGCTGGTGATACTTGGGTAGATACAACCCAAGGCAGCACACTTGCAAACTAACTCTTAAGTGATGTATGTCTGAAATGATAAGATTTTAAATGTCTTAATAAAGGAATAAAGAGGACATTGTCATGCAGTTACTCAGTTTGGATGGCAGCACAAATAGATATGATCACCCAAAGGTGTGGCACAGTGGTTTGGTTGGTAGCACTGCTGCCTCCCAGTGCCAGAGACTCAGGTTCAATTCCAGCCTTGGTTAACTGTCTGTACGGAGTTTGCATGTTCTTGTCATATCTGTGTGGTTTTCCTTTGGGTGCTACCACAGTCCGAAGATGTTAGATGGACTAGCCATGCTAAATTGTTCTGTTGTATCTAGGGATGTGCAGGGTAATTGGATTAGTCATGGTAAATATAGGGTAGGGTGGGATGTTCTCTGGAGAATGGGTGCAGACTCAATGGGTCAATTAGCCTCTTTCTGCAATTTATGGAATCTATGATTCTAAATGGGAAACAAATTCTTTGATTTGTTTCCAGAAGCACATAATATAAAATATACCATTGAATTCGTGAATGATCTTAATTTGGCTGAGGTGAAGTATTGCATACTATTCGTGCACTTAGCTAAAAATAATTCAATGAGAAAGTACAGCTTAGATTCACAAGGATATTCATCCGGGATGAATGGTTCCAGCTATGAAGAAGGATTTCAGAAATTGAGGCATTTTGCATTGGTACCAAGATAGTTGATAACGAACGGACACAAATATAAAATAATGGTGGTAAAATGTTAAGAAAGTGTTCTTTACACAGAAGATGTACTAACACACAAACCAGGGTTGAAGCAATTAAAATTTTATATAAATTTAAAGGTGAATCAGATAACCACTTGAAAGGAAAACATTGACAAGTGAGGGAGCCAGCAGGAGATAGGAATTAGACTTGTGTAGAAAAGAAGATGAGAAGATCTGAAGAATTAAGTAGAAAGTTTCTTCAGAGAAGCAGTCATTATTCGAAAGAAGGGTAAGTACCTTAGGGAGGACTGTGATACTTCTGTTCCACATGTGACAGGGATCACATTGAGAAGATGGCCACACAGTTTCAATTACTTTGACCATTACCTTAATTCTCCCGATAGTTCCATGAAACTTTCCATGCAATTCCAATTTTCAAGAAACAGGAAACAGAGTGCTGCTCTGTCATTTAAAACTTAAATAGATCTCAGTACAGCACGCCCTGTTTCAAATCATAAATATATCTGAACCCTCATACCATTCTTAATATTTTAAGGTATGGGACAGTAGTGTACTGTGATTTCACCTCAGATATGGCTTTAATTGCAATTAAGAAATAAAATACAAATAGTTTTCTATTGTCTAGTCGAAGCAATTTGGGGAAATATATTTTGAGGCATCTCAGCCTAATTCCTAGTGGGTCAAACATATTGAACAGAACAGTTGACAATATTTAGAAAAGATCACTCAGCTATCCGATTAAAGAATAACGAATGTGGAAATTGGAAATGTAATGACTTTGTAAATGCAATTTTGGGACAGAGTGAAGAAAATGATGTTTTTCATCTAATGTATTTTATAAATCGTGAGATTGCTTGATGTCCTTAATGAAAAAAGGCTTTCATTATTCAATGAGATCTATTGTTTACAATAGTGGACACATATATTCACAAACAAAATGTCTCCAGCCTTTCTTAAGAGTAGTCAAGTGTCAGTCATATCTCAGTTGGTATTACTCACATCCCATTAAATTGCTGGTTCAAAACTTTATCTAAGATTTGACTGCCAAAATCTACACTGACATCCAATGCAGTATAGAATGAGTGCTGCACTGGCCAAAGGTGTTATCTTCCATAGAGTCATAGAATCATATAGCATGGAAACGCTCCAGTGAAAAAAAAATTCAGCCTATTCAGCCTCTGTCTATAACTCGAACCTTCCAGTGTCAGTAACATCCTTGTAAATCTTTTCTACACCCTTTCCAGTTCAATAATATCTTTCCTATAGCAGGGCGACCAGAATTTTAAGGCTTATTCCAAAAGTTGCTTCACAAATGTCCTGTACAGTCACAACGCTTATACTCAATGTCCTGACCAATAAAGGCAAGAATGCCAAATACCTTCTTCATCACCCTGTCTACCTGCTCCACTTTCAAGGAACTATGCACTTGCATCTCTAGGCCTTTTTATTCAGCAACATTCCCCAGGGCCCCACCATTAGCTATATAAGTCCTGCCCTGGTTTCCCTTACCTAAATGTAACACCTCACACTTATCTAAATTAAATTCCATTTACCACTCCTCGGCCCATTGGCCCATCTGATCAAGGTCACGTTGTATTCTGAGATAATCTTCTTCACTGTCCACTACACCACCTATTTTGATGTCTTCTGCAAACTCACTAGCCACACCTCCTATATACACATCCAAATCATCCAAATGACAAAAAGCATGGACAAAGCACTGATCCCTGTGGTCACTGGTCTCTAGTCCAAAAGGCAACCCTCTGCCACCACCCTCTGTCTCCAACCTTCAAGCCAATTTTGTGCCCAATTGGTCAGCTCCCTATGGATCCTGTGCGATGTAACCTTGCTAACCAGTCTACAATGCAGACCTTTGTGGAACGCTTTGCTCAAGTTCACTCTGCCTTTATCAATCTTTTTTGTCATCTCTTCAAAAAGCTCAATCAAGTTAGTGAGACATGATTTCCCATGCACAAAGCCGCGTTGACTATTCCTAATCAGTCCTTCCAAATTCATGCAAATTCTGTCCCTCAGAATCCCCACCAATGCCCACCATTGACCGGTCTATAGTTCCCTGGCTTTTCCTTACAGCCTTTCTTAAATAATGGCACAACCTTCAGCTAACTTTCAGTCTTCTGGCACCTCACCCATGGCTGTTGATGCTACCAATATCTCTGTAAGGGTCCCAGCAATCTCTTGCCTAGTTTCCCACAAAGTTCTAGGAAATACCCGATCAGATCCTATGCTAAATTGCCCATAGTGTTCAGGGGTGTACGTGGGTTAGCCATGGGAAATGCAGGATTACAGGGATAGGGTGGGGAGAATGGGTCTGGGTGGGATGTTGTTCGGAGGGTTGGTGTGGACCCTTTGGGGTGAATAGCCTGTTTCCACACTGTAGGGATTCCATGGAATTCTATGGATTTATGTCACTCTTCTCATGTTGTTCCACACATAAACAGTCACGTTGAGGTAAAAAAGTAAAACCTCACCTGGTCACTATTTATCTTTTAAACAAGGTCATGAAAATAAAAGCTGTTCTTCATAAAATTGCCATTTGTAGGATTTCGTTCACAACTGTCACTAATGATCACTGATTTTTCTACATTACGACAGTGATTATGCTTCAAATATAGTTCATTGAGTACAAAGTATTTTGAAATGTGCAGTTATTGTCAAAAGTATTAAGGACTGAATCCTACATTTTTTTCGGGCTGAGAACCAGTTTCATTGAATTTCAGGAAGGGATTCTTTCCATGCGGTCTAGCGAATTTTCCTGCCACATCGTTCCAAACCTGACTCATTAATTACTCACTCCATCCCTATGGCACGCTATTCATCTGATTCTAGCCTGATTCCACCACTTGTTATGCCCAGAAGAAATCGCCACTGCCAGGATATCCTGGAATGGTTTGGCATCCTTGGCATTAGTGCCATCGTTAAAAGGATGGACAAGCACTGTTAGTCCAGAGCTTTCTTGCACGTTTCCTGACATTAATACTGGATATAGCAAAGAAGGAAAAATTGGTGCTCCACTTTGCGGGAGACTGGAAATTCTGCTGGATTGTGGTGCAAATTCATGGCATCCTCCACCCATAGAACTGGCAGAGGAGACCACAACACCCAACCGTTTCCAGCCCATTCTAATGTTGCCAACTGGGTCAGTGCAGTCTCAGCCATCTGGAGGAATACATAGCAATGTAGGCGATTCTGCCAGTGGGAGTGCCACCAATTTCACACTCGTCACTCTATTCCTGTAACTGTCATCCATCAAAGCTCATACTCTGCCTCTCTTACCGTTGTCAGAAGTCACATGACACTAGGTTATAGTCCAACAGATATATTTGAAATCAGAGGCTTTCATAGCACTGCTCCTTCATCAGGTGTCTTTACCTGATGAGGAAGCAGTGCTCCGAAAGCATGTGATTTCAAATACAGTCAGTTCTGATATAATGCAATAGTTCTGTTCTCGAGCGATCTCACGTTATAAGAAAATTGCACAATAGCTGCGCCATTTAAACTAATGGGGCCAGAATCATGTTATAGCCAATAAAGGTAAGGAAAGTTCATGTTCTACAAATAGCGGTTTAAGTTCTTCGAAATTGACATTGTAGCCAATTCGCATTGAAAAAGCACGTGTTATAGCAGAACCGGCTATAAATCTGTTGAACTATAACCTGGTGTTGTGTGACTTCTGGCCTTGTCCACCCCAGTTCAACGCTGGCACCTCCACATCATCTCTCACTATTGACTGCAACATTTAACCTCAATCACTGTCACTCACCATAACCACCAATATCACTAACTCTAATGCACTCTGCTCGTCTTGCTGACTCATTAGAACACCTCGTCACCTGCACCAAAAGTAACAGCTGCCATCCACTTTCATGTTCCTTTATAACCATTATTCTATCATTCCAGGAGAAAAACAGCCCATAATAGGGCCAAAAGAAACAAGACGTGTAGTGGACTGCCTGTCAATTGGCTCCTAACCCTTTCTGAAGGGAAGAACTTAATACTAACTTCCCTGAGTAGCTGACTGATGCTGTTCAAGCACTGGACTGATATCGGAGGCTGCCCTTACCTTACTATCTCCTTGACTTGACTGAGGACTCTGAAGACCATGACAATTTTCTCGGCTTTTTCTCTGCCCTAAATGGCAAGGCAATTTAGTACTGAGTTACAACAGTACTGAGCTCGGTATATCTAGCTGAGAGACAAGGCAATGCAAAATTGGGATACTGTGAGTATTCAGGTGGTTCAGTGATAAGTGCTACGAGAGCAAGCAGACAGGCCAGAGGTGCATGTCCACAAGCACAAAGTGATAGTTGCCGATGTACTATTGGTTGCAGCATTGAAGTGCAGAAGAGTACAGTAAGTGGACTGGAAAACTGGTTCTTAGAATTGGCATATGTTTCTTCATAGCCCCTTGAAGATTCCATCCTATAAAATTGCAAGTCCTTCTTTTATCTTTTGTTCATATTTGATTGTGATAACTGAAGTATTCATTTTGAACTTATTCCATTGTCTCCACATACAGTATCCTGATGACAAGTCCTAGACCAACTAAGTTTGGTGTTCAATTCTTGCTCTGTATGGAGCTTGCTGGCCTCAATGGGATAGCAATGATGATATTGCACTTTCATGAGAAACGAAGATCACCAGCTAAGGATTACTGTCTGCTGAAAACAAAGTATGTGTAGATATCAGAAAGAGGGCAGGTCTTTTATGAAAAGCAGGCAGTGATGGAAAAACAGAACAGGTCATTAAGTACCTTCAGCAAGATTGGATAAGCTAATACATTTGGTTAAACTCTTCATAAAATATGATTCATGAATAAGCTTTTTAATAGGCTTAGGTCAAAAAGAAGTGGGGAAGGACAAAGGAGAAAAATGATAGTGCTTTGGGTGTATTTCTTTTTTGGTCAAATTATATTCTATCTCTATGTATCCCCATAGGTTACTTATAAGGAATGATGCCTGGGTTTGAGCATTTTCCTTATGAGGAGTGGTTGTGTAGCTTGTGCCTGTACCCGCCAGAATTTAAAAGAATGAGGAGTGTCCCTTTAAAAAGAATCAGTTCTTAGGGGACTCAACAGGGTAGATACAGGGAGGTTGTTTCCTCTTGCGGAAGAGTCTAGGACCAGGGGGCATAATTTCAGAGTAAGGGTTCTCGCATGTAAAACAGAGTTGAGGAGCATGTTTTCTCTCAGATGATATTGAATCTGTGAAATTCTTTACTGCAGAAGGCTTTAGAGGCTGGGCCATTAAATAAATTCAATGCTGGGATAGACAGATTTTTAATTTGTTAAGAGAATCAAGGATTACAGATTTCCCAGAGTTGAGGATTATCAGACTAGCCACAATCTCATTGAATGGAAGAGTAGACTCAATGGGCTGAATGGCCTACTTCTGCTCCTACTGCTTATAGTCTTACACTATTACTTGATGCATTGTTTGTGTCTGTGAAACTTAATCACAACATATTTAGGATTTGAGAGAATGGAAAAAAAAATTCTCATTACACCTTCATCAACAACCACCACTACTACAGAACCTTTGATGTATTGATGTGCTGTAAAACACAAAACAAAAAAGCAGTGACTGTGCAGAAGCTGGAAAGAGATTTAGGAATGGGCGATTAAGGCACAAACCAGTTCTTCAGAGATTGGAAATAGGGCGAGCAAATGGGGAGGCTGCAAGATTTTTTTTTAAAGTGCACTAATTCCTGCAATAAGTTATGACAATTGAAGCCTCTTCCATCAGTTCGAAAAAGTATTATTACTATGGATACTTCCAAGTAATGACAAATCCAGCGCCATGCTTCCTCTGATTCTGAGCATTAGCGAAAAGTTAGAAGACAGAAGTAATTGATGATGCCAGATTCTCATCTCTAACGGACACAATAATCATCAATAATATATAAAAAGCTTTTCTTTAGTGAAGGCTGAATATAATGCATCCTCATATGAATTGAAGAGGTGTGTTGTTTTGTTTGCAATTTGTTAATTCAAACTTTGTACTCGTACCCATTTGAAAACGTGAGTTGGTAGTTATTAAATGATAAATACAGTATTTGTTAGCATTTCTGTTAATGTTTTATTCTGACAATTTAATCTGTGATCTCATATGATTTTATTTGAATTTCTAATAACATTGCTTCTAGAAAGATGCATTAAACTCAATTGTTAATTACATCTAATAGATTGGTTTTCATACAAAGATGTGCAAAACCTTAGGTTATCTTAATTATGGGGCAAGCAGCTATAAATTTACATGAAAGCTACCTTTAGCATTTTTCTAAAAAATCTACCATCATTCCATACATTCAGCTTATGTGAAGAGTTAATTGTTCAAAATTGTCTACTCCACCTAACTGTATTTTGGAGTATGCAAACAGAAAGATTTAGCATTTACTTACTTTATACCTAATTAAGTACTTGTGAAATATAGTAATTATTATAAGAAGCATGCAGCCAATTGACAGACAGTAAGCTCCCACAACAACAATATCTGTTTATAACGCATTGTCAACTTAATAAGACATCTTATGATGCTTCACTTAAGCATAGTAAAACAAAGCATGACTGTTACAACTTTGGCACAAGGACTCCACTGGGAATCAAGACCAGTATTCCATGAGCCAAACCAAAATTATAAATATCTTACTTAATCACCAAAAGTGGCTATTCTGTTTCTCTATTATTGTTAACTGCAGCAAAACAGATTGTCACAAAGCTTTTCAATAAACACAGAAGCAACACATTTTTTAAAGGCAAACTATTTCTTCTAATAAATGACAAACAGATTATCAACTGAACTACTGTATGAATTGAAATGTTCATGCCTTAATCCTAATCATACAGATATTCATGTATAGACAGGACAAAGGCAGATGTGAATTTGCTGAACTATTATGGATAGGGAAAAAAATTAAAGAAAAAGGGGAAATAAATCAAAACAATGCCCCTATAGGTCAAGGGACAAGTTTGGACAGCAAATATGTGTTGATTTCTCTAAGGTCCTTGACTTCCTGCCGATAAACTCCAAATGTTTATAGCGACAGAATAATAGAAAATCTTTTCAGATTTCAGATTCACATGAGAAACAGAAGTACTGGCAATTGAAACTTTATCAGGTTTTAACAAACCACTTCTCTTGGATAGATATCCAAGCTGTGATTTACTGACTGGGACAGGAATTACTGTTTGTCCTTGCAAACCTGTGTAGAGACAACCCTCAGCTGATGGAAGCATATCTTAGGAGTTTAGAAGTAGTGATGGCCAGTTGCAAGTGTCCATAGAAAAGATTGTTGAAATCATACCTCTTATCAATGTCTGTGATGTCTGCATATTTTCAATGTCACACTGCTGGCCAATAGCTTAAGTCTTGAATCAAAAATTCAAAAAGCGGAACAATTCAATGTGTTTCGATAGATTACAAGGATCAAAGATTCCAAAATGCACACTTTTTTAAATTCGTTCATGGGATGTGGGTGTCACTGGACAGACCAGCATTTATTTTGGATCCCTAATTGCCCAGAAAGCAGTAAAGTGTTGTGGGTCTGGAGTCACATATAGGCCAGACCAGTTAAAGCCTTAACTTAAGATCTTATCAGTTAAGGATTGTCGTTTCCTTCCTTAAGAGACCAGATGGGTTTTTCCTGATAATCAACAATGGTTTCATGGTCATCATTAGACTCCTAATTCCAGATATTTACTTAATTCAAAATCCACCACCTGCCATGGCAGGATTCAAACTCAGATCTTCAAAACATCACTACGGCTCTGGATTAACATTCTTGTGATAGTACCACTAGACCATCAAACATCTCCCCTTCAAACTGCCCATTGTTGCTGGTGAAGTTTAAACCTACGAGACCAGGCAGTTCTCTGAGACTTTGCTACCAAGTAGTCACAAACTAGAAGGCAAACTTGTTCAAAATTAACATGTTGAAAAATAATGAGATATATTCTTCTCTGGAGGGTTCATTCTAATTGGTGACTTCACAATTATGAACGTAAGTGTATAGTGCCTATAAGTAACATGCATTTGTTTTCTAGTTACTGGAAAAGGTATAATTTCAAATCATAGATATAATATACAGTATCCAGGGATTAACCTTGCTTTTTGTATGCTAATGTCATAAAATGCAAATATCAACTTCCAGTGCATACAGATGGCAATTTAACATTAAAATTCCACTTTTATCTGACTTCTTAATAGCTTTGAAAGCAAATAAACTACAATCACAGGCCCAGGATATAAAAAGCTAAGAGCAAACATCCTTTCATTTATAAATGTGAAATATAAAGAATGCAAACGCCTCTGGATTCAAGCACAAGTTGATTAGATCTACTGATGAGTATTATTCCTGCGGAATTACACTTGGTATCAGGGAAAATGTTGTTAGAATTGTGAATTTAGTCATAATTCAGTTTTGAAGTGGTCTGTACTGTATCTGGGGAGATAGATGAACAGGGGCTGTGCAATGTACGGATATTGTTTAGTGCAGATTACAGTGTCAGACATGGAGAAATAAGTGACCTGGACTCATATCAAATGACTACACATTGCTAAAATAACATCCATCATGTAATGTGCTGATGCCCTTCTTCTCCCTGTATGTCGCAGAATCAACACCCGTGACGGTAAACCATTTTATTTCTATTCAGCTCCCTCTGGAACCAAAAAGGTGCTGGCTCCATTTGTTCTGGTTTTGACTTGGTTCAACTTTAAACTATGGAACTCAACAAGCTTTAACTACCAAGGAGTAACTTCTGTGTTGTAAACAGTCAAGGAAACTTCCTAGCAGTAGATGACTAAGGGACAAACAAAATCTGTCCCTACGAAAGTAAGGTGAGTCTAGCAAAGAGTTGAGTGAAGGTATTAATGATCAAAGTCAAATTTGGAGGTGTGTAACAAAACATAGAGCTGGTAAAGAAACAGAAAAAAGTGACTTTTAGAAAATGTAAGGGAAAAGAGAAAAACCAACAGTTGCTAAAATTATTTGCATTTATTGAGCTTCATGTACATAATGTAATGCCACACACACTAACAGGAGCATCTGCACTCAAAAATGAACACTGAATCAATGCCATACATGCTAGGGAGGTCTATAACACAAAATGTAGGTTTTAAAAAGTGATTTTAGAAAGAGAAGATTAAGTTTGAGATTTGGAGAAGTTTTAGGTCGGGAACTTCAGCATCTGGAGCCCATGTACATGGAACAAAATGAAGAGCTAATCCAGAGTCAGACAAATGGAAAGTTTAGGGGGTGAGAAGGGGTGGAATAGAAAGAGATGTGGAAGGAAGTGGTCAAGAAAATTTAAACAAGCTGATGAGAATTTTAAATTGGCAATGTTGGCAGACCTAGTGTCAAATTAAACAGCAAGGACAGAGTGATGCATGAATGGAATTTGATGTGGGATACGATGTAAGCAAGAAATATTTAGATAAGCAGTGAAAAGGATGGGAACCTATTCGGGAGATTGTTGGAATAGTTATGTCCAGAGGTGATAAGAGCACACAGGAATGAGAGTTAGAGGAGGCAGAGTGATCCTTTGTGATGGAAAGAATAAGGGTGGAAACTGATTTCAGGTTCAGTGGCATACTAAAGTTGGGAACAACCTGATTCAACCTGATACAGTGGCTACGAAGAGGGAAGGGGTCAATGTCCAGGGTATGGAGCTTGAAGTTGAAGTTTAAAGATGATGCATTTGGTTATCCTAATAGTAAATAAAGAAAATTGCAGCTCATCGAACATTCGAAGTCAGATTAACAGTCCGGCAGCAAGTAGGCTGTAGGGTGTTGTGGGAGACTGTCGCGAAATAGAGCTGGGAACGATTGGCATACATTTGGCTGCAGATCTCATGCAGATTACACAGCCAAGGGGAAGAATAGTTAAAAGTTTAGACTAAATGGAGATGAGGAAGGGTTTTTTAAATAAATTCTTTTAATGGGATTTGAACATGAAAAGTCAAGTCTGTCCCTAACCACTTTTGAAAAGGTGATAGTGAGCTGTCTTCTTGAACTGCTGCATGCATCTTGTACCTGTGACAGTGACGGAATGGTGATATATTTCCAAGGATGGTGTATGGCTTGGAGGGGAGCATGCAGATAGTGGTGTGTCAATACATCTTCTACCTTCTGTGTCTTCTCAGTAGAGAGGAAAGTGTTATTTGTGAAGTTGGTTTTCAGACAGTGTAATGTTGGGAATGATAAGGCACAAGAAGAATTCAACATCAAGATCATGCAGGGTATATAACAGATGATTGATCTTTTGCCAGTTTTCAGCCAGTGAAAGAAAATCTACCCAAGAAATTCTATACCATCTGAATGACTCCAACACCTTCTGAAAATAACAGATCAAGCAACAAAATGAAAAACTCCAATTTTTAACATGTGTACTGGTAGTATAGATGCTGGGTATAAAAATAAATACACAATTTTTCTTCAAGAGAACCTCAGTTTTTAACGAGTGCCAATTGAGACTGACCTGATCAGAAGTCGCTAAGTAATTCACCACAGTGGAACAGAACACCAACGCTTCACCTGCAACGCACTGACAATGTTACCTATCAGGGTGATGAAGCATCTGCAATCAAACACACCGGCTTGGCGAGCAAGTCTACAACCTCATTCATGATCCTATTTAGTGTTGTAAGTCTGAGCAGCTATTTATTAGTACCTGTAGAAGGTGTTGCATGTGCAGTCAATTAGGAATTGGGTTTTATTGTTACATGTACTCAAGCACAGGGATATAGGAGTACAGTGAAAAGTGTACAAAGTCACCACTCCATACAAGGTACCTAGGTACAAAATCTTTGTTACAAGTGGAAAAGTAAAAAAAAAATTAAAAGCACAACTGAGTCCTTCTCAGCATAAAGTGGTAAATAAGAAGATAAAGTTAATTTCAAAATTACAGCCTTTCTTTAGTCATGGGCCTGCAGTTGCTCCACGCTGGGCTTTCCCCACATGGGCTCAATCTCTCCTCACATGTTGAGTTCGATCTCTGTCTTGTGTGGGAAGATCCCCACCCTGACCTCCATCCAGGCTCACCAGCTGTCCCGCTGCCAACTGCTGACTGCCATCCGGCTCACCAACTAACACCTTCCCCCCCACCCCCAATTTCCAAACCCAGCAGACTGCCAGAGTCCCGCTCTGGTACCACTCCAGGGGGCTCCCAGCCGCTTCTGCACTGCACACTTAGAAGAAGCTGTGATACCACTGACCGCCCAAGTCCCCAGCTGCTGCCATCTATATATCACTACAGGATAGGTTTGCTGTCACCATTCTTTTTAAAAGTAGAGAGTTAGAGAGAGGACAGAGGGTTACAGCAGGGCTGAAAAATTGGTGCCTTAGTCTCTCAGGGGGCTCCACTGTGCTTGGGTTGAGATTCGGGGGCAGGTGGGATCTTCCCAGCCCTGATCAATGTTAACACTGCAATGACTTGGGTGGCAACTTCAGACCAGGCTGACAGTATCTTCTGTTATGGCTTCTTCTGCCAATCCTGGGATAAGAGGACAGTGTTTTCTGCATTCGACTAGCCACCACGATTTCCATCCAGAAAGCAGGGTGTTAATTTGGAAAGTGAAAGATGGATAAATGTGCTCTGACTAACTTTGAACAGTTCACAATAACCCTTTTTAACTCAGGCATGTTACATGGTGAGATAGACAAAGGGGACACAACTTTACTGAAAAGAAAAGTCAAAAAACTGCAGATGCTAGAAATCAGAAACAAGAACAGAAATTGCTGGAAAAACTCAGCAGGTCGACCAGCATCGGTAGAGAGAAATCAAAGTTAATGTCTTAGGCCCAGTGACCTTTCTTCAGAACCTTATGTGAGACCCTTCTGAAGAAGGGTCACTAGACCTGAAACATTATCACTTCTTTCTCTCGACAACTTTATGGAAGAACAACATTATCAGGGAAAGATAATATTTATCAGACTCTACTACTGTACTTTAAATAAACTCTATCAAACTTTATTAATCTCTTCACAGGGCTCTTCAGTAAATAGTCTTAAATCACTAAGTAAACGGTGTCAAATGTACACTAGCTATCTACTTCTGACAAATGTTTCTGAGGATTCACTAGAGCCTATTCAAAGGGCTCTACTACTATATTTGAACTACATGCCTGAAAGGACTGGTAACATCCATTCGATAAGGTTGTTCCTCAGTTTTTGAGGTTTGGCTGATGTTTCAGAATCTGCAATTGTCAATCTGGGCTTCTGCTCTCATCTCGGGCTTGTTCTGGCCTTCAGGGCATCTCACCAAAGTGGTCTTTCTGGAGAAGAAGACAAAAAAGCGAAGAGAGCTAGGGCTCTAGGTTGCCCTTTTTATCCCCCTCTTAGTGCCCTACTTGAAGATTTTGCGGACTGTGTCCAATATTAACATCAGGCGGGAGCAGGAAGATCCAATGAGGTGACTACTTTCCATATTTGGAGTTTGCAGATCATGATTTTGAACCTTCAACTATCAAGTGCTGTCCTTGTCACACTATGCCTCTGGCCTCCTATTGAGCTAGGTGCCACCAATTCTGCGTTACATTCTTCTAACAAAGCAGCTTCACTAGAGGTGGAAACAACGGTTTGTCCTGAAACAATGTGGTCGTTAGCACCTGGCCAGGCAGTTCTGAGTTCTGAGGAAGGGTCACCGGACCCGAAGCGTTAATTCTGTTTTTCCCTTCACAGATTCTGCCCGACCTGCTGAGCTCTTCCAGCAACTTTGTTTTTGTTCCAGGCAGTTCTAGGCCTGACTGGTTTCAATGGGGAGGCAATTGTCCAAGGTCTGGCTGCATGAATACTATCTGTTCCACCTCTGCAGTTTGCAAAGCACACAGTCCATCTAGATTTAAATTTGGCTTCCATGTTTCATGTTTTCAGCCATGCCCACTTTTTGGATTTAGATTTTTTTAGGTTTAGGTTTTATTGTGACATGTACTTAAGTACAGTGAAAAGTGTATAATGTCACCACACATGGTGCCATCTTGGGTACTAAGCTAACTAAATACAAAAAACTTCGGCACACAGTAGTAAAAGAAACAAAAGCTAAGAAGTTAAGCATTACTTCATGGAATAGTAGAAAAATAAAGAAATAAGGTAATAGCTAATATTAAAGTCTTTCATATTTTAAACTAGGAGAATAAAGGAATAAGTTAAAAGTTCAACAGTCTTTGAAGAATCCTCTACTTATCTCGCTCTCTGGGAGACCTCAGCTGTCTGCTGCAGATATCATTGATGCTGCTGAAGCTGCTGCCTCTCTAATCTACCCCAGTGCCTCCAGAACATGCCCAGCAGGACTCACTTGCATGCTGAGCTGAGACATACTGTTGAGGGACCAGGCTGAGATCCATCGAGAGACCAGGCCAGGACCGACCACAAGAGGTCAATATTTCTGTAACAATCCTGGAGGAGGTGGGTCATCTGACCCCACATCCCTCTGAAGTTGGTTGATTCAGTATAAATTTGATATCTTCCTGATCTGTGTAACTCAGTGATTCAATGTCTGAACCAGTTGAGACTCAATGTTAACCAATCCTGTATTGTACCACCCTCAGCCAAACAAGTAACCATAATTTCAAGCCTTCTGAATTTTCTTTTTCAAAAACAGGCACTGGACAGCGAGCAAGATTGTGAAAGTGATATACTCTCGAGTTTAGATTACCATACTTTCAATTGGCACCTCCCAGTATGAATGGGATACGATTAAAAGCTTCATGTCTTTGCATGATGCACAGCATTCATGAGCTTTGGTCCACTCTGATGTTAAAATGTGATGCACAGTTTCTCTATTCATGCAATAACTGAAGGATCATATGTCAAAATTACTGTAGCATTGTATATCAGAAGACTGGGATGTGACAACTGCTTTGGTCACTCCATACAGTAATTACCATAGAATTTTCTCTTTGACTTTAGTTTCAGTGACACTATACATGCTTACAAAACTATGTACCAAGTGTTGGAAAATTGGATTAGAAGTGTTAGATGGTAAGTTTTGACTGGCACAGCCTCGATAGACTGAAGGGTTTTTTTCTGTGCTGTAGATCTGTATGACTCTTGATGTCTTCTAAATAACAACCAGAGCATTTCTGATTTAGTCATTGAAAGATGAAAGATGCACTTTTCTGATTCTTCTTTTAAATTTCCTTAAGAATATTTTTATTTGTTCTTGCTGTTAAATTTGACATTTACTGCAATCTGTACTTGCGCTGAAGAGGTAGTTGTGGATCTTCTATTAGATCTCTACAGTGATTTAAGCTAGATCCCCATTCTCTGCTTTGAATATATTAATTTTGTTTTGATGTTTTCCTTACTTTGAATGGAAGCAAAAGGTTATAAATATTTTCTTTTAAGTGAACAGATCATAAAACAAAACAAGACATGGAAAGAACTGTTTGTATTTTGAAATCAATGTTTTTCACTTTATTTGCACTTCAATATGAGCAAAGATTTTCCCTTTTTAACCAGTTCGGTTAAAAACATTTCTTTACCCTGTATTTTAACAACTCAACTGTAAAGAAGTTTGTCAGATGCGTTGAGTGTGCACGTCCCTGGGATGTGAATCCTTTTTTTGTTAGAACATTCTGAAAAGATGTTTACAACATCAAGAAACACCTTACTGTACAGAAATTAATTTGGCTGCATATTTTTAGTGGACCAAGTATTTAGGAAGTTTCATGTTTTGTAGAATGTCCTTTTACAATTCTTTGCATTTTTATGATAATCACTTCAGAAGTTTATTTCATTGCACTTGTAGGATTAAGATGTTCTTTCTACATTTATCTTCCTCTGAAGAACCATGAAATGACTTATGATGATCTGCCAGGTTTTTGACTCTGTACTGGGAATGTGCTCACATTCTCATGGCTGGCAAAGTCACTCTACTGAAAAAAAACTACATTCCTTAATATTGTTTAGTTTGAAATTGCCTCAAGCTGAGATGCTACTTTTTAAATTTGCAATACTCATTAGATATAAATGGCTATCAGTTCCCAACATAACGAGGCATTATTGTGTAATTTCTAGCTCTATAAACCAGCAACTGTGATTTTAAATGCCTTCTGTAAAAAAATTTACCCATCGAACACAATCCTCCTCCCTATTTCTGGACATCAATTCTCCCTGAACTGTGATTTTGCCTCTCTCTCTCATCCCAATTTATGATGCTAAAAATGCACATGTACAAATTGGACTCTGACCTGTTAATTATTGAAACATTAGGTAGCTTATCAGAAACTCAAATTGCACAGGTTTAATTCCAGCCAGAAATCCATGCCAGTGTTATTGGACAAAAGGACAAATGAGAGTTTCTTTTTTGATCCACACTAGAAGCAGACGCAGGTAGTTCTACTATAATACGTATTTCATTAATGCGAATTGGCCATAAAGCGATTGATGAAAAGTGGACGCTGTTTGGATAATGCAAACTTTCTGCTGTACAAGTATAGCGATTTCCCTGTAATGCGATTTTCTACGGTGGTTTTCTAGAGCGTGATTTTCTATAGTGTGAGGTCACGCAAGAACGCAACTATCGTTTTATAGGACAACAGTCTGCATGAGAATATTTTTTCACATTTCTAAGCAAGGTACATAACATTTAGCTGGCAGCCCCCTCTTGAAGATTGCTTTGCATACAGCCATCTGTTGTGTTATGTCCCATTGTCATTATGTCTGTATGCCTTTAAGACAGCATATGACCTAAAGATATAAAAGTCTCATACTCCATCTTACCTTGAATGACTTGAAGCATGACACTTACTTAAAGCATGTTCCTCTGTTTGTGATGCAATAGCTTAGTGTTCCCCCTAACACTTATCAGCCTGAGGAATGCCATGTTTCTACATTATGGTTCACTGTAGCATACAAAAACCAAAATGCTGCAGATGAAACAAACATGGAAGGTGCTGGAGAAACTCAGCAGTTGTAATGGACCAGATCAGACCCCCTCAAAAAATATTTTAAGAAGATAGACCAGACCCTAACTTTTCCTTATTTTAAAGGTAGATGTGAAGGGCCATACTCCAGATGGTGTTGCAGCTGGTCAAACATTAAACAAAACATAATTTAAGTAAACACTATAGTTCAAATACAGACAAAAGCAAGAGGAATTTAGAATAACTTAACTATTGGGAAACTTAGCCACATATAGACGCAGTACCTATTACTAATGAACTGTTCCAATATAGTAACATCCCATAAACACATCCCTTGGCATAAAGGCAAATTCAGACACAAGCACAGATTCTCACATCCAGTTCTCCAATCCAGGAGGAAAAAAAACATCAAGACAAAATTGAGAGAAAGTAGTAGCTGGGAGACATTCACTGACACTCCCAACTCTTTTGAGACCCCAAAGACTTCTGATTAAAATTAAACTAAAAATTGAAAAAAAACTAGAAAGCCTGGTCTGTGAGAATTGGCCACACCCAGGCTGCTTCCATTGTTCCAACTTAAAAAAATACCCAAGCTCACACAAATTGTTTACTTTCTTAGACACGGCTGGTCAACTTTGCCTTACAACCTCTCTTCAAAAAAATGACCAAGCAAAAATAACTTCTTAAAGTGACAGCATTTTCACCTCTGGCAACCTCTACAGAGAGAGAAGCAGAGTTACTGTTTCAATTAGTATGTCTCTTCCTCAAAGCTTATAATATATATGTAGCTTTATTCACTATTATGATATACAGGTCCAGTTTTTTTATGTTCCAGAAAATAACATAAGCATTGCATCTTCTAAAATGCTCTACTGGAGGCAAAAACACTGCCACCCATCACCATCACTATTTGCACTCAACAAAATTAGGCTTGGTGGCCACTGGTAAGAATGAGAGTTGAGGGAGTGTTCCTCCCAATCCAACACTTAGTCCCACTTCTAATCAATGGCTTCTCTTTTAATCCATAATTGGTCCAATAAGCCTCGTCTGTTGAATTAGAATTCAGAATCTCTTCAGTTGATCCTGAAAACAATGTTCTCCAACATGCTCAAAGAGGTGTGACTGAGCAGCCTATTCTGACTAAACCTCAGCTATTCTTTGTAACAGAGGAGGAGCTGTTTCTTCCCTCCAGATATGCCACCAATGACTGGGGGCCAACTGTAGGGTGATCCCCCATTCTGTTCCTCAGACACCCTAACACACCATAACACTATGTTGCTTAACAACTTTACACTGGTGAGCTTGGCAGAGTGGGCATCGGTGGGGTCTCTCTCTCTGAGGTCCAGGATTTAAAACAGAATAATTTTGATTCATTTCAACTCTAGCATCATTAACCTCCAATTTGCTTCTGTCCTTTTTATATTCATTGACAATAAAGCTTGCATTTGGGAGCTATTTTCTGTGAAAGATGCCACAGACAGAGCTGTTAAAAACATACCTTACAATGTCTAATCGATCAAATTCTTTAAATAACAGCTCATTCAGAAATCATTTTTGTGACTCTTGAAAATTATTTTAAAAAAGAGGAATTTTCTCACCTACTTTTTCGTCCACCAAAATAAATCACGACTGCATTATAGTTCAAAGGGCACAAATAATTATTTGCTTGGTATGGGTTTGTCTGTTTAGAAATGCTCAGATCAGAATTAAAGGTCTTTCTACAAGCAATCTTTTCTAATAAAATAAAGGGTAAGTTACCATAGTGGCAATGACTGCTCTCTCATTAGAGAGGGATAACTAGTAGTGGTTTAACCTTAGGCTCACCATGCCTCATTTGGGAGGAAAGGTGAAGAAGGAGAGTCCTTTATGGTAACCTCAGATAGTGCAGGAATGGAACCCATGTTGCTGGCATCTCCCAATGTTGCAAACTAGCCATCCAGCCAACTGAGTTAACTAGTCCCCATGGCAACAGCATACACATGATGGTCAAACAACGGGAATTTTCACCTTAGCTAGTCTAGTTCCAACCGGAATATCTGCTATAGAATCATAGAATCCCTACAGTGCGGAAAGAGACCATTTGGCCCATTGGATCTGCATCAACACTCTGAACAGCATTTGACCCAGACCCCCAACCTATCCTAGTAACCACACATTTCCCATGGCTAATCGACCTAGCCTGCACATCCTTGAACACCGCAGGGCAATTTAACATGCACCTGACTGAGATCAGAATTACTTCATAGCATCTCTCAGATGCTCATCTGCACATTCATTAAACCAATGGTGGAATCTTCTCAGTCCCTGAACAAGATGGTCATTGGTGGATCAGAAAGCAGAAATTAGATTATCAACATTGTAAAAAAAAGTATGGTTCTCCAATAATCTCACTTGTTAGCTTGTTTTACACTCATTAGCATGACATTATTATTCACCCTCATGGCATTAAATGCAGGTTCCCATTCTCCCACCTGCTGGATAGAAACTAGATGACAACAATTTCTGAAATGAGAGAATGGGTACCTGGCACGTCCAGCTTGCCACTTGCTGTTCTGGGACTCCAGTTTGGACAGAAGTCATCAACATTTTGGGGCATGTCCCATGGGCAGTGACCATGCCCAAAAACATCCTGCTGTTCATGGATTTTGGCATCAGACCAGCCTTGCCATGTCCTCGAGGCTCATTTCTGACCCACTTATAGTATGGTACTGCACTTCAATGCTGCACTTTGGAGTGCACCAGCACCTTTCATTGCAAAGCTGCTGCCAGGACAATTTGTGTGCAGAAACAAGTATCTTCCTCATGGTTTGGACCAGGGCAGATACCTCATGGGTTCTCACTTGCTCTCTCTATTCTCATTCATTTTGCACCTAATTGGATGCAAGCAGCTTCCTTACATTGCCTTGTCTTGCCATTGTGTGCTTTGCCCCCTCCATCAGAGCTTAAAGACTTGCAGTATTTCTGTCTTGCTCTGCCTTTTAACACAGATATAAAAAAGTCTGAGCAGATATCTGACAAACTGGTTGACATTCTGCATAATGGCACTATGCTAAATATTAACCTGTACTATGTGCCAGCACCATATGTGGCAAACAGACTGCATGTGGTTCAACCAAATTGCCGTGTCTCAAAGTCTAAGGAGAGTCAGGCAGACCAAGGCAGGCAGCCTTCAGTCAAGGGGTCCAGGCATAGTGTGTCAAGGATCTTCCAATATTATTTCAGGGCTTGGCATGGTCTGTTGGCTGCCCTGAGCAGTTAAGATCAGGAGTTTTATACCACCTCAGTTTGAACAGTGGGTGGCATTCAGCCGTACAGGAATAGAGGTTTACAGCATGGAAACAGGCACTTCAGCCCAACTTGCCTATGCTCCCCAGTTTTCACGCTTAATTGTGTTCCATTTGCCTGTATTTGGTCCATTTCCCTCCACACCTATCCCATCCACGTACCTGTCCAAATGTTTCTTAAATGACAAAATTGTACTCCACCACTACCTTTGGCAGCTCATTCTAGACACTCACCACCCTCTGTGTGAAAAAAAAAACCCTCTGGACTCTTTTCTATCTTTCCCCTCTAACCTTAAACTATGCTCTCTAGTTTTAGATTCCCCTATCATGGGCAAAAGGTTGTTGACAATCTACCTTATCTATGCCTCTCATGATTTTATCTCATAACCCTCAGTCTCCTATGCTCCAGGGAAAAAAAGTCCCAGCCTCTCCTCTCCTTATAAGGATACTCTCCTAATTCAAACAATGACTCCAGCTAAGCCTTTGGAGGATGGCAGCCATTGTCATCGTCTCCTGTCATTTCCCCTGTTCCCCAGCCAATGATTCTAAACCACACTAAGTTACTGGCCCAGGTTGAACCAGACTATATGCAACCTCAAAATTCTATTCATCCTATGAGATTTCTTGGTCTCTAATGATCTCCATCACTTCCCCATCAGTAATGCCAGCCTATCTGATGTGCAAACCCTGATTTACGTGTTGTCCTGTAGGTCCAGTGCAACGACTTCAGTGGGTCGCAGTAATTCAGTCAGGGGGCTGCAGAGATACCAATCAGGGGTTTGGTCAATTATTGATAGGCGCATTCCAACCAAATTAGTCAACTGTGGGCAGTGGAGGGGCTAAGGTCAATTCTGAGAATCTGTTCCAATGAAAGTCATGGGGGTGGGGGTGGGGAGACTGCTACCGTAGGAAAGTTGGGGGAGTTGCGTATGGCAGGAAACGTGCTGGGATTCAGAGGGGACAATAATTATGAAAGAAGAAACTCAACATTTAAGAGAGGTAGGTAATAATGCATTGGAGGCCATGGGTTACTGCAGAATTGATGGGGGATTCATAGATGGTCACTATTATTGGCATCAATGGGGGACAGTGCAGCACCTTGGCTAGCATGACTCAGTTTTACAGCCAGGGCTCAGAGAGTAACATTGGGAGACAAAGTTATAGTTTGTTCTCATGGAGCTAAAAATCTTATTTTGAACAATAATTAAAATGATTGTCTGACACCTTTCTAAATTTGAGCTTAATGAAGTGCAATTATTGATATTGACAAACACATATACAATTGGATCATTTGGAGTGGATGGAGTAAGATAGAAGTCATGAGAAGGATTTTTGTCCTATGTTATCCCCAAAAAAAACACAAAATCCTATCCTTCTTCACAAAGACTCTTTGCTGCAGGTTATTAAATGACTCTGATGTGACCACCCCATCTGGGTTTTTGCCTGTTAGGAATGTTTGAATTGCATTCTAGTATTGCTGCCAAAGGCGCCATATTGTATTTAACAGTGTTGCACATTATCTGGGGGACAGATAATAGCTTGTACTCTTTGGAAATGTGCGATGCAAATTAACAAAGACAACAGCAGCAGGTGGCTAAGTTTATTACCCAGTAACAAGGGAAAACAGGCTCCTGGCCATCAATGTGATATTGGAGAAAATATAAACAGGTGAAGGTGAGCATTAAGGACAGCCAATAGTCACAGCTTTGAATTATTTAACTCTTCCTGTACTGATAATACATATGAACATAATTGACGTTTCCCAGCTCTCATGTCTTATATAGTGAGAATTATATCATTGAAGAAATAAGACTTGTAGTTTTGGACATCATGTTAGATGAAATGCTAAAGGTTGTACAGATCAGAAACATAAAGAATGTTTGACATTGAATATGGTCACGTTTTTCATACAAGAGCTGATAAATAGTCTCTCACTGTACAATATTAACAGCATGCACTATGTGTGGTTGACAATATGCAACGTACTGAGAGAGATTTGTACACTATGTAAACAGACAGGTAGAGTTGTGTAATAGTGGTTTCACAGGACATTTTTTCTTACCAAAGGCAATAGCTGTCAGCGTATCACTCTTGTATTGGAATCAAATTTTGTACTTCAAAACCTTTTTGTGAATCTTAGCTGATACCCGATTGTCTGAAGCATTGTTTTCTTAACAGGGCATTAAACTGAAGACCTTTATGTCCAGTTCAGATCTTGTTCCTAACATTTGGGAGCTAGTACTTTCAAAATAGAGTCAGATGGATTTTGATTTCAGTTCTATGAAGGTTACTTGTTTTAAAGTGATCAATCAATCATTCAGAAGAGTGACCTGAATACATAATGTCTGTGAAAGCATGTGACCTAGTGAGTGCTCCGCAGGATACTTAATTGTGTTACTTGATGAAGAGGTTACACAGCTTACTTAAGGAAGATATAAAATCAAATGATCAGTGTCACTTACAGTTTAGTTTGCCTTCAGTTCAGAAGAATCAGGTTTTGGTTTAGCTCTTGCAGAAGAATAACATTTTCAGTTCAGTGGAGCAGCTACACCCGAGTAAAAGTGCAGCCTAGTTGGTGAAGTCTGCAAGTTGTGAGAGTTGGTATTCAAAGTGTCAGAACTTTGGGTGGCATGGTGGCTCAGTGGTTAGCACTGCTGCCTCAAAGCACCGGGGACCTGGGTTCAATTCCACCCTTGGGCAACTGCCTGTGTGGAGTTTGCACATTCTCCCCATGCCTGCGTGGGTTTCCTCTGGGTACTCCAGTTTCCTCCCACTGTCCAAAGATGTGCAGGTTAGGTGCATTGGCCATGCTAAATCACCCATAGTGTTTAGGGATGAAAAGCTTAGGTTGGTCATAAGGGGATGGGTCTGGATGGGATAATCCAAGGGTTGGTGTGGACTTGTTGGGCCAAAGGGCCTGTTTCCACACTGTAGGGATTCTATGCAAGGAGATCTAGGCCAGTATAGCTAACAAGAGGTTTAGTTTATCTGTACTGGAAAGAAGCCTTAAAGCTATTTTAGCAGTCAAAGAAAGATAACTAGAAAGAGATGGTTAGATAGGGAAATTAAAGAGTTTAAGATAGAAATGATACTTCTCTCAGATTGAATATATGCAAAGGATATCACTGGGGAATAAAAAGTTGAATCTATGTTTTTGCCGCTAATGATAAGACCATTTCAGTTTGACTGATATATACATATATGTAGATTTGTTTGCTTTTCTTGTGTAATAAACTTGTGATCTTTTTGTTAAAGAACATTACCAGTCTCATGTGAGTGTGTTCAGTGACTAACCATCACAGTAATCTCTTGCAAAAATTCAACACATGATCTATTAAGCCAGGTTTCACTCTGATTTATGCATAATATCTTTGGCTGGGATTATAACACAAATTGCATCAACATATACCTTTCAACATAGAGAAATGTCCCAAGGTACTTCAGACATATGCAAGGAAATTGGATGCTGAGCTTAAGAAAGAAAGATTAGGAGGGAGGTGATCAAAGGTCACATCAAAAAGAAGTTGGTCAAAGAGGAGAGGGTTTGGGGTTTAATGAGAGGATTTCCAAACACAGCTAAGGCTGAGGCAACAGAAATCACAGCCACCAATAGGACAGTGATTATAATAGATGTTCAAAAGGCCAGAATTTGAGAAGTACAGATTTTGGATGATTATGGGATTTTGGATGGTACAATTGTGACTTTGTAGGGATGATGTCAGAGGTGTTAGTGATAAAGAATGCTAAACCCAGGAGGAATTTAAACATTAAAGGAATATGATTTACAAATGAGGTAATTTGGGATGAGCATAGATCAGCATGGACAGGGATAATGGTCGAGTGAATCTTGACCATAACAGATTGAGATCTATTGAATTTTATGAAGGCTGGCGAATATAGAGACTAACCGGAAAAGTATTGGAACAATTTAGTTTGAAGATGATACAGGCTTGAAATTTTTTTCAGTGACAGGCTGAGGCAGGCAATATTACAGAGGTGGGAATAGGCAGTCATTGTGATAAAGAAGATATACAAGATTGATAATATCGCCAGGGAATAAGCAGCATGCTGAGAATGTGAGCAATAAATTGATCTGGAGACAGTTGCCAGGGGTACGACAGAGGATAGTATTGATGGAGAATTTGCAAAACCTTGTAGCAGGCATCAAAGGTTATTCCTTTTGTCTTTTTATTGTTTAACCGAAAGAAATTACAGCCCATTCAAGGCTGGATGTTAGTCAAACAGGACAGAGTCAGTGGACAGGTTGAATGCCATTGATATAGAATCCCCACAGTGTAGAAACAGGACATTTGGCTCATCGTGTCCTCACCAACCTTCCAAAGACCACCCCACAAGACACAGGCCGTATCCTGTCCCAGTGACCCTGCATTCCTCATGGTTAATCCACCTAGACTAAACATCCCTGGACACTACAGGCAATTTAGCTCCACACAGATGGTTGCCCAAGGGTGGAATTAAACCCAGGTTCCTGGCTCTGAGGCAGCAGTGCTAACCACTGAGCCACGGTGGTGCCCAATATATACAGATGGAAACTAGTCCATATTTGTCAATGATGTGAAAAGAATTCATTAAAGAGGGGAACGGGTACAGGATTCATGATGTAGGACTAATTCCTCATTCATTGTTGTACCAGCAACACATGACCTTTGTGCTGCCTTCCAACTTGAGTGGTAGAAAAGGGCTAACCACATCTGGGCCAAGGTTTGTGAAAGACTAGATTTAGATTTTTCTTTCAATTTAGCTTTTATTGTGACGTGTACTCAAGTACGGAAGTACAGGAGTAGACTGAAAAGTGTACAATGTCGCCATCCTAAGTACAAAGGTACCTGGGTACAAAAATCTTTGATACAACGTAGGAGAAGAAACAAGATTAAGAAAGTTAAGCATCACCAAGCTTGCCTTGCTAAGAGGGGAATTTCATCCTTGTTACAGAAGGTGGAAATAGTTAGGGAAGTTTGGCTGACATGTGGTGCAACCCTAAATAGCATGCTCAAAACAATCTCTAATGTAGAACTGGAGAACTCGGTGGAAAAGTGCTAATTGCAGAAGGTCTCCTACAGACACATTATGAAGGCTGTAGACACAGATACCTATCATGGTCAAAGGATGGCAGGGTGACAATACCTGGGGGCTGGATCAGTGAGGTCAATAGCATGTCAGGCAGGAGCGGTGTGTGTGATGTTAGGTGGATAAGATGCCAAATTTCCATGGTGGTCTAACTTAGGTGCCAGTTTAATAGTTACCCAGGAGTGACAGCAAGTTTTTAATCCTGTATGTTTTCCTTGGTAATTATTAAGCTTCAGTGAGTAGCACCTCAAATCTCTGACTTCAGTGGACACTTTTGAAGGGTTCCAGACACAGGTGAATTGCCCTTTGGCAAATTAACCTTCCTGGGAAAATCCCATAGAGTCAAATGTACTAACTGTAGATCTAACTCTGCTGCTCCAATGAATCCTAGGTCATTGGAATGTCTGGGCCATTGAGTCATGTTGAAACCCATCAAGAAGGCAATGTTTATTATTTAAAGGACTGGGATCCTATACAACAAGGTAACATCATTTCCATTTACAAATTCCACTGTATGATAAAGATATATAAAATATTATCATTTGAGAATTTGGATTTCAAAGTTGAGGTAAAATCGCTATTGATTTCAGTTCTGAAAAGGTAACTGATATTTTTAAGAAGTCAGAAAGTGATTTGGAAGAGTGAAATAAAGACATCTTTTCCAAGAAAGTATGTAGATTAAGTGCTTAGTAGAATACTGTATGCTGTTGTTTGATACAATGTGTACAAAATCGAACTTCAATGATATACACAGAAAACAGACCAGTATTGTCTACATCGGGGAAACCAAACGGAGGCTTGGGGACTGCTTTGTGGAACACCTACAATCGGTTCGCAACAAACAACTGCACCTCCCCGTCGCGAACCATTTCAATTCCCCCTCCCTCTCCTTGAATTACATGTCTATCCTGGGCCTCCTGCAGTGCCACTACGATGCCACCCGAAGGTTGCAGGAACAGCATCTCATATTTAGCTTGGGAACCCTGCAGCCCAATGGTATCAATGTGGACTTCACAAGCTTCAAAATCTCCCCTCCCCCGACCGCATCCCAAAACCAGCCCAGCTCGTGCCCGCCTCCCTAACCTGTCCTCCCACCTATTCACTTCTCCCACCTCAAGCCCCACCCCCATCTCCTCCCTACTAGCCTCATCCTGTCTCCTTGACCAGTCCGTCCTCCCTGGACCAACCTATCTCCTCCCTAACTCACCTTTACTGGCTCCAACCATGCTTCCTTGACCTGTCTGTCTCCTCTCCACCTATATTCTCCTTTATCCATCTTCTGTCCGCCTCCCCCTTTCTCCCTATTTATTTCAGAATCCCCTTCCCCTCCCCCATTTCTGAAGAAAGGTCTAGACCTGAAACGTCAGCTTTCCTGTTCCTCTGATGCTGCTTCGCCTGCTGTGTTCATCCAGCTCTACACCTTGTTATCTCAGATTCTCCAGCATCGGCAGTTCCTACTATCTCAGTATCCACTAGTGGTTTGAGTTTAGCTCAGAAACTCAGGTTCTTCAGTTCAGAGTAGCAATCATACATCAGCAGAAAGTTTGTATTGAAGCTTTCAAGGAAGTTTAGACCATCAGAACTGAAAAGAAGCTTCTAGGCCATCAGAACTGGAAAGATTTAATTAAGTAAGAAATTATGATAGGAGTGACACTTCAACGGAATTGAGTACCTGTAAAGTATATTCCTGGGAAAATAGTTGAAAATTTATTTGGCTGTTTATGTTAAGATCTTTCTAATGTGTTTTTATACAAATATATACTTTTTTTTCCTTTTTAGTGTCATAAACATTAGTTATCTTATAAAGGAACATCACCAGCATTGTGTAAATATGTTCAATCACTAACCAGCATGGTGATTAACTAGAAAAATTAGACTTATATCAATAAAGCCATTTCACTCTGGGATCTAACCTGTTCAGTATTACCATTATCTAGAATCGTTTTTCATTCGAGTTATCTTTAAATGGTTAAGAAGCACTTTAAAAAGTTTATACCTTTTGTATTTTTACTATAAATGGTATTAAGGAATCTTCAAAGCTTTTTGTTGGCAGGAACAGAATTAAATACATCTTTGAGATCAGATTTAAATTGGAATAATTTGTATTAAATATGCCCAAGATTTACCACATCTAGGTTTTAATAGGTTTTTTTTACATTTTGTTAATGATTTTAACAAGCTCTAGTGTGATATATTTGGATTTAATTGAAACCATCTGTAATAAATCTCCGCTGAGTTAAATACAAATTCAGTACCTTTGGACGTAGTTAAACACACATTTAATTTAACTCGGCATGATCTGCAAAGTTCTTCCTCCAATGCAGAAACCCATTTGGGTTTATAATTTATTTTTAGAATTATTTTACAGCAGTCAGAAAGACCTAATTGTATTGCTGTGATTTACCTTTTGTCCAAAAGCTTTAGATTCATATTACAAGAGGGATTACTTTAGATCAATGTTGTTTGAAGGATATTTCTTCTTTTTGTAAAAGCATAGATAAGGTTTTCTGATAACTAACAAAGATTTGTATGTTTCCTGTTTCATTCTTCCAGCAATCAGAATCTCCCACTCTCTATTCATACTCAATGTGAATATTATAGGAAAAGTCAGCATTACTGTCCATGCCTACTTGCCCAAGGAATCCTGAGATGGTAATGGCCATTAAATTAACTATAGCAGTATTGGGGTGACTGGCTGGGCCAGTTCAGAAGGTAGTTAAGAGTGAATCATGCTGGGGTCAAATATACGATGACATATACCCACATGGGATAGCTCCTTTTTTTATAAGACAACAAGACTGCGGCAGTCAGAATTCTGAGAAAACAAAATAACTGCTTGGTCAATCTGATTGATATCATACCATGAATTCACATTATTTTTTAAAATCTTGAATGAAAAGAATTGGATTGGAAGTAACATCATTTGGATTACTAGTCCGTATGTTCTTAGGCTTTATTTTGTTTTTATACGATTGACTAGGAAAAGTATGAGATTATGTTTGTTGACTTTCTTACTGAGCAACTCATTAGTGACAGTCTGATTAAAACCAGCAACCCACTGGCCACCAGTAATGCTTTTGCAAGTCGCTCCATATCAGGTGGTAGGAAGGGCAATGCAACAACAGCATCTTCTCCCAGGCTTACTTGTCACAGTGCTATTCACTTCAAACAAGCTCCACTGGGAGGGACAGGTCTTTGGATGACTGACACTAGGTTCCCAGAACAATTTCTCTCCTTGGAATTCCCTCAAGACAGGAGACAACAGAACGGCTTTAGGGACGTCTGTAAAGCATTCCTGAAGAGGTCAGACATTCCCACTGACTCATTGGAGGCTCTGACTTGTTAGCAACCAAGGTGGGATGGTTCATCCAGGCTCATGCACCAAAAACATCGGCAATGTGTGGAGGTAAGGTCAAGGCTGTGGAGGGCGTTACCTTCAAGCACTACCTTTAAGTGTGGCAAAGTATGCAGTTCATCATCTACCTGAACATCAGCCATCTCAGACCTCATCGAACTGGAGTATAATCAAGTTAATCTTGATATTGAGGAAGTTCCTCAAGAAGGAGTATATCTATTGTCAAGGAAAAAGTGCTGACGAATCAAGTGCTGCAAGTTCCCATCTGGAAAAAGGAAGCTATGCTGAAACTCAGCTTGGTGATGCTAACACATCACACTGTAATTTCGAGAACATACATCATAAACACTGCACAGAGTGATACACAGCACCAACATAATCCATTAAAGAAGTGCACTGGGCATAGGAAAATATAGAACAAAAAGGGTGCAAATATGGCATAGCGCTGCATCATGCATGGCTAGGTCTGAGTTGAGTAGCTTTTTTGGGAGAGTTAGATGCGAGAGCTAATGAGTTCTTTCATTGTATCTTATCTAAGTCACTTCATAAGTTATGGACCATACGCTATGGCATCTTTCATGTCCCAATTTTCACCCCATCTAACCACACAATATTTCTGCAGCAACTAGCCGCTCACCGGATATTGCAGAATTTGCTGGCATCTTTGAAAACCCATTATGCACCCAGAGAAGCATTGACAATCCGAAGCTGCTCTGCATGGTTGCTGACATTTGCCCTAGGCATGGCAGACAGGGGCAGTTGGTACCTTGATTTTCAGTCAGGGTCCTGCTGATGTGGACTTTGTTTTTCCCCGGGACCAGCAGTGGGGGTTACAAGATAAGATCATTTCAGCCTGGGTTAAAGCACATTCAGATATCTGGGCAATGCCTTGCACCGCAGGAAAAACGTCAATATCCTTCTCCAACCTGCCAGCATAAGTTCTCCGATACTAAACCCAACTCGCATCAAGGCTTATGCTGTACCACTTTCACTATTGCATGTAACATTTATCCCCACTCTCTCTCAACCACTCCAAAACTAAACACCATTAGCTCTGTCTGATCTCTATGTAATAGGGTTAGTGCATTGCTCAATTGCTTGGGACAGCTCCTCACCTTCACTAACAGTAATAGCTATGTTGCCAATTTGCATCTCCTGTAATAGCTGACTCTCTCTCCCATTCCAGGAATTAACAGGCCAGAATAGGACAGAAACAGTTAAGTTGGGTGCTAGGCTGTCCATCATTTGGATCCTCATCCCTTCACAGGAGAGGATCCTAATTCTAACTGTTGTGAGCAGGCCCTGGATTGGTATCAATGGCTGCCGTTGACTTACTGCACTGGGAATCCATGAGCAGTCTATCCCATTGATTTAACTGAGGCCTGCTAACAACTATGAAAGACTTCCTCACTTTGTGTACTCACTAAATAGTATGGCTAGACGGCTAGACATCCCCAGTTGCCCTTGAGAATCATAGAATCTTGATATTGTGGAATCAGGCTATTCAGTCCATCAAGCCCACATCAATCCTCTGAAGAACATCCCACCCAGACCCATTCCCTATCCTAGCCCTGTAACCCTGCATTCCCCATAGCCCACCCATTCTGGACAATGTAACATGATCACCTAACTTGCACATCTTTGGACTGTGGGAGGAAACTGGAGCACCCGAAGAAAACCCATACAGACACGGGGAGAATGTGTAAACTCCACACAGGCAGTTGCCCAAGGCTGGAATTGAACCTGGGTCTGCTGCGCTGCGAGGCAGAGGTGCTAACCACTGAGCCACCGTGCCATCCTGAAGGTGGTGATGAGCTGCCATCTTGAACCTCTGCAAACCACAAGTAGATCACAGATGTGCCATGAGTGCTCTTAGAGGCTGGCACATATCAGAAGCCAATTTTTGCAGATATTGGGCATGTGTGCACGGTGTCCTTGATGCATTCCATGAGATGTTGGTGCCTAGTTTCCAGCATTGAAGTTGATCAGAGCAAACGGTTAGCTGAATCTGCCAGGTGTTTGCTCTGGTTTTCTTGTTGAGATTTCTTGCCATTGAACTTGCATGGTGAGTTTGGTTAGATGAGGTCAGCTGAGCTTTACACAAGGTATTTAGCAACCAATAATCACTGCCAATTGGCAACTTGCCATTGCCTGGTGAGAATTTTGTCATGCTACTTACAAGAAGCATAGAAGTTGTTGTGAGTTGCTCCCAACATCAAGATCAGCCTCAGTGGACTAGGCTGCTACACATCACACCATAACCCACATAGCTCAGACACCTGTAAGATTCTACCTATCGGATTAAAAGACAAAGAGCTGTGGGAAGTAAATTTTATAAAGGGGCTATTGTACATTGGAGGCAGTCACAGCAAACAGCCACAAGTTTTCCAAGCATCAGATTTCGAGAAGCTTATAATTATTAGTCTGGGCAGGCAATTGAAGGGTGAGCTTATTCAAGATAATAAGCAATAGATTTGGTAAACCACCTCAAACTAAAGCTATGAGAGTAGAATAAGGGCTGGCAGGGTGGAAGGGTGGATTAATGAAAACTAGTGCAAGGTAAATTAACATTGGCATCAGAGATGTTCCTCACAAAGGTGTGACATCCTTCAATGAAGGTAAATAGAGGTGGAAATGACAGAAGCATTTAACCGAAAGTTGAAATCTTTGGGGGGTGGAGGGCAAAGAGGTTATATCTTTTCCATATCTATCTTAAGCAGCTGTTGGTTCTTTATCAGTTAGATGTTGGTAAAAGTAGAATTCTGAGAAGTGATAGTGCACGCTATCAGAGGGACTCTTGGGGATTATGATCATTTTAGTTCAGATTGAATCGCACTGCATTGCTGTATTTACTTCCAGCTCGCTGACAGATAAACATTCCATAGGAACTGCTTTCCTCAGTTTGTCAGGCTGTCAAAACCAATATAATCTGTTGCCAATATGCTGCAATTGTATCCCCAAAGTGGCTAATGATGTTGGATTAGATAAAGGTCCATTTTGAAACTTCCTTCTAACTATAGCGATCAAGATACCTAATAAATAAAGTTGGTACCTGCAGCCAGATAGTGGGAAGTTTTTCACATGTTAAATACAGACAAGACTTATTCTTTGATGTGCAAGTCAAAGGGGAGAACAACAAAAAGAAATTTGAAAAGAGAAAGCAATTCTTTCCACACTAGGGACCCATAAATGAAATTAGATTCCGAACTTTGGTGTCTAATTAATAAAGTGGTTAATTTGACACTCACTGTGCTGGAGGCAGAATTAATGGAACCATAGACTAAAAATAACAAAACATTCAGCACAAGGAGAACATTGTGTTCATTGTTTTGCATCACAGTACTACTATATTAGTTTTCTGGTAACAAGTTGTGCAAATTGCATTATCAGCATTCCATTTCTTATCAATGGTCCTAATTTCTTTATAACAACCATATCCTGTTCCTACAGGCAGTATTTGGAAGACAAATTGTCAGTTATACTAACTCCTTCAAACTTAATTCTGGTAACACAACAAGTGCATAAAAAATCATCAACTTTGGTTGTAGAGTGGCATTTATTTTTTAGACAAACATTTCCCACAATTTGTACAAGATTTTTCACTGTCATAAAGACATCACTTTCCGACTGATAGTATTCAACTTGCCTCTCCGTGTTTACCACAGCATTCTCAATTCAATTACCAAAACGTATATGAGGAAGAGCTGTAAATGTTTACTCAGTAACTATTTGTCAACTAGTATCAGGGAAAATGTTTGCGAAACCTTCCGGATTGTCATTGTACACCGTAGTTTGCTCGTTCTCATCCCTTCAAGGTGAAAACTTCCTTCCCCATTCAGTTTGTGCCTACTCTCACTTTTCAAAATCTCTGAAGGGGCTCAGCAATGTCATTAAGTTCTTTAAAAAAATTACTGCTAGAAAAGAAGATCTGTCTCAAAACAGCTGTCAATCATCAATAATGATTGTTTGACCAATGCAGAGCCAAAAACCATATGAATGAAATGGATTGACTCGACACTTAGGTCAACAAGAAAGTCCAACAGGGAGACTTGGTGCATCAGTGTGTGGACACCTATCAGTTTGGATTGATGTGAAAATCTGCTAGATTGTCCCTATTGCAGAATGATCTGAAGAACCAATTTTACAGCACTCAATAAGCTGGCACGGTGTTCAGTGGTGAACACTGCTGCCTTACAGAGCCAGGGACCCGGATTTGATTCCACTCGCTTGTGACTGTCTGTGTAGAATTTGTATGTTCTCCCCGCGTCTGTATGTGTTTTCTCCGGGTGCTCCGGTCTCTTCCCATAGTCCAGAAATGTGTAGGTTAGGTGAATTGGCCATGGGGAATGCAGGGTTCTCGCATTAGGATAGGGGGTGGGTCTGAGTGGAATGCTCTTTGGAAGGTCAATGTACCGAATGGCCTGCTTCCACACAGTAGAAAACAAAGGAGGTCCCTTGGGAAATCAAGGGTTTGTGTGAGTTACAAGAAGTTAAATATTGCAGTTGTTTTTATTCTACTTCTCCTTGAATAATTGAAGTATAAATCTTGAAGAGGAATAATGTTTAAAAGGCTTTTAACAAAAAATCTCATTTCAATAGAAGGCAAGGAGATAGTACAAAAAAAACATTGATCTGCAATTTACAGGGATCACAAAACCAACATACAATGTTTCTAAAAACCAAAAGAACTATGGATGCTGTAAATCAGAAACAAAAACAAAGATGCTGGAAAAGCTCAGCAGGTCTGACTGCATCTGTGGAGGAGAAAACAGAGTTAATTTTTCGGGTCCGGTGACCCTTCCTCAGAACTCCATACAATGTTTCTACTTAGTCTGACTATTAATCTTTTTAGAATGTCTTGTTGGAGTCAGTATTATTCAGTAACTGAAAGGATATCCCGGTCAATGTTTGACAAATTATTCATAACTATTAAATTAAGCAACCATGAAATGTCAAGTAAATTGAGAGATTACTTTGTAATCCTTGGGCATTTCTGAGAAGCTATCAGTGGACAGAACCTACAGCTAAAAAAAACCATGATGTGGAGCTGCCGGTGCTGGATTGGGGTGGACAAGGTCAGAAATCGCAGAACACCAGTTATAGTCCAACAGGTTTATTTGAAAACACAAGCTTTCGGAGCCTCACTCCTTCTTCAGGTGTATAAAAGTACCAGCTAGAAAAATCAGAGCTCGTGAAGATGTACCAATTTCCTCTGTTCTACTCTTCATTCTGTAGGACTTTACATCAGTAACAGTAGTTTGATTCCAAGTTAACTTGCTGTACTGAACAGCAGAGCCAATAAAGAAAAACCTGAACTAAAAGTGAATACATTGTGAATACACAGCAAGTCTGTCAGCCCATTTGAAAAGACAGAACAGAATTTTCAGGTCCTTGATGATGTCAAGAATGAAAATAGATGTTGCCCAACAATACTAGTGCTGCCTGGCAACACCCACTTGCATTTCAAGGAAGATAGGTTTAGAATGCAGCAAGGAAGCTGATTCTGCCATAAGATGCAGAAAATCAAGGTCATCAATAGTTTAAGGCCCACTAAGGGGAGATTTTGTTATACACTTCTGAAGTAGTTGGGCCTCCCTAGCTCAGGGGTAGAAACACCATTACTGTGCTACAAGAAGTCTTGAAATATTTTTCATCAACCTGTTCAGAGATGTCACGATACATTTTTGGAGCAGGAGGCACTTGGATCTCAGGCTTTCTGGCACTCTCAATGCACAACAAAAGGCCTCAATATTAATGCTGTATAGATATTTTCTCAAAAGCCAATTCAGAGATGTTATTACATAATTCCGGAGAAGTTGGCGGTTGACCCTAGGCCTCCTGGCTCAAAAAGGGACACTACTTCTGCCCCGATAAGAGCCATCTAAATGGATTTTCCACAGAAGACTCAGGTTGGGCCTCACAGCAATTAAACTGCAGCCCCAACACCCCCCACCACGCACACACACACTTGTCTTGCCAAACACCAAGGCTTAAGGCTTAGAGGGAATCCTAGGTGGATTTTCTTTTGTTAAATGCTTTGATTTTAAATTAAGGAAGGGCAACTTCTTATTGTCTTCCCAACTACGTATTACAATCTGCTGCTTCTCTCAAGGTGGAAGACATCCAACTGGCCCTCCAGCTGTGACAGCCCTATTTCTTTGTTAATTGGATAGGGAACCATTCTCTTTGTCGATTAAGGTGGTAGTTCCATCAAAGTCAAACAAAAAAGACTCCTTCACCCTGGTGATGGATTCAGGATATGGGACCAGTGCTGACTTCTGTTTCAGTCCTCAAGACAAAAATTCAGCTTATCCACTTCATCAGAACTAGTTTAGATCCATATCTCTCATTAATTTCTACAAATGACACAATTGTAGTTCTCTTCAAACAGTGATGAAATGCTAAGCAAATTGAGCTGATCCGTCCATCTAATTTATGGTTGTATCCAATGAACGAGATTAATTTTACAGTGTTCTGAAACATGTCAAAAATTAAACCAATTTTTAATCACTGGTTATTATTGCTTCTCAGCCAATATTGTTCTGGTCAATGAAACAGAAGGATGATTCTCCATTTATTGAATTGCTATCTGTTCATTTTCATTGACATTTACCTAATAAAAGGCAAAATGCAATACAAGATAACATGAGAAATGCAATCAATCTTAAGCGTCTGATTACTCCAAATAAAATATCCATCACAGCAAAATTAAGAACAAACCTTGTAATCAGTGACAATGCAGAATGTGGAATTTAAGGCACAGGTCCATTCTCTCGAATGAATCCATGTCTGTTAGAGACCATTTTGGGGTTTGCTTTATTTTTTAAGATAGAGTTTTGGTCAAAATTAAAGTTCTTTTTAAAACACCCTTTTCTTTCCCTCTCCTCTGTAATGTCAAAAAGGGAGGAAGTGTATTGTAAGCTACACTTAGTCAGGAGCTGAATTTTATGACTTTATGATACATAGGATGATTTTAAAGCAGCAGTTCTGTAATGCAAAACAAAAATGGACCATAAGATATTGATAGGTTTCTTTTAATGGCACTTTATAAATAAGTATTATTGCAGGTTAATTCAATAGGATATGTTTTCCCTTTTAATATCACACCTTTTCATTTTGATTTAAAAAGTCATAATATGCAGCTCACAGAATTCTATCCCTGCAGTGCACTTGAATACATAACATGATGATGGCTTCATTTGTTCCCTCTGTAATGGGATTATGCAAAGCTCTTGGGAAGTAATTGGATGAGAAGTGAATACAGTTTGTAGATTATAAATAAAAATTGAATGCATGGATCTTGCTTGGAGTACTTGGTGCAGTTAGTAGTGAAAAACAGACAGCCTAGCTGAAGATTTCATAATACACTCAAGATGTCAAACCATGCCTTGTTAATGGACTGATCCAATATTTGTTGATTTATAAAGGACACCAGTTTTTCTATTATCCATTGGCTTCATTTAACTCAAAATTCATGGAAAAACATATCAATTGGGCCCAGTCATTGGGCCTAAAACCCAGCAACAAACTTTGTGTAGTGCTTCATAATCAGTAAGAAGTTTGCTTTTTAAAGATGAAAATCTGACCATTTTGATGTAGGCAATCAACTTGCCCTTTGTGGGGTAGTCTAACTGGATATGACTTGTAAATTCATGCTGTGTGGGAGAATGAAATGGATCAACTTCATTCCCAGGAAACATTAGGAATATATGTAAAATAATACGATCAAAGCATGAGAAATACTCAGGTCTGGTGGAAAGGGAAAGAAGAAAACCCAACAATTGCCTTAATATAGCAGATAAAAATTTCATTGGTGTTTCTCTCTCCACAGATGCTAGAGCTGCTGAGTTTCTCCAAGACTTTATGATTTTATTTCAAATCTCCAGGATCCAGTATAAATATGTACATTAGTTGGCTGAACTATTTAGTCTCTGCTAAACGTGCAGAGCTTATTGACTTCTCGTTGTTGTGGTATTGTGAAATGGGATAACCAATATAGTCTTGAAACAACATTACAGACTAAATACAAAACATGTTAACATCTTGTTTTTGCTGAACTCTCAATAGTTTTGGCTCTCATTCACAAAATACTAGTCCGCACTATGTCTGTAACAGGTAACCAAAAGCAAACTTGAGTTTTCCTTAATAATTTTTAGGGAGATCAAGATTAAAATGTTCGGCAAAGGTTACGAGTCTTGCTATGATCCTCATTCAGTCCAATGTCCCCTCTTAAAATGTTATAATTTTCCCAGCAACTGAGAGAATAACATGTCAAAAGTTACAAGTTTTAAGACTTTTACTGTAAAAAAAATCTAGAAATCAATATTGGCTAAGCATTACATAGGAGGTTAATTACAGAAAATGATCTTTTCCCATTTGTAGACTATATTGATAGAAACCTCCACACCAGAGTTATATGTCACGACACACATTCAGTGGATAAAGAACCTCCTGGCTATTCAACAGGTTCCCTTTTCCCTGCAGGATGAATCTTCTCATGTCCTTTGAAAAATCCTTTCACCCTATTTCCTAGATTAATTGAATTGACTTTAGAAGCAAGAAACTCTTTGGAAACTCTTTGGTTTTTAAAATCTCTACAAGTCTTATCTCTCTGAAACAGTGAGTCTGTTCTCATTTGCATTCTATTTGGTGATTAACACAAAAGCAGTTTGACGCTCTGCTTGTCCTAACAACTTGTTCTTTTTAATTAACTCTCCGGACACCTTAGTCTGTGGGTCCAGGAGCCTTGTCCAGAAAGAGTACCTGCTCCTTTCTAGTATCTAGATGTGAAAATTGATGCTTGAGTTTCTATAGCATTCAACATGAGTTTCTTCCCCATGATGACCGAATCAGAAATGTCTACAGTCAAAGGTCAATGTAATTTACAACTGCTATTCTAGAACATTCTATTTCACATTACTTAAAAAAAGACGTTAAACCTCACATATTGGATAATCTGTCCCAGGGAACACATGCTAGTATCATTTATTTCTTCATATGATAACTGCCTAGTTGACATTGCACATGTAAAAACTTGATCAAACACAGGAAAGGGATACAAGGAAATTATTTTTGTTATATTGGTGTTAAATTTTCTTCTACCTTCAAGTGCACTCATCAATGTCACTGAACAGTTAATTCTTGGTTTGCAAAAAGATGTACCTGCTTTACAAAATTTAATCTTGGACAAGATAACGTTCTTGGTTTTGCGCTGCTAAAAATATTTATATAATCTGCTGAAATGAGGAAAATTTTAACATTATTTAAGAAACATCTTACAGTTGCTTCACTTTGCAGGAGTAAGAATGTTCATATCACCTCACTTTCTCTGTCTCATTAGCATAGCCATTGGATTTCACTTCTTGTACTACAATAAGTTGTTAGAGACCAGACCAGTCTCCAAAAAATATTTTATGGAGATAGCCTAGTCCCTAACTTTTATTTTATTTTGAAGGCAACTGTAAGGCATTCCAGATATAATTTAATTGATCCACCACTAAGCTTCAATCAAAACACATTTTATTCTTACAATGCAATTAAAATGCAACAAAATGAAGAATTGGTATAACTTTATTCTATTGACATACTTAACAAGACAATGTACTATAACCACTAATAAACAACTGTTCCAATATAAGCCACATTCCATAAACACACCCTTGGCAAAGGCAATTCAGCAAAATGGTTATTATTCTCATATGCTGTCTCTCTCCAGTCCAATAGAAAGAAACACTGAATGAAACTATCTGGTCCTTCTGATTTCTAAGAGGAAAACTCTCTTTACAAGCCTTTAATCTAGCAGCATAGAAAACTCTAACTATCTACTCCAGCAGCAAATTAACAAAAAACAAAAAATTAAAAGGAAAACTACAGTCTTCTGCGTCTGTGTGAATCTGACTCTACCCACTTATGATTCTTTTGTCTTACTCTGAAAAAGGAGGAGAAACCCAAAGCTATTTACAAACTGCCTATTGGGAGGAGACACCTCCTCCATCATAGTGACAAAACCCATTTCAAGAGAAACAGGACAAAACACATCTCTTAAAGTTATAGTACAGCACAGAATACATCAACCAACATGACAGTCATTAAGATGATGAAATATTTTGACTCAAGCCTGATGGGTATTCTCAATGTGTTTCAAAAGTGCACCTAAAAAATAGAAAGCAAACTAATGTAATAAACTATAGCCATTTGTAGTGTGAAGTCTTACTTATATTTTCAAATCAACCTGTTGAAAGATGTCATGATAAATCTCTGGAGCAAGTGAGACTTGGACCCTGGCCTCCTGGTCCAAAGATAGGGACAATATTACTGCACCATAAGGGGGCCCCAAGTCTGCATATTAACCCTGAACTAGAAATCTATTGACATTTGGCATTTACAAATTCACCTAATGATCAGTGATTAAAGCCTAAATTCAAAGGCAAGGTAGAACATTGGAAATAAGCACTGAAAAGGGTCAAAGTACTTAGCAGGTCAACAGCTTCTGGAGAAAGAGGGAAAAGAACAGAAGTAACATTTTAGGACAGTATTCTATTGTCAGAAATTGAAAATACTACAGCCTTCAAGAACAGTGGTGGGGAAGGGAAGGGGTCTTTGACAGAATGGAAAACAGAAGTAGTAAATGAAAAAAAGAATTGAAAAGAGTGCTAATGCAATGACATAAAACATAAATCTGAATGGCTTGGAAATGTCAATCGAGAATCACCATCAGCATGTGCTATCTGAAAAAAGAGGGAGTAACAACTAGAAGCTTAAATTGTTGAACTTGATGTTGAATCCAGACACCTATAAGAATGTCTAATCAAAAAATAATGTTATATTCCTCAAGCTTACATTGATCTTCATTAAAACAGTGTGAGAGGCCAAGAACAGGAAGGTGAGTATGAGATTGGAGTAGATAATTAAAATGGCAAAGGACCAGAAATTCAGGCTAAATGGACAATTTTAACAAAGCGATCTCCCAGTCTGTTTTGTAGTGGGTTTTCTGTTCACATAAGTTCATGTCATGCCTCAAGGTTTCTTTCTTCAAACAGTATTAGTGTGCATGATGATTTTGCAGTAGACATCTTTGTCTTAAGATACTCCATTTCCAACCCTTGATACAGTTTTACTCAAACTATTCTATCATGGTTACATGACCTCAGAGGTTTATGTACATACTCCTTAATCCCTATTTCCACATATTCTACATTGCCATCACACCTCCTCCCTCCACTTATAGCACAACAGATAGAGTGTATTTAAATCTAACCTTGATCTCAAGCTTTTGTTTATTCACAGCAGTTGGATTGCATATACTTAATGGGAGAAACTATTGTAAGCTTTGGTGCACCTAAGCAGTCACACACCTTTATGTTTTGCATTACACAGTATTGTGGATTACATGTGATATCACAGAGTAGCTTTCATGTTACCGCGGACTGACATCATGCTAAACAAGGCTGAAATGAATTCAGTGAATTAAGTTAACTAATTTTGTTCTTACTCATCTGGATGGATTTATTCAGAGATTATACAGAATCCTGGCATACCATCAGAAATTGCTTTGCATGAAATGTGAAGGATGTTCCATTTAATTCATGAACATTTCATTTATCTTACGCTAATTGGTAAGGTCACATGTTATTTCATGCCACAATTTAATTTGATCCTGATACTGTGCACCTATCAGTTTTTATTGTCTTGTACCTCTTTGAAGTGCATTTAATTTCGAGTCCATAAAACTTTCGGTTTGTACTCTGTTATTATGCATTTTTCCCCTCATATAAGCTTCTGATAGCCCAAACCTACCAGTGCCTGGACTTGACATCAAAGATGCTGCTTAAATATTAGATCCACTTTGTGCTGGAATTCCTCTGACTACATTTCCTGATTTTTATCAAACTAACCATTGAAATCCATTCCCGAGCGATACAAGTCAAGTAGACAATACCAAGGCCTAAATCTGCTTGTTGTTGTTTAATGCCTGTGCAGCTTCATTGCAACATGTGAAAACACTTTCAAAAATGCTCATAAGGCAAAGAAGAATTACTTTAAGAATTTTAAAATGCCAATCCTCCTCTTGTTACTTAGCTAATTCTAAAAGGAGGGTAAATTCACCATAGTACTAGTGGCTGCTCCCTCATTAGAGAGAGGCAACTAGTAGTGGTTTAACTTGAGGATTATCACACCTTGGGTAAGGGGACAGATGAGGAGGAAAGTCCTGCATGGTAACCTCAGCCAATACAGGAAGTGAACTCACGCTGTTAGCATTTCTCCATGTTACAGTCAGCCACCCAATCAAATGAACAAGCCAACAGTACAGTAATTGTGTGAGCAGGAACATAAATTGCAAAATAATGTTCTTTACATTTTGCCGTGGCTGTCTTCATAAAGATAAAAGATGCTCACTGTCTTCTAATAGAAACCTCAGTCACTTTTAGTAAAATTATTTTCAAATTTATTTTACAGCAGCTCATCATAAACCACATTTCTTCATGTTTTCAGTTTTATCTTTCTCCTTATTTTATCATTTTTGCTGTCATTTCTATTCAGAATTTTAAGAATTCATTCAAACAGAGGATGTGTCATTAGCAAGGCTAGACTTTCGCCCTCCCCAACTCGCCTCAAGAATTGCCCTTCTTCATTTCCTCTAGACTTGATTATTACAATGCATTTCTGACTGAACTTCTACACTCTGATTTCTTTATACTTGAGGCTATCTAAAACTCTGCTGATCATCTCATAACTCACAGAAACTCCTCTTTACCCATGTGCTCAATAACCTCAATTGGTTTCCGTCCAGCAAAACTTTGATTTTAAAAACTCATTTTCAGATCCTTCCATTGGCCTTGCTGCTCCTTATCTCTGCAGTATCCTTCAATCTGACAATCCTCCTGGATATCTGTGCTCAATTAATTCTGTCCTCTTGAGCTTCACTGTTTTTCAGTTTCTCCACTATTGGTAAGCATCTCTTCAGTTGTCTAGGCCCAAGGTTTTGCAATAGTCTCCAAACACCTCTCAGCCTCTCTACCTCACCCCCTCCTGAAAAACTTACTCATTGACCAAGTTTTCATTTTCTGGTATAATCTATGCTTCTATGGCTCAGTGTCATATCAGTTTGATAATGATTTTGTGAAGCTGCAAATATTTTAGTAAATTAGTGGAACTATGTAAATATAAAATGCTGGTGAGAATGTGGAATGAGACATATTGTTGAACTGATGCAGTTGTGTGATGCAGACACATCCACTGTGCTGCTAACAATGAAACAACAACAAGGTATTCTCAAATGTGGCTGATATGGGTAGCTTGGAGGGAAAGTTGTATGTGTTGTGTTCCCATTGCATTTGTTTCACTTGTGCTCTGAGATGGTAGAGATTGGAGGTTTGGAAAATACTGTTAAATAATCTTTGGTGAGACTCTGCATCACCTAGATATTGGTTTAAAAATAAAGTTCATAGCCTACGTGATGTCTGTCTTTAATGTTCAGAGTTAGAACAAAATGTAGATATAAATGTCAGGATCCAAATGCATCTTGTGGGGTGCATTCACCGTACGACCTGTGTTCATCGGTCAGACTGCCTTGAGTCTATCTACACTACTGATTTCTTTCGGACATACATACAACTTAATAAAAAGCAAAAATAAAACACATTTTTATTATTAGTTTAAATAAGTTCTTTTTGTCTTTTCATTGCTTTCTAATACTTTCTCTACATTATAATCTTCCAGCTCACAGCTTCTATTTTCCTTCCCATTTTGCCCTTAATGCCCTCGGCATAGATAAAGCATTATCTTCACACCCACTGATGAGAGTCTTTAATCCACTCCAGCTTGAACTCTTCAATAGTATATTGTGAAAAGTCCAAAGCATTGCTCATCATTAGAATACAAATGCAATGTTCTCCATATCAGGTTAGAGTGCCCATTATTGACCAGACACTTGGACACAGCTATAAACTAGCATCCATTGGGTACCAGGCTAATACTGCCTGAACTAATTTGACTCAACAGCCTCAGTAGATGTTCCATCTGTCTGCACATGATTTGGATATACTTTCTGAATATGAAAAGACGTTCTTGTTGTAAAACATTGCAACATTTAATCCCAATGGTTTAAATAAAATATGCAAAATAGAGGAGAGAGAGAGAGCCCAGAATGTCAATAAGCATTACAATATTTAAGTTTTCCATCGTATATATTTTGCAAACTTTGCTACGAGAAATCAACGTTAATACTGTGCAAAATTTCATTTTTGAGTCCAATTTGATTAAATTTATTGAAAAAATCTAGCTGAATTAAACCCAAAGCTCTTATCAGGAACAAAAAGAGAAGTTGCTGGAAAAGCTCAGCAGGACTGGCAACATCTGTGAAAAAGAGATCAGAGTTATCGTTTCGGGTCCGGTGACCCTTCTTCGGAACTTTTTTCTAAAGCTCTTATCCCAGCATTCAGCATAAGTTGTTATGATGTGGAAACTACCACTACCCAATACAACCATTTGTTTCGATATCAAACAGACCTCAACATCTCTGTCAACATTCTTGGTTTTCCCAGAAAGATGTCATCATTCTTTTGTGTATGTGTGTGTGTGTGTGTATGTGTATGTGTATGTGTGTGTATGTGTATGTGTGTGTACGTGTGTGTGTATGTGTGTGTGTGTTTGTGTGTGTATGTGTGTGTGTGTATGTGTATGTGTGTGTGTGCGCTTGCGCGCATATGTGCATGTGTACGTCATGTCTATCAAATCGGAACCGAAAAAAACATGTTTTAAGTTAAGGTTGGTGATTGTCTGGAGTCCAAGTTAGTTGAATCTAAATTGCCTTCAATTTTGAGAACTCGTATCAGTGAATTTGTCCTCACTATTTAAAACAAAAATCTCAAATGAGTAACATTTCAGGAAAATGTGCAGTTTTGCTTGCACAAATTCATGTTGTGCCCTGGTTGATTTCATCTGCATCTTGGAATATAAAACGGTATTGAAAGCCTATTCATTATCTTCTAGATCTGAAATAGTGCAGCTGTGGTTTAATTCAGATTTAAAACGGTGAATACCAACTGCCTTAACTACTTGACCTTCAAAATGTAACAAGGTATAATGTGTGATTCAGAAGCAGACCGTCTTGGCCTCATTTACTTCTAACTCCCTGAATCATGTTCAACTTTGCAAAAGGACTTTGTCATAGAAGAGTGACCTATATTCAAATGCTCAAATGATTGCTGTTTCTATCCTGTTTGGAGCATACCTCTGGTCTTTTTTCTCCTGTTCAAAAATGCCACAGGAACAATTAAGTGAAATCAATAACATACAAAAAGGCTTTAAAGCTATGGCTCCTCAAATAATTTATCATATTTAATAACCGTTAGTTTTTATTTACTTGCCAGCTGGAAAGGATGAATATTTAATATTGTTCATGAAAACAGAACAGAGATTTCTGCTAAACGATCATGCCATTTCTAGCATGAATTATTTAAAAGTGTTTTAAATTTAAAATGCAACAGTTTTCTCGTTAGAATTATAATATCCAAAGGGTTTTATATTCTAAGTACATAAAAGGGGTGTTATTCTCAAATTCAGGCCAGTTCTGTTTGATTTTAATGGAATGTTTGGCTGATTCTTTCTGGACCAAAATTATTTTGTGGCCGCTTCAGGTCTTCCCACTGCCATTCAATGTGGTACCTAAGGGAAGAAGATTATGAAAATTTGGACCATAGATTTCAAGAGTCCTGAAATTACAAAGTAGGATGTTGCCATATGAATTGTCAATGTATTTGTTTGAAATTAATCTCTGTGCTATTTTAATCAGAGACATTGATCCATTTAAAATTAAGGGGCAATGTTTCCATTAAGGTAAGAGTTAACAGATTTAAAAAAACAACTATAGCCTCATAAAATATCCCCAAGAATGCTTTAAATTACTTTTGAAAACATAAACAAGATGTGTTAGAAATGCTGAACATGCTGGGCAGCATCTGTGAAACAAATAAGCAATGACTTCTGTCATTACATATAGTAGGAACTGCCAATGCTGGAGAATCTGAGATAACAAGGTGTAGAGCTGGATGAACACAGCAGGCCAAGCAGCATCAGAGGAGCAGGAAAGCTGACGTTTCAGGTTCTGTCATTAGTTTAGATTTCCAACTTATCAATAAGTTGCTTTAGTTTAGCTGTTTCCAAAGTGTAGTCACTAGTGTGATGTAGAAAAATATTACAAAAGTGGGAAACTTCAAAGAAACATTCAATGTCAGGCCAAATATCAGGGCTGAAAAAAAGTTTTGTATCGTCAGAATTCAGAGAAACTTTGATGGACATGGATGGATTGCATGACCAGATACGTTCTTTGTACTAATTTATTTTTTTTCTTATTGAAGGATATTAAGGATGTTTTCTTATAGGAAGAACATTCTTGAAATGGGGAGGGTTAAGAAAAGATTTACAATGATGTTGCTGGGAATGGAGGGATGAGTTATAAGGAGAGACTCGATAGGCTGGGCCTTCTTTCACTGGAGCGTAGCAGATTGAGAGGTGACCTTCTAGAGGTTTATAAAATATCATGAGGGGCATGGATAAGATGAATATCAAAGGTCTTTTCCTTACGGTGGCGGAGTTCCAAACTGGATGACATATTTTTAAGGTGAGAGTAGAAAGATTTCAAAGGGACCTGAGGAGCAACTTGTTCACACAGTGGATGGTTCATATGTGGAATGAAATGCAAGATGCAAGTACAGTTACCACATTTAAAAGATATTTGAATAAGTACATGAATAGGAAAGGTTTAGCTGGATATGGGCCAAATGCAGGCAAATGGGGCTAGTTTAGTTTAGAAAACTTGGTTGGCATGGACGAGTTGGGCCGAAGGGATTGTTTCCATGATATATGACTCAATGACTCTATGAAGTTGCAAACCAGTGAGCTAATTACAATGGTTTTAGTGTGTCAGATAAACTTGGAAAATTATTTACATTGATTTGGCTATCATTTTCAAATCACTTTCGAAGTAGCATTCTGCATTGAAGAATGGAAGTTGGACAGATGGGCGCATTGAGTGTCTAAAATGATCAGAGAGGAATTGCGACTGAATAGGATGCTAAACAAATTACCAAATTTCAGAATAGAGGCTGGGATTCATTGAGCTAGTGGAATTAGACAATGCAATTGATCTGAAAATGAATTAAAATTTGTTTGAATAATTCCTCCGCACCTAATAGCATTTTTTAAAATCTGTTCGTGATTTAATTGGAAATGTTCATTTGTACTGTTGTCCTAATTTCTCTGCATAATTATGTGTGATGAGTCACTTTATTGAACCAAATGGTCCATGCAGTGACAGCACTCTGATAGAGCACTTGAGCGGTGAACTCCGGAGTTTGACTCACTGACAAAGACAGCGGTTTGTATCTTGGAGATAGTTAGTGTTTCCAAGTCCCAAGTGTCCTTCTTAAAGGCACTGGAAGTCAATGGTTTGGAAGGAATTAAAGAAGCCTTTGCTGGTTGCTACAATGTAAATGATAGAAACTGCTGCGACTCTCTGCCAGTGGTAGAGGGATTGAATATTTCAGTTGGTGGATGGGGTTCCAACCAATTGAGCTGGTTCATCCTGGATGATGCAGAGCTTTGTGAATGCTGTTAAAGCTGTACACATCCAGGCATGTGGAGAGGTTCTCATCACGCTCTCCACTTGCAAATGGTGAAATGGTTTTAAAGAATCAGAATTGAATTACTCACTGCAGAATTTCCAGCCTCCAACCTGCTCTTGACTGGTAGCTGTTAATGGTCAATGAACACCCCCAGTAAATTGATTGTCATTGCTGAAATCTCTTGCAATGTCATTGAGAGATGATTAGACAAGTCTCTTGTTGGAGCTGGTCATTAATGCGGCATGAATACTATGTGCCAGGTATGAGCTCAAGTCTGAATATTATCTAGGCCATGCTGCAATGGTTGATATGAATGCTTCTTACCAAATATAATACACAGAAAAACAAAAGCTAGTAGATTGTCCTTTCCAGACGTCACTATGTTTCCCCTCTTTAGTGAGAAAATACATCTAATTATTTTATTCATTTATGGGATGTGAGCATCACTGGCTGACAGGCATTTATTGTCTGTTTGTAGTTGCCCTAGAGAAGGTGGGAGTGAGCTGCCTTCTTGAGCTGCTGCAGTCTATGTGCTGTAGGTTGATCCCCAATTCTATTACAGAGGGAATTTCAGGATTTTAACCCAATGACAATGAAGGAATAGCAATATATTTCCAAGTCAGGATGGTGAGTGGCCTGCATTTAAATTAAATTGAGTCAAACAAAGTTAGAGATTAAGTAACAAAAAGAACTTTTTTGGCTACAAGTTATGAAAACAAATGGAACAGACTTCCAGACAGACACCCAGAGAAAAATATTGATTTGGGCTGAACTGATGAAGAGTCATCCTGACTCGAAATGTTAGCTTGCTCTTGATCCGTGGATGCTGTCTAACTCAATGTGATCTCCAGCATTTTTTGTTTTCAGTACAGATTCCAGCATCTGCAGTAATTTGCTGCTATATTGATTTGGACTCAAATGATACTTAACTAGTTGATATGATCAGAATGAAGATTAAAGATTTGCGAGATCTTAATGGTGCTGCTTGACTTTTTTTAACAGGAGCTTTATGGAGACAAGTCTATACAAAAAGGATTATGGGATGGTATGTGAAGAAAAACCTATGATGGATCAATTCAGGGGCTCTGCATGGAGCAGGTGTAACAGGCTAAAACATCTGACCAGATCCAAATTGAATATACTTTTATTTGCACATTGGTTTAATGGATCATTCGTGCTTCTCTTAGTAAATTAGTCTAAAATATTCTTGTTAGCTATTTCCAGGTAATAACGTGATGATTATTGCTCAATATACAGTATAGAAGAGTTTCCTTAAATATTTGATGATCATTTGCTGACCGCATTTTTTGCCTTAACATTTAGTTTTAAGCCCCAAAAGGGTGTTAAATCTCCAGCCTCTCTGAGAGTCATCATTTTACAGAAAATTAGAAAGTTAAGTGCTATAATATGTGTCAGTCACAGGCTTAAAGAACATATTTTAATACCAAAAATTAAATGTATTAAAAAGTTCTGCCAGGAAATTAATTTTTTGATTAGGTTCAATATTCAAGGGATTTTTGGTTAATTAGACAGTTTGAGACCTTGCATTTTAGTTATGATATGGGGCACTACTTAAAAAAAGGCCTGTATTTAAAGCCATATGCATAATACTATTTAATAAAATGCTTATATTTCCAAGTGAACATGGATCATTTACTACCAAATTAATTTTAAGCATTACGTCATTACTGCTCTATACAACTTGCCCTGATGTACAGCAAAACGTCTTCTTTTTACAGTATCATATTAATTTACTTCAACTTTAACTAGAAAACGTGACCTCTACTACAGCTATAGGACCTTTCTGTTCCTTCGATACTCAAGGTCCCTACTGTCTCACAACGAGCTTACTGAATTAGAGCCAATTAGTGCTGAATCCAGGTCAGTGCAACACTGTGAACCTACCTCCTCTAGGAACTCAGAAAACTGCTTCAACATGTTTTATCTGTAACTGCTTGACAAAGAAAATGTTTCAAATTGTTCATTTCTTTGAATGTTTCAAATAAAAGATTTATTTCCCTACAATAGGTTGCTAATTTCACCTCTGTACATGTTGTGTAATGAAGACAATGTAAGAATAAAATAATCAAGAGTATTCTTGTTCATAACTTTAATACATTTAGTACATTAACATGCCCTTTATCTTGATATGAACACTTTGAACCAAACTCACATTCATTTATTCGCAATTACCTATTTCTTGAAACCATTTGTAAAATATTGCTTCAAAATTCAATTCTTAACTCATTGAAAATTGTAGTGACTGTAATGAGGTCAGCCAGGTGGACTGCATAGAATATGGATTCCCTGATTGGGGCTGTTAATCTGGTCCAATTAGGGAGCCCTGGCTGACAGATATAAATAGGAGTGTTGGAGGTTTTGCTCACTCTGAGGAAGCTGGATCAAGGACTTTCCACATGTAAATAAATGGTGAATTGGTGACAGGATACTGGCCTCTGTGGAGTTATTTCAGTGGGAATGAAAGAAGAAAAATGCTCCTGAAGAAATTCACTCACAACAGTCTTCTTTGAGTTGGGGTAAGCATTTCTGGTATCATCCTGTTATTTGGGAAGCTTAATTCACTCAATCTTGCCATTGAAGACTGGGCCCAGTATGTGGAAAGAATGTGTTAATTTTTCTGGGCAAATAAAATTGGTGCAGATGAAAAGCAATGACTAATTCCCCTGACAGCTTGTGGACCCATGGTTGTTTTGGTATTAGGAGCCTATCTTTATCTGAGGCACCAGGAACTAAAACGTTTGAAGAATTGACAGGTTTGGTTCAGGAATATTATGACCCCAAGCCTCCTCTAATTCTGAGATGCTACCAGTTTTACTCAGCAATTTGAGAACCAGGAGTATTTGTGTTGGGATTTTTGATGAAGTTAAGATGATTGGCAGAGCATGTGACTTTGGTTTAATCCTAAATGAGATGACGGGAGATTGTTTGGCACCTACTAGCTGAAGCTTAACTGGACTTCAAACAGGCACTACCAACTAGGTTTGTCATTAGAAAAATGCAGCAAGTGGAGCAAGAGTTACAAGATATTCTGATGGAAATGGAAACCCTCACCAGGCTGAATGAGCTTGGGGGAGACTACTTGAGTGAAGATAACTGCATAACCTCAGCCAGGGCATATCCTGAACAGAGGGACTCTAGGTCAGCCCACAGCAAAACCCCAAAACAAAGCCAAGCCTCAGTCAAATGGTTAATATCTTCTTCAGGATATGGGCTGGCAAACCATTGTAGCTGCTGCTGTTGTGCAGACATGAGAAAAAAATGAGATCACCTAGGCCTGACTTGAGTAAAAGAACTTGTGCTGGCATCTGGGAGAGTGCACACCCTGGAAAGCCCACCTCTATATGGCTTGGAACATTTAAATTGCTTGGCAACATACAAATCAGAATAAATGCCTGGTTAAATGGTCACATAGTTCTAATGGAGGTTGATACCAATGCAATTGTATCAGTGATTACAGAAACAGTCTTCAATAAAATTTGATCTGTGCTCCAACCCTTAAGTTTGTGTAAGATCTTGGCTACACTGAGAAGCTATGCCAGGGAATGTTTACAGATTAAGGGTTCTGGTCTCATAAGAAGCAGTTAGTTCAATTAACACTGTAGTAAAAAGGCATAATAGGGTGAAACTGGTTGAGAAATTTTCATCTTAATTTGGCTCAACATTAGAAAATAGCTGCTTGAGTGAAATCCTAATTACATACCTGGTTGTTTTTTTTTTCAGGAAGCTCTGGGGACTATCAAAGGAGACAAAGCCACATTCTATGCTGACCAGGAAGCAATTCTACAATTCTGCAAAGCCTGCCCAGTGCCCATTTGTCTTACATGCAAAAGTGGAGGCAGACATCAAGAGGATGGAAAGAGAGAGAATCATCAAACCAGTCATAGGATAGCACTGGTCATACTGATTTATGAAGGCTGATGGTTCAGGTTGGCTTTGTAGGGATTTTCAACAAATGGTAAAGTGCTCCTCTCAGCTGGATAAGTACCTAATCCATTGCATAGAAAACTTGTATGCAAAGTTGGTTGGGGGGGTGCAGTGTTGGGGTTGAGCTAGCTGTCCTTAGCAAAGCTGGGCATAAGCCATATATATAAGCAATTGCAGTTAGATGAGGATTCCCAAAGGTATTAATACCCGTAAGGGTTTGTACCAATACACCAGGCTACCATTTGGAGTATCATCAGCCTGTGCCATTTCTCAGCAAAAGATGGAGATTATTTTACAAGGTTTACCCCAAGTTGCCATTTATCTGGATGCTGTTCTTATAACAAGGAAGACCAATAAAGAGCACTGAGAAAACTTGAACATAGTCCTTAGATGTTTCTCAAAGGTAGGCATATGCCTTAGAAGGGAAAAAAAAAATGTGTTCCAGACCCTGCAAGTGACCCTACAGGTCGACAAGTCTGGGTTACGTCTGTTGAAAGATAGTGAGGGCAATTAAAGTTGCCCCAGCTCCCACATCGGTACCTGAGATTAAGTCTTTCCTTGGATTGTTGAATTATTATGGGAAGTTCTTTTGTAACCTAGCCTTTGTCCTGGCACCCTTACATCTGCTCTTGAAAAAGGGTCAGCCTTGGAAATGGTCAAATACCCAAGCTATAGACTTTAGGGAAGTGAAGAAGCAGCTATCATCATCTAAGGTGTTGGCATACCATGATCCTAAGTAAGATTTGGTGCTGACATGTGATGCCTCCCCATACAGTAATGGGGTTGTGTTGGCTCATAGATGGCCCAGTGGAGAGGAACATCTAATAGCATGTGCTTGCTGGACTTTGGCTGATGCAGAGCGCAAATATGCCCAGATAGAGATGGAGGTTCAGCTTTGGTGTGAGAAATTTCCACCAATACATTCATGGGTGTAAATTTTGTGATAGTAACAAACCACTAACCCCTGCCAGGGCTAGTCCAAGAGGACAAGGCAGTGCCTCCCATAGATTCCAGTTGAATTCAACGGTGGTCTATAATATTAAGTGCATACAATTACGAGTTGGAATACCGTCTGGTAAGCCAAGTAGCAAATGTGGATGCCTTAAGCTAAATCCTGCTGACAGATACACCACAGGCAACGCTGCAGCTGGAAGAGTCCGTTCTGGGTTTTAAACTTTTTGGACACCCTCCCAGCCACTGCTGACAAAAGCAGACTGTGGACATAAAAAGATCCGATTCTGGCAAAACTAAAACAGCTGGTGGTGATGGGAGAAGCTAAAGGGGCCATCACCACTAGAATTGAAACATTTCAGAACCCGGTGAGACCAGATCACTGTAGAGGATAGCCTATTATTATAGGGAGCAAGAGTGATTATCATGATCAAAGGTCATTTCCAGATACTGGCTGAACTTCCAGGGTCATCCAGGGGTGTCCAAAATGAAGATGTTGGTGATATGTTATGACTGGTGGCCAGGATTGGATGCAGACATAGCTGCGTTGGTGGGCCAGTGCCCAGACTGCCAACAAGGACAAAAATTACCACGAACATCACCCCACATTTGTGGGAATGGCCGAGGAAACCCTAGACTCAGTTACATGTCACCTATGTTGGCTCTTTGATGTGTTCAATGTTCATAGTAACTATGAACACCCATTCAAAGTGGTTGGACATACGTAGAGTTCACTTATCTCCCACAGGGACGGCAACAGAAAAGCTGCGAGCATCTTTTGCAATATGGACTCTCAAAGGTGTTGGTCACAGATAATGGGCCATCATTTACCAGCAGGGAATTTGGGTATTTCCTAAATTTGAATGGCATTCAGCACTTAAGGACAGTGCCATACCATGCATTGTCCAATGGTCTGTCAGAAAGAGTAGCCCAAACTTTGAAGGCAGGCTTAAATTAAAGGCCTACAGCTTCACTTGATACCAAACTGTCCCCATTCTTATTTGATTATATGATCCCCCCTTCATGCAACTACAAGGATAGCTTCAGCAGAGCTGCTAATGGGGAGAAGTATCCACGCCAGGTTAAATCTGATCTTCCTGGACCTGGGAGAGAAGGATGAAATAGCATCAGGAATGCCAAAGCTGGACACAAGACTCCTCTAAGTGAGAGAGACAGTTTACTTCAGGGGATGAAATTTTGTTCTGAAACCACAGAAATAGCCTTGCCTATGGGTAAGATGCATGGTCAATGTGACGTCAGGTCCCCTGATATAGAATGTTTGGGTGGGTGAGGCAGTCCTGAACAAGCGGTGGACCGCACAAAAGCTGCAAATTTGCAAATGGGGCAGGAGCAAAACATACATGGTCCCTTAGAATGGCCATAGGTTCTCCTCCTCTTATCTATCATCAAAGAAATCTTGGAGCCTGAGATGGATACAGATATTGTAGCCTCAATACTTGAAGTGCATGAATTTCATCTGAGTCGCTCCGGGCACAAGAGGCAGGCTACGATCTGGTACTCACCGCCCACATCTGAGGCTGAGTCAGAGGAACAGGACCCAGTGGAAAAATGGCCCAGGAGAGGCCTACAAGAAAAAGGAACAGGCCTATATATCTGGACTTAGAAGGAGAGGGAATAATGATTGTAATGAGGTCAGCCAGGTGGGCCTCATAGAATATAAATTCCCTGACTGGGGCTGTTAATCTGGCCCAATCAAGAAGCCCTGGCTTACAAATTTAAACAGGAGTGTCAGAAGTTCTACTCACCCTGAGAGCTGACACTGAGGAAGCCGGTCCAGTGACAAGTACTATGCACGTGTAAATAAAGGATGGCTCAGTGTTGGGATACTGGCATCTGTGCATTTATTTCAAAAATATTTATCATACCTTTCAAATACATTGGGCTACAGTTCAAAATTATTTTGTTGCATTTCAAATGCCCCTCTCCCCATTGCTTCACCCATATCTATCCCTGTATTCTTCCCTTCCGGCTATTATACAAATCTTGCATTTCTGCACTCTTCCAATTCTGTCTTTAAGCACCTCCGATGCCTTCAGCTGCCAAGGCTCTGGAATTTCTTCCTTAAATCACGCTAGCTATATCTATTAGTCCTCTAAGATAGTCATTAAAACATTTGATCTTTGCAGTTATCTCCTTACGTAGTTTCGTACCAAATGTTGTTTCATAACGTTCCTGTGAAAAACACTGGGACTCTTTATTGTGTTAAAGCCACTGTGCGAATGTAAGTGGCTCTTTTGCTACAATCCCCAAAGTATTCCTAATTTCCACATAATGCTGACTTTATTTGCAGCAAATGGAAGCAATTTACCTCAACCAACTTTAACAAGACTCTTTATAATTTTGACCACTTAAAATGTCTTTCAGCTTCCAATGAATTAGCTTCATTAGTGCTTGTGCACGTATTCAGAATCACTCCAGAGTTTGACAGAAAGGCAGGAATGTCCTTAAGAAAAAAAAAACCAACTGGCTGTACTGAAAAATTTTGAGTATTTGTTTTGCTCCGCACTCCTTCATTTATTTTTTAAGAGAGAAAATTATTGTTTAATAGCACAAACATGATCTTTTGAACAAAGAGATGTAGTGCCAAGAATCGACTCAGACACAGTGTGAAAAAATGTAGCTAGATGGTTGATAGTAGCATCAGGCAATATGGTGTACAACTGTATTGGCTAACTTACACCTTAAGGAAGGGAAGGGCCTGACCAGATGCTAGAATTTAAATAATTTCTTTATGCACTCTGTATCATGTTGACCAAGCATACAAACCTATTATCAAGCTGTCTAGGCTACACTAAATATCTAGTAGACTTTACAAAGCTTGCTGCTTGAATTAACAAAGTAACATTTTTTGAACTTGGTCTCTTTACAGCTTCTTAGCTTCCTGAGAGTCTGATGCACTTCTTGAATTGAAGTGTGAGGTTCCTTGACTTAATTAATAGACCCTTTTCAAACAGCTGACGCTTTTGTGCAAATGAAGTTCAATATATTGCATCTTCCAGTTTCAATGCGTGATTCTACAAAGTATTCTTGTACTTATACTTAAATGTAAAGTCTCTTGCGCACACCACAGGCACTCTATGATCGTGATTTAAAATTCTACATAATCTAATTTGAGCTCATCTGTCAACTAAACGTTTACACGCAGATAAACTGGAATCCCAAGATGCAGAAAAGCTGGCAGTATACAGAGTGTATAATTACCATATGTTCAAATTTTGATCCATTCCACAGTTAAAAATGACAGGAAGTATGCATCCGTAATTCACTACTTTATGTCAAGTCTGTTCTTTAAAATTATTCCTTCCTCCACTGAAATCTCCATTGGATTTTCTAATACCTCATGCTCAGTGAGCAAATATTGGCAGGCATTTTGACTATGGTGCCTGCTTCAGTAGAAGGTATTATTGGATTATTCAGTACATGGTGAGGTCTCAGTCATTTTGGCCCAATCAGTTCATGTCGACATTCAAACTTTACTTTAGCTTCCTTCATCTAAATCTATCTCTGTCTTTCATTTCCTTCTCTCTCATAAGCTCTTCTTGCAATCCCTTAAATGCGTCTATTATCTCCTCTTCACTCACTCACTACAGTAAGTTACGCGTTCTCGCCACTTTTTGTATGAAGAAGTTTCTCTTGAATTCAGAATTGGATTTTTGGTGACTGCTTCCAATGCTAGCCTCTATGTTTCCTCTCCCATAAAAGAAAACATTTCCTCTGCATCCTGTCCAACAAATTCCTTCATAATTCTAAACAACTCTGCCATAAGTCACTCCTCAGCCTTTTTTTACTAGAAAATACATTCAGGTTTTCAAACCTTCCCTCATAAGCATACCCACTTATTGCTGGTATCATCCTTGCTAATCTTCTCTGAACCATCTCCAGTGCCTCTGTACATCCTTTTTATAAGAAAGCCGACCAAAATTGTACAGTATTCCATAGCTTAACTCTACTTAGAGGTTAAAAAAAGCTTTGCGCTTCATTTAATTTTTATTTAGAAAAAGTGACCTCCTTAATTAGTGTCATCATGGTAAGGAGCTGACTTTTCTTCTCTTCAGCCCAGGCATCAATGGTAATGATCCTATTCCCCATCCGATAGAGATAAAATAAATGACAAAAATCTGATCATCTAGCCTTCTGCCTCCAAGAATTGCATGGCTCAGTTTCATGTTAAGCATTGCTTTCAGCAAGAACTGAGGAACTCTGATCATTACTACTTGTGTTTTATATAACATTGCCTTCAGTTTATAGATGTGCTGCACTATTTTCAATTTATAGCCAATTCAACCCAATAAAGCCTTATTTGTTCCCAATAAAGACAAATGGCACTTTGGGACTACCTTCACTGAAACTCTGAATTGCATTAACTAGAAATAGCAAAATAAGTGTTAATTACATAAACATGAATAGGACTGCAAACACTGTGGACTGAATCTTTGATTTTCTTTCCCACAGCTGTCAATTACTATGGAAGAAACACTGCAATTATGTTTAGTTAAGACTTGGCGAAAGCTTTGTACTGTCATGCAGATGAATTCTGTAAAATTAAACCCTCTGGAGCCAAACTGGAGGATCCAGTGGGGCAGGAGCCAGTCACACAATTTATTGCAATTCTTTTCTAGTTGCATTTCATTTGATCCTGTGGCACGTTTTGTCTTTCAGTGTTCATTTTCGAACAAGAATGCAGGGCTTCAAAGTAAAACAGCACTCAATTCCATCTACCCTTGGCTAGCTAAGAAGTGAATTATGGAGAACAGAAGGTCAAAAGTTTCAGCTTTGCAAGTTTTAATGAAAGAATAGCCATGAGTAAAGTGATATTTCATTACTCGTGTCTTTTTAAATTGAAAATTAGCGATTTACAGTATTTCGCTGTTTAACTGTTGTGTTTGGAGAATTCAAATGATGTGAACCAAACAAGTGAAGCCTGAGGACCAGCCAATAATTGTTTAAACACTATTAACACAAGCCAATGCTGAAATCACTGCATACTTCAACAAATACTGGCAATTCCAGTTGGAATTCATTCAATTTTGGATTTATTTTGCATCCTGTGCTGACTTCCATATTGACAATAAATTGATGCTTAATTAAGAACAATGAAGTTTATGTATAATAAAATATCAGAACGTTGAATAGTCTTCAGTAAGGATGGATCTTGCTCATGTATTTAAGGGGAGTGTATGATCAGTTGTTTTGATAACCAAAGAAAAATGTATTCATACATGTATAAGATCTGAGAAATTAGATTGTTTAAAAATCTATTGTAGCTTTTGAGACTAACAGATGGAATAGTACTGAGAAGGGCATGTAAAGTACAACTGGTTAAAATGGTAGGAAAACTCTGGATAGACCTTGGCAATAATACACTCTGCTCCACAATAATTTCCAAGGTTCTTCATAGTTGACAAATGGAAAATAAAACAAAATTACCCAACTTGAGCTGAGTAAATTTAACTCAGATCTGAATGTAGTTTGATCTTTTTTGAAGGAATCTGAATCTGGACTTGACTTTAAGAACAGTGGTGTAGTAAAAACATCTCTTATATCAAAAATGACTTTATTGAATTGCCTAAATTACAGGTTGAGTTCTAAAAAGACCAAGAACAATATTCAGCAGCTTTCAAAACTGTGTGAATATCTAAATAGTGTTATAATTTACAAAGTAGGTGATGTTATCAGAATTGAAGCACTCTGATGGGAAGTAGCCCATCAGATCACAGCTTAAATGACTATAAACAGCCTATCCTGAGTGCAGTGAGGGCTTCAGAACCCTGGAGTAACCCTGAGATGATGTCAAGGAACTGCATAGCACTGAGTATAAATATCACAGTTTTGGAAGAGTTTAGAAAACTGCGGACTGGAAGATTCACATAAGCACACGAATGTGAACACAATGAGTAAGATAGATTATTCCTTGCCTAATGTAACTATTAGGCAGAACTTCATGCATCTATGACTACCGCATATTCAGTAATAATGCATAATAAATAATGTTACTTTGAAGTACCATTCTTGACTTTCCCTTCTTGACCAGTCCATCTTGAATCCAAACGCAGTGTGGCTTCAAACCACAAATAAAAGACCAAGCTATTCATAGAAAAGCAGAGATAATCTCTTTGGAATGAATCATTAAACTCAATAACTTTGGTCAAAGTAGACTGGCTGACGAGACGGCTCCACCATTTAATCTGATCGCATGAAACAATGGACCATCTTGCTGTAGTCATATTTTGTAATGGTAGTGTCTGCTGATGCCTGTAACTGTCCAATCCAGAAATGTACATGTGCATGATTCCAGATCAACAATGTCATCATGTAATATTTTGATGATGTCATATGCAAAGGCTGCACTACGCATGTGCAGAGAAGCAGCGTAATATTGAAAGGGGGTTCAGCACTGGGCAGGAAGGTGGGTGAGGGCTGAGGAGTTGGGGAGGGGTTCAGAGAGTGAAGGCCAGTAAGGTGTGGAATTAGAGGGGGAAGTGCAGGAAGGGAGTGAGGTTGTGGGAATGCCTCCTGTCCCTTTTTTGGCCCTGCACCACACCCCCAACCTTACACCTACCTTCAGTTAAGCCACCCTCCCATCCCTATTCCCCGCATCCCTCCACTACCCTCTATCTCTGGTCATCCCCATCCTTCTTTACTCTCCCCCTCCAGGGCACATTCCCTGGCCCCTCCCCATTCGCAGCCAATACTTGTTTAAAACTAAACCCAAACCTGTTTAAATGCAGTGCATGGCACATATACACTGGCATCAGTAATTGGAACATTTAGTAATAGCTAGTTTGTGAATGGAAGTCATGTGATAGCAAGAACACTTGCTGTTGGAAAAGACTGCTTTTCTTTTCTTGAGTCAAATATACCATGAGCAGACAATAGTGAAAAGACAACCAGTAGTCTTCATGTATGGACAACATGTATGGACTTCAGTAAGACGTTTGATAAGGTTCCCCATGGTAGGCTGATGGAGAAAGTGAAGTCACATGGGGTCCAGAGTGTACTAGCTAGATGGATAGAGAACTGCCTGGGAAACAGGAGACAGAGAGTTGTAGTGGAAGGGAGTTTCTCAAAATGGAGAACTGTGACCAGTGGTGTTCCACAGGGATCCGTGTTGGGACCACTGTTGTTGGTGATATACGTAAATGATCTGCAGGAAGGTATAGATGGTCTGATTAGCAAGTTTGCAGATGACACTAAGATTGGTGGAGTAACAGATAGTGAAGGATACTGTTGAAGAATGCAGCAGAATATAGATAGATTGGCGAGTTGGGCGGAGAAATGGCAGATGGAGTTCAATCCAGGCGAATGTGAGGTGATGCATTTTGGAAGATCCAATTCAAGATTGAACTATATGGTAAATGGCAAAGCTCTGGGGAAAATTGATGCACAGAGAGATATGGGTGTTCAGGTTCATTGTACCCTGAAGGTGGCAACGCAGGTCGATAGAGTGGTCAAGAAAGCATACGGCATGTTTTCATTCATCGGACGGGGTATTGAGTACAAGAGTTGACAGGTCATGTTCCAGTTGTATTGGACTTTGGTTCGACCACATTTGGAATACTGCGTACAGTTCTGGTCACCACATTACCAAAAGGATGTGGATACTTTGGAGAGGGTGCACCGGAGGTTCACCAGGATGTTGCCTGGTATGGAGGGCGCTAGCTATGAAGAGAGGTTGAGTAGATTAGGATTATTTACATTAGAAAGATGGAGGTTGAGGGGGGACCTGATTGAGGTCTACAGAATCATGAGAGGTATAGACAGGGTGGATAGCAAGAAGCTTTATCCCAGAGTGGGGGACTCAATTACTAGGAGTCACGATTTCAAGGTGAGAGGGGAAAAGTTTAAGGGAGATATGCATGGAAAGTTCTTTACGCAGAGGGTGGTGGGTGCCTGGAACGCGTTGCCAGCGGAGGTGGTAGAGGTGGGCACGATAGCGTCATTTAAGATGTATCTGGACAGATACATGAGTGGGTGGGGAGCAAAGGGATACAGATCCTTGGAAAATAGGTGACAGAAATAGAGGATCTGGATCGGCGCAGGCTTGGAGGGCTTGTTCCTGTGCTGTAATCTTCTTTGTTCTTTGTTCTTCTTTAGTCCCTCCTTCCTTCTCTCTCTCTTTCTTCCTCTCCTTCTCTCTCTCTCCCACTCTACTGCACTCACACCACCTACACCATTACCCACTCCCCCTCACCCCCCAACCCCTCCACCAAACTCCCACCCATCTGTCCTGGAAAAGTGTGCCATAGATGTATCTGACCTGGTAAATGTCACAGACAAGTCACAGCTGTTAGTTTCAGAGGAAGACATCAAATTGTCTCTGCGCAGAATCTGATAGATCACCAAAAACAGCTTAAAACTGCACTGCATGTTGACTTACAGAATCTGTCTATGATCACCTTTCCTTCTGACCCTCCTGGACAATATGACCAACTCTGCCTCCTCTTCATCTCCCTCTGTGTGTGAGTCTTGTGGCTGTATATGTGGTGAAAGTTTAAATCTTTTCTTTAAAATGTGATCTTTAAAAAATATATATTGAGGGTCAAGGAAAATAGATACTTCACTTTTCTTTTAAAAAGAACTTGCAAGAAAATTTGGCTGCATCAGTTACAGGCATAACAATTAAAAGTTAAATATTCATTGAATTACAAGCAAGTTCTTTCAAAACATCAAGAAGTGGAAAGGGAATGAACCATTCTAATGCTCCTTACCTTGCTGTAACTATGACATCATCTGTTCTTTTATCTTAAGAGTAATTCAATTGTAATCTGTTGAAGAATCTGTCTCTTATATAAAAATATCCTAAAGCCCATACTGACTCAAATGGAACAAAGACTGCTGATCCAATTAACTCAGGATTTTGAGCAGAATATGCTAGATGCTGAGACACTGAATACACTTAAGGAGGAGATAGACAGATTTCTAATTAGTAAAGGGTTGAAAAGTTATGGAGAGCAATCAAGAAATTGAAGTTGGCACTGAAACAAGCTGAACTATAAGGAGAGACTGGACAAACAAGGGTTATTTACTCTGGAGTGATGGAGACTGAGGGGAGACCTGATAGAAGTTTATAAAATTATGAGAGGCATAAATAGGATTGATAGTCAGAAACTTTTTCCCTGAGTTGAAATATCTAATACTAGAGGGCATGTATTTAAAATAAGAGGAGGAAAGTTCAAAGGAAATGTGAGGGGCAAGCTTTTTACACAGCGTTTGGTAGGTGCCTGGAACACGCTGCCAGGGGCAGTGGTGGAGGTAGATGGGATAGGGATATTTAAGGGTCTTTCAGATAAGCACAAGAATATGCAAGGAATGGAGGGATATGGATCATGGACAGGTAAAAGTGATTCATTTAAATTGGAGTCATATTCAGCCCAACATCGCGGGCTGAAGGGCCTGTTCCTGTGCTATACAATTTATGTTCTATAAGATCAGCCATATGGTATGCAATAGCAGGGAAGGCCATTCCTGCACCTGTTCTTATGTTTTGCCCCAGCAGCCTATTTCTGAAATTTAATGTTTCATACGTAAAGAAATTCTTTAATGCAGCTGCGGATTCAAATATTGCAAACATGTCACCTACGTAGTGGAAGTATGCAAGGCGTAGGGCATTAGTGGTCATTCCAACAAAGTTACTGTTCTCATGATAACCAAAGAAGGTGCTACTAAGAACTGGACCCAGGGAGGAATCCTCGTCAATGCCATCCGGTTTGGTATATATGATGTCATTTTTACCTCGTCTGTTGCTTGCATCTTGGGCCCGATGAGTGTAAGACAAAAAACATTTTGACATTTTAACTCGTTTTAGCAATATTTAAAAATATTTATTTAGCAAATGCAAATTTCCATTTCCAAATTTGAAGGGATTAGTCTACTACTTAGTCTGTCGGTGGGGGGGACACTCCTTGGTAAAGTGCGGCATTGTCTGTGTCTCTCCACAAGTGCAACAGGGAGTTAAACCAAGTACCAGTGGTAGAAGTTAGCTATGCGAGGGCCTTGGCTTGTCCTGAACATGTTTAGTCAGGACAAACTCTGCAGTGGTAGCTCAGAGCCTCCCATTCAAAAGATGACAATTCTCCTGGATAACTGGGCTGTGACTTTCCATCAAGAGCACAACTAGTGGATCTCACTACTGAATCAGAGTTTTCATCTCTCCACTTCTTGAATGCTCTGTTGATCAAACTGATGCATCAACTCTGGGAATACTGCAGTTTGGTTTTGTATTAATTGCAAGTAAGCTGAGATCATTGAAGAAAGATTTACATTTATATAGTGCTATCATTACATTGGTGTACATTGCTTCAAAAGTACTTAGTTAGATGTAAGCTCACTGTCGTAGTAGAGTCACCAGAATCTCAAAGGACATAGGATTCTCTCTCATTAAAGAGACATCTGGTGGTGAGGGAAGAGGTTGAGAAGGTAGGACCTGCATGGCATCGTACCAATGCAGGAATTTAACCTGCATTGTTCTTGTCACTCTGTGTGTCAAACCAGTTGTCCAGCCACCTTACACATACACTTTACACACAGCAACACAAAGTGATAATGATCTGTTTTGTTTCAGTGACTTAACATAATTGATCAATTTTAAGCAGCATCAGTGATAACTCACTTACTGTTCTTCTATACAGTGTCATGGAGTCTTTCACGTCCACCTAAGAGGGAGTGAATGTTCAGCACCAGTTTAATATCACATTCAAAAGCACCTCTGACAGCTAAAACTCAGAAGAAATTTTTGCACTCAAGTCTCTAGAGTGGGATTGAACCTGCAGAATATTTGACTGAGAGACAAGAAGGCTAGCAATTTAACAAAAACTAACTCTAACAATTTCTATTAAACACACTTTAAAGAGGACCCCTAGGATGCTCAAACATTGTGCCGTAAGACAAGTTCAAATATACATCCCTTCAAGAAAAATATATGTATTTTGCTATCAACTTTCCTGTCTAATTATAATCAATTAAGGTCACGTGTAAGAAAAAAATATATTTTGACCTCACGATCATCCTTCCTTGAAAATTAAGACAGATCTGAGGAATGTAACATGCTAAGTCTCTGATAGTGCATAGCGGAAGCTTATTTTAACAGGATATTGTTTTAGCAACTCTGTTCCATTGGGAAGCCTATAGCAGATAAGTGAGAGGTGAAGTCATTACAATAATTATCAAACTGCATTCAAGTCAGCAAAAAGAATTAGCTATGCATCCTCAGTATTATTTATTCTATGGTATGTCATGATTGAAGACATTTTATGGCTGCTCGGAATCCCTCGTGACACACTCAGTTAAAACATATCTAAACCCTCCCCCTGTCCCCAACACCTAACTTTAAATTTCATTCCTTAATTGAATAGGCACTTGGTAAATCTAAAAGATTCAGTGCAATCATCATCTGTTGATGTACCAGGGAAGCTCATTTAGACAGGAGGTTGATGAAGTAGCTTTGGATTCCACAGGGAGGATCACAGCAGGTAAGTGGAAAATATACGATTATCATAATGATTAACAAACTGCCTTCAGAACAGATCTATTTGTCAGTCGACATGACTGTGCACGACATTTAGCAATGGCTTTGGGTGAGTAAAGTATGTAGAAAACAGATGGTCATTTTTAAGAGAAGATTTTTAAGTACCCAACAGCATATGTTCACTCACATTTAAAGCAAGTTGAACTTAAAACAAAGAAACAGACCTGTTGGCCTGACAGTTCCATGGGAGTGTTTATGCTCCATTCGAACCACCTCCCCATTTCTTCTAACTCATAGAGTTACACAGCATGGAAACAGACCCTTATCCATGCCAACCAGAAACTGAACTAGTCCCATTTGTCTGCGTTTGGCCAATATCCCTCTAAACCTTTTCTATTCATGTACCTATCCAAATGTCTTTAAAATGTTGTAATTGTACCCACCTCTACTGCTTCATCTGGCAATTCATTTCATACGCGTGCCACCCTCTGCATGAAAAAGTTGCCCCTTATGTCCCTTTTAAGTTTATCCCCTCTCACCTTAAACCTATGCCCTCTAGCTTTGGATTCCCCTACCCTGGAGAAAAGACCTTGGCTATTCACTCTATCCATGCTCCTCATGATATTATGAACATCTATATAGGGCACTCCATCTATAAGATATAATTCCATTATTTTCTCCCTTTATGTGTTTATTTAGTTCCCCTTTGACTATGTAATTTGCTCCATCTATTCTTGTGTAGCAAGATCCATGTTCTAATCACTATCTGGGTAAATGGAGGATCTAATTTGTCCTTCTGGATTTATTTTAGACTTGATTCAGAAGGTGAATATTGAAGCTCTATAGCAAAATTCAAAAGCATTTATGTGACACATTTGGGTGAGTGAATGACCCTGGGTTATTGGGCTCACATGCCTACAACATACAACATGTTGCATGCTGATAGGGCGAGGGGTCTGTGTACCAGACTGAATGGATTCTTGAATTTGGCATAGGTCCTTCCCAGAAAGTGTTATCATAACGTGCCTATTGTGTGGTATGATGCCATACTGTGATTTTGGCTTCAAGACAGACTTGTTACTGTGCAGTAAGAAGTCATTCGGCCCATCAAGTCCACATCAACTCTCCGAAGGCCATCCCTCCCAGACTCAGCCTTCTATCCTCAGCCAATCCACCTAACCTGCATATCTTTGGGCTTTGGGAGGAAGGTGGAGCCCCCGGAAGAAACCCACGCAGAGAACATGCAAACTTCATACAGACAGCTGCCTGAGGCTTAAATTGAAACTGGGCTCCTGGTGCTGTGAGGCAGCAGAGCTAACCACCATGCTGCCCAAGGATTAGGCTTGAAATTAACACAATTTATGTTAATTTCATACCATACGAGGTAATCATTGATAGAATAGAATAGTAATTTTTTGTCATTTGTATTTTTACAAAACTTACAGTAATAAGTTCTTAAGTCACCAAACTCCAGTGCCCTTATTAATAGCAGAAATCATATGTAAGAAAAATTAAGACAAAGTCCATCTTTAGATCATAGGTTCCCAAGGTCAAGGAAAGACAGGAGCCCCATTGTCCATTGCTGCAGAAAGCCAACATTGAAGCCAGCGGATCCTGGACCAGATCGAAGATCCTGCCGAAGGAGCTGCCTCATCACCGATGCCACAGCTGAAGTAGATGACCACGCTGGGCCACTGGAATTCCAGGTTGAGCCCACGTCATTGCCAAAGATGCCACCGATCCTTGGTCAGACCCCCCAAGACACCGAAGCCGCTGAAACAGACCACCACTCAGCAAGGACATGGCCGCAATGGCCATGAGGAACAGACCACACTGCTTTCGCCACTGCTTTAGCCTCCTGAGGCATCCTTCCTCCACCAAAGCCGATAAAAGATTAGTTGAATTTTGATGTTACATGTAAATAAATGGAAAAAATGATGAAACAGGATGTGGCAGGCCTGGTGATCAGAAACAGATGGACTCAGGAGCCCGAGCACTTCCTACCTACCCTGCCACCACCATCTTGAATAAAAAACATGTATCAGGCACTGGTCTTATAGTTGCTTTAAATCGAGGCTAATCTACTTTCTTTGAGTATTCACATCCCTGTACTCTTTCTGTGTCTTCCAGAGAGTCTCATTCTAGTGTGTCTTCCAGACTATTCCTTCTAGAGTGTTCAAACTCTGCTCACACTGTTACTTAAACATGATGAAGTACTGCTCCATGTCATCATTGCAAGTTTGCTGCATTGTTCTAAAGATCTTGTAACAACAGCAGACAATGCTTTTTTACAGAAATTTGCACGCGTTGACTTCAAGTTATTCAACCAGCAATTGAACCCTCTCTGCAGAAACATATTCCCAATTGTGTAGCTTGAAACATCATAATCAAACATCAACATTTGTCTGTCACAATGTTAAAAGAAAGGATGAAAGCATGCTTACTAAGGTACAGAAAAGATTTACAAGCATGCTACTGGGACTGAAGGGTTTGAGTTATATTGATAGGTTGGGACTTTTTTCCTGGAACTTAGTAGGTTGAAAGCAAACTTAATAGAGATTTATAACATCATGAGGGGCACAGATAAGGTGAATAGCCAAGGTTTTTTTTCTCCAAGGATTGTAGAGTTCAAAACTAGAGGGCATAATTTTAAGGCAAGAAGAGACAGGGACCTGAGGGGCAACCTTTTCAAAGAGGGTGGTTCGTATATGGATTGAACTGCCAGAGGAAATGGTAGATGTGGGCACAATTACAACATTTAGAAAACATTTGGCCAGGTAGATGAATAGGAAAGGTTTGGAAGGAAATGGACCAAACGCAGGCAAATGGTACCAGTTTAGTTTTGGAAACTTGTTCGGCATGGACAGGCTCTGAGCTGTATGCCTCGATGACTCTATAGACTAGAAAAATACTTTGTGTCCTCAATTGATAGCTTAAAACATGTAACTCACCATAAACAACATCAGAAGACAAACTGCCAGTATTTAATAAAATGACTGCAGATTAGGAGTTCTTGGGCTTACTTTAAAACATTCACGTTCTGTTTCCTCTAACTATCTTATCAACACCTATCATGCAAAAGGCACCTGAAGACCCCGAGACTGACTGCTCATTGTGAAGAGAATTGAGGATGGTAGTCAAATTCCTGCTGTTGCTGCTGAATGTAATCTGGTAATGGAAGCTGAGCAGAGGCTACACATGTCTGCTGGTTTTTGACTTAGTGCCAGGGACAAAAATACACATTAATTTCACTCCAGAATAGTGCAATTAACAAATGTACAACTGTGATCATTGTACACACAGGGGTGGCTCAGTGGCTCAGTGGCTAGCACTACTGCCTCACAGTGCCAGGGACCTGGGTTTGATTCCATCCTCGGGTGACTGTCTGTGTGGAGTTTCACGTTCTCCCCATGTCTGCGTGGGTTTCCTCTGGGTACTCCGGTTTCCTCCCGCAATCAAAAGATGTGTGGGTTAGGTGAATTGGCCATGCTTAATTGCCTGTAGTGTTCAGGGATGTGTAGTTTAGGTGGATTATAGGGGGATGGGTCTGGGTGGGATGCTCCAAGGGTTAGTGTGGACTTGTTGGGCCAAAGGGCCTGTTTCAACACTGTAGGGATTCTATGATGATTCTACACTTGTTGTGTGAAATATTAAAACTTTGACATAACACAGGGAGCTTAAAAATTCTCAATTGTTTGGTTGTTAATTAATGCAGTATTTAAGGATTTTATTTAGTAAAAACAGTAGTTCTCTGAATTGTAACGTTTGCTCAGCCGCTTTATGTGGCAAATAGGAAAACCAGTTATGGAAGATCTTTTCCTGTGTGGTTTGATTCCACACTACGAGTTTGGTGCATAATATACTGGTCAAAGAAAAGGCAAAGTCAAAGACTGTCTTCCATCTCAGGCTTCAAAAGACACATTATTTAACATGTATTTATCTTAAATATATCTGATAATAATAGATGTGCCAGGCTTTGATCCTATAGTTAGATTAATCCTTAATTAATGTGTCTTCTTTATGAGTTAATGTCTGTATGCTCATGTAAGTCTTCCACTCTTGATTGTTGGAGTCTGATGGTGTTCCAGAGCGTACAATGTGGTCTAACTCAGGTCACACTGTTTTATTTGTGCTAGGTTATGTGCAAATCCATGACATCATTGCAAGGTTGCCCATGCCTTGAAACCCCTGCACAACTGAATATGCCAAACCCAATCATCACTCAATATTCAATTAACTGATATCAGTTGAAGAGTGATAGAGATGTTACAATTGTCTTCACTGGTCCCTAGGTAATATGATGTTGCAGCCGGAATCAAATTTGGTTGAATAAGGTTTGAAAGTGCTACCTTATCAATCAAAACATTGTATGATTGGACAAAAAGCTTCAGCAGGCCTTGCAAGGAGGTGAAGATGAACTGTGGAGACAGGGAGTGAATCAACTTGGTGATCAGCACTGTGGGCTGAGACAGTATTTTGGTTATGTCATTTTCATTGAGTTTCAAGGAGAGCTTCCCTCTGTAAGATTTAACAGGTTCACTCTGTGACTGCACCCACCTCCCAACAAGGCTCATACTGTACCACTCTCACTGTTGCATACAACATCTTCCCTCATTCAACTGCTCCCAAGTACCAAAGCTCCTCGGACTAATTCCCCTGAAATGTTTCTGTGCTTCTTACAAATTCATTGGGACACCTCGTCACATTTCCTCAAACTGCACCAGCACTAACAGCTGTGTCAGCCACTTTCATCTCACTCAATCCCTCACTTTCTCTCATTCCAGGAGAAAACTGCCCTTATCAGGGCTGAAAGAGCCAAGACAAATAGTGGACTTACTTTGCTGGACTCCCTGACAGAATGGTATCTCGCTTCATGTGTCTGAACATTACTCATCTCTAACCTTGAGACATGGCTGTTTGGTTGAAGTGAGCCTGTTGTGTCAGCTTCTTGTTACGTGGTGCAGGTGTAACACTGACATACTCTGGTGACATATGGCAACATGTCTATCCCCTTGACTGGTGACTGCTGACAGCCACGACAAGCTGCCGGACTTTGTGTCTGTGCTAAAAGGCAACGCAGGGGGCAAGGCAGAGATGCTGTCAACATCTAAATTAGCACATGGTGAATGAGCGCTGGCATTGCAAGTGAGTAGCCCTGTATTGCAGCTTGGTCCAATCTGCAAGCTGGGTGCCTGACCATGCACAAAGTGACCTTGCAGCAGCGTTGTAATGAAAGGTGCTGGTGCGCTCCAAAATGCAGCATTGAAGTGCAGCACTATATTGTAAGTAGGTTAGAGTTGTTCCGTGATGGTGCATGAGCCAGATACCAAAGTCAAAGGACAAGACTATGTATCCATGTAAGGTGTCCTGAGATGTTGGCACTGGGCATTCAAAGATGGAGATCCAGAGGAGACAGCGATGAAGTGGAGTTGCCAGGTACTGCCTCTGACTTTCAATTTTGAAAATTCTCAGTTCTTATCTGATGTGTGGTAAAATAGGAATCTGCATATTAACGGATTCATTATTAATGATGGTGATAACAAGCTATAATCCCTATTAATGGGCATCTTGCCATTCATTAATGAGAATCTCTCGTTGTCTGGAACTCTGCTGGGAAATGTTGCTCTTGACATCAAGAAAAGCCTTAGTGGGCTGATCATATGATTTGTCCGGATGTCTTAGCATAGCCCATATTGCTCAGAGCCTTCTAAGAAACCCCATCCTCTCCAATCTTTTGGCCTGCAGTATGAAGCCAGTGATATGCAAAATTATGTCTGGCATTGTCAAGACTTCAGGGACCAGTTCTGATAAGGAGACGCACAAAAAAGATTGTGAACTTTAAGGTCACATTGTGGAAACATTATAAAAAAATCTCAGCACTGCCATATTCAGGAGTATTGGATAAAGTAGGCAATGTTTCAAAGCAGACGGGTAACAAGCTTTGGTCTAAACAACACCTGTCTTGCTCAAAAAGGAACATTCCAGCAAATCCCACTGAAGGTATAAAATATCAACGTCAGAAATTATCACTGCTAGCCCTTAGGGTGGACAGGAAAAAGACCAACAAAGATAACAGCAGTAGTTTTATTAATTGATTTTACTGATTGCTTCTGATGTGATTGCAAATAAATGGAATTTATAGCCTCAATATTATAAGCTACTTATGTCTGAATAATATGTTCAAACAATGATTTGAATTTAGACACTAATCTAGAGTCATGTTATTTTGTAATCCTGGAGTTAAAAAAAAAGTTGCTAAGGAATTAGGAATATGTTTCTCTTTCCGACCCTAAAAGTAGGAAGGAAAATTTGGCGTGATTGATCCACTTTGCTATCTTCTCTTTGGTGACCTCTGCAGGAAAGGCATTTTCTGAAAGCAAAGCAAGACTTGAATAGTCCTTGGTGAGTATAGCATGGTGGAATAATCCACTGTTTGTTGCCAGGACATGTACATAACTTATGCCCACTCATCTGGAGGTATCAGATGATAACAATTGACAAATATTAGAAAATTATCTCTCGCTCAGTGCTGTCACAGTGAACTTGGGAAAATGCATTGATTCTCAAGCCCCATTGTCCCCAGGCTTAACACAAAAGTTAATGATTTAATGAAAGTACTCAAAATCCCTAGTTTGCTCATCATAGAGTGATATGGTGTCTCAGCGGATAGCACAGTGCTTCAATGGTTAGCATTGCTGCCTCACAGCACCAGGCACAAGGGTTCAATTCTACTCTTGGGCAACTGTGTGGAGTTTATACCTTCTCCCTGTGTCTACAAGGGTTTCCTCTGGGTGCTCAGGTTTCTCCCACAGTCCAAGGATGTGTAGATTAGTGGGCTTGGCCATGTGAAATTTTCTATAATATCCAGTGATGTGCAGCTAGGTGCATTAGCCATGGAAAATGCAGGGCTGCAGGGCTAGGATGGGGTGCTCTTCGGAGGGTTGGTGTGGTTTTGATGGGCCGAATAGCCTACTTCTACACAGCAGGGAATCGATAGAATATGATGGAATTAGGTGAACAGAAAAAAAAATTGACCAGGTTCAGGCACTTAACAAGAGTTAATGTTTATTACAAACAGGTAATTCTAGTTTCAGGTGATCAATATTACCAATCTATAATTCTACTAGTTGAACTGCTGCTCCCCTTCGTAAGACCCTACACACACATTCACACAGACACAGATAAAAAAAAATGGCATTATGGTTACAGGAGAAAACACGGGGGTAACACAGTTTAATAACACCAGTCCACAGAAGTGATGACCTTTTCCTTTTACTTTCTAAGACCTTCCCAAATGTGTTCCCTTTCAGATTCGTTCATTTCTTCATGGGAGGAACAGGGTGATTAGAGCACTCATTATGAGGTCTTAGGTTACAGATTAAAGGCAATAGCTTACAGCAACAGGTAGTAGATAATTAATGGATTTCTTCAGGTTTCAGTTACTTTTTACTGCAGAGATAGAAACACAGAACCTGCTCCTTCAGCAGTCTGAAGGATCTCCCCTTCTACTGGAAACACTGAAGCTGTTCAACTTCCTAGCAACCAATCAAAAATATGCCATCAGGCTAATGATTTCTGGCATCTGCACCTGATCACAATTGCACAAACCAATCAGCAATCTGTTGCTGGCCGAATCTCGTGCTGCACACATGCCCTGATACCATGGTATCGCATCTCATTTCCCCCACTGCTTGCAAAGCAGCATTGTAAACACAGCTCACAATTAGTTCCAGCAACCTTATTTTAAAAGTGGAGCTACTCCTTCCACAATCATTGGTTTTAAATCTGTCCTTTTCCTATCTTAGCTCACAACCAAAAATAAAGAAAATTAAAAAGATGCAGGCCATGAAGAAATCACACCAGTTCCTTATGGTTAAACACGTTTTATTCAGTGCTTTCAAATGTTTACTGCATTCTTCCAACACTTTCTACAGTGTATTTACTTTCCCTGAGATTGTACTATTTTCCCTGGAGTGTCGGATGCTGAGAGGTGACCTTATAGGAGTTTATAAAATCATGAGGGGCATGGATAGAGTGAATAGCCAAGGTCTTTTCATTAGGGTAGGGGAGTTCAAAACTAGAGGGCATAGGTTTAGGGTGAGAAGGGGAAGATTTAAAATAGATCTAAAGTGCAACTTTTTCATGCAGAAGGTGGTGCGTGTATGGAATGAGTGCCAGAGGAAGTGGTGGAGGCTGGTATAATTACAGCCTTTAAAAGGCACCTGGATGGGTGCATGATTAGGAAGAGTTTAGAGGGATATGGGCCAAATGCTTGCAAATGGGGCTAGATTAATTTAGGATATCTGGCTGGCATGGGCGAGTTGGACCAAAGGGTCTGTTTCCATGCTGTACATTTCTGTGACTCTATAACCTAGACATAACCAATCAACCACAGCAACCATCAATGTGCAATCGATTCATAAAACATAAGAAACAATTGAATAATATATTAATAGAATATACAAGCAACAGTTAATTTTTTCAAAGGATTTTCAGTTTGATCTTCATTTTCAATGCCAGCATGCTTAGTGGATGTACCTGGAAGAGAATACAACCATGAATAGAATTTCTATATTAGGAGCAGCACTCTTGTAAAACTGTGAAAATATTGAGGGAAATCACATGCATTTGCACCCTCTTGATTCACAGTTTGAAAATTAATCCATTCAAAGTTTGCGAACTGAAAGATAAATGAGGCTTGTCTTTCCTCAGAAGTCCATTTTAATTATTGCAATCTCAAAACTTTTACATCTTTAGCTTAGCCATTTGAAATGCCAATTGTCTGCCTTCTGCTATTATATTCAATAGACACTAGTTATAATGCAGCTAGATCCCTCACATCTAGATTGATACGACCCACGTATAAATCTTCCTTGTCCATTGCTACAGAATGAGCTGATCAAGCAGTGTCAGAAAGGAAACGCTGCTTTCCATTTCATTAGTTTTCCAAATTAGTTTGGCAATCGCCTAGACGGCATAATATCCTATACAAATATCCCATAGCTTTCCACAACACTTAAACTATTAAACTATCATCTGTTTTTAACTGTCTGTGTGAGCTGTTGAATTTAATCTGACCACCATGATGCTTTACCATCAGGTACTGCAGTCAATGTCCATTAATTTCTTCGCAAGACATCGAAAGTACTTTAATCTCTTCCCATCAAAGTCAGCTCAAAGTACTGTGGAGAAGTCAATAAAATATTCTAAATACATCTGAAACATTTTCACAGCCTGCTCCAGTACTATGATTAATACAGAGAAATGTTTGTTTCACTTTTTTTTGTACTGTCTTTGGAGAGAATACTGATAAGATTTACAAGTGCTACTTGCTTTGTAAGTTAGTGTTGGCGATGTGACAGAGCACAACTGAGGCAACAAATAGAAGACATTTTAATATAAAGTTACAGCATTCAAACTATTGGGTGAAGAATGTCATGATTTTAACGCGTGTAATTTTTGTTTGCAAAAGAGGCAGGGACAAAATTGATAGATGCCGCAAGGTTGTGAAGCTTGGCATTTTAGGGGCAGAGTGCAGCAATACCTTGGAAAGGTTGGTGAGGCAGCATTCAATTGTTTTTGGCATGGGAAACAGGTGGTATCTTAAAATGTATTAGAATGAGCAGGATTATAAAAGAGACCTCAGCACTTTTTAAAGTGACATTTATGTCAGTTGGATGTAACTCAGTTCCCACTCCATATGCAACAAAGTGTTTGCTTTGCAGGAATGAGAACACTCAATGTTTCACAATTGTCCAACAAAATGTAATGAAGGAGGATTTCATAGAATTTCATAGAATCCGTAGTGTGTGGAAACAGGCCCTTCAGCCCAACAAGTCCACACTGACCCTTGGAGCATCCCATCCAGACCCATCCCCCAATAACCCACCTAATCTACACATCCCTGAACACTATGGGCAATTTAGCACGGCCAATCTACCTCGCCTGCACATCTTTGGACTGTGGGAGGAAACCGAAGCACCCAGAGGAAACCCACGCAGACACGGGGAGAATGTGCAGACTCTACACAGACAGTCACCCAAGGCTGGAATCGAACCCCGGACCCTGGTGCTGTAACTTTGGACTTAGAAAATGATACCCATGTTGGAGATCAATGTCTACTGATGACCTAGAAAACGTGACAGTCTACATTTCAGTGAAACTTGACACAGTTGCAATACTCAACATTGCAGGTGCTTCCAGATAGATAAATATAGTTGAATTTACAGCACTTGCATGGTAAATATAAAACTCCTATTTGTCACTTTTTGAAGGATAAACAAGGCCCTGAATAATAAATAATGATACTCCAGAATCAGTACAGACAGCAACATTTCTGCAGCAATCTAGTTGTGTGGAATAGTAGAGTTGAGAAAACAAACAAACCTTCAGTGGTTTCTATGGTAATTTGAAAGGATCAGAAAGATGACAGCATGACTCAAACATCAGGCTTAAATCTTCAATTAACATCAGCACTGAAGTGATCTTCAGATTGATAGTTTTTATTGCACTCTGTACCCAGTACAAAGGATTTTATGATGAACTGCTATTTCAGAAAAATCTTGATACAACTTTTCTAGTGGTAGTTAGCGACAGGCTCATAACGGTTCGGTTAATAGCCTACTCAACCAGCAAGGCAATAACAAAAAATTAAAGACTGCATGTCACACACTCCAGACATGTTATTTCTTACATTCAAATTAAGAAAGTTTTTTTTTATATATTTGTCAAAAAGCTAGAAATATTTCATCTCCATACTGTGACAATGTTGTGATTTTAAGAAGTTATGTTGTCCTGGTTTATTTTTTGAAGACAGCTTTTTAGGCAGAGGCACTGACCAGTCTACCAGAACCACTACAATAAATAGCTTGGGAGGCCTTGGTTTTTTTTAATGCCTGAATGGGTGTGGCCTGCTCACACAGATCCAGATTTCTGCGTTTTGTTTTTTTTCAGTAACATCAGAAGCCTTTGGTGTCTCAAAAGAGTTGGAAACTTTTGTGCTTGTCTACAAGCTAATACTGTCTCTGAATTTGCTCTTGATGCTTTTTCTTTCCTCTTGAATTGGAGAACTGCATGTGAACATTTGTGGCTGAATTTGCCTTTTAGCCAAGGGGTGTGTTTATGGGATCTTACTATATTGGAACAGTTCATTAGTAATAGATACCGTATCTATCATTCAGTTGTTTGCCAATAGTTACGTTATTCTAAATTCCTCTTTCTTTTGTTTGTATTTTAACTATAGTGTTTAAACAAATTGTGTTTTGTTTAATGTCCAGTAGTTTGACAATCGCATCATATCCGGAACATGGCACATCACATCTATGTTTAAAATATAAAAAAGTTAGGGTCTAGTCTACCTTCTTAAAATATATTTAGTGGGTCTGGTCTGGTCCATAGCAATACATTGATGCAATGTTTGTAAGTGGTGAGAAAAGAATTCTTATCTCAATAGGTGAATTTCTAATCTCAATAGGTTAATAGGTGAAGGTAAACAAATATTCACTTAGTTGTTATTATCTGAATCTTTTCTGGTCATAAGCAGCACCCATTGTTATTATGAATTTTAGGGGACAGCAGCTTCCAGGGTCTGCATTTGCACAGCTCAATGTTGAAATCCAAAAGTTGCTGTGTTTTTTTTTGGATGCCCGATGAGCTATGCTGGTACCTCCCAAACAGATTCATCATTGAAATCCATACAAGAGTGTGATGTTTCTGCCCTTGTCCACTAAACATAACAGAGAGAAAAAAAAAACGACTAGGGCTCATATATTTGATGCAAGTGATTTTTTAAAGAGTAACATTATAAAACCAACCAATCAAATTTGTAGAATTGTGGAATTTCATTCCTTTGGAATTCACAAAAAGAACATGTGTTTTAATTTGATCCTCGCATCTTCTGTGTGTATTGCATTACCCAACTGCTTCTGTTATGCAGTATATAATCACACTCTTGCGCCACAGCTGCACATGAACTTTACCGCCAAGTTGAAACTTAAAAATAACGTAAGTGACATTGTGTCAATTGTACAGGGTAATATCATTCCAACAGTGTTATGGACATGAGGTTAAATGAAATGAACTCCTGACAGTCACTCTATAATCAACAAGTAACAAATTTTTAATCTAACTCTAACAGTGAACAAATTAACAGAACTACCAACAAACCAAATAATTCCCCCTTAATTACTAATTACTCCCAAATAAAACAAAATTCTAATGGTATACCATTCCAATAGATACAAGTCCCACCTACATAAGCAAAATTAATAAAAAAAATTATAGGTTAATCTCTTGAAATTAACACCAGGATAAGTCTTCCAGAATGTTCTTTGCCTTCTCTGCTTTCCTCCAGTCAGAAACGCCTTCCTTGGTCAAATTCTTAAAGATCTTAAAGATTTCTGTGAGAACCAATGGTTTTCTCTTTCTTTAGAGCCGATTGCTGTTGAGAGCTATTCTCTTAACAGATGGCAGCTTGCTTTCACCCCAATTTTCAAATGCCCTCTTTTTTACCCTTGATGACCTATTAATTTCTTACAAAAGGATTGGTCCAAGGTTGTCAAAACCATCAAATTTAAATTTAATTTGGTTTTGGTATCTAGGGCTTAGTTTAAATTAATTGGCTAAATTCAAAACCTGTTGTCTTGGTAAAAGTGTTGTTTTGCCTGCTAACAATATAGCCTTTTGATATAATGTTTCAATTTCAAGAGCTCTCTGAGCATCTGCTACTGCCCCTAGACATTCTTTTAAATCTCCAAGCTTAAAAAAACAGCTTTTAAAGGGACCATGCACTCTTCACACCTATCATTTTACAAAAAAAATCTAACATCTTGCCTTCCAATCCACAAGTACTAAACCAACTTTGCAACAGCAGACTAATACTAAATCTTTGTGGGTCTTACAAATTCCTTTTCTCAAAATCAAGACCTAGCACAACACAACGAGATGATAAAGTGAAATCTTCTGTTGCTTTTCCACTTGAGGCGGTTCTTCACTTTCAAAAGAAATACAATAATAAAATTAGAGCACATTTGTGAAAACAATTTGCATACGTCAAACAATTGGAATATTCATCTGTTGGAACCTATGAACAAGGAATAACTGCATGTTGTTAAGATATTAATTTAGCTAATTGTATGTTCTTATGGTGGAAATGATCATCTTCTTGTCTTCTCTTATGCACTTCCCAAATTAGCACATTGCAAATCGGATACAGCTCTCTGTAACCTTGCTCAGCTCCCACATTTAGCAGCAGAATAATAACATCATTAAAATGAGAAAACACACACATACACTTCTCAACAACTAATAAACTATTTATGAGGCATTGACCTTCAGCAGTTTCATGACAAACTATATTTCAAGTCAGCATTACTCCCCAGCTACAGGTATGTTATAGGGATGGGTTGGCTCTATTAATGCATGTTTATCTTCATAATGGTTGAGCCAGTTTGAGCATGCAAATTTGATTTCTGCATCCCAATGATGCCAAAGACACAGTCATGGATATGTCCTTAATGATTGATGTAGAATGATGAAGCTAACATCTAATAGAAAATACTGTATTAAATGCAAGACCCAGTCGAGAAGAAAAATGGTCTATGCCAGCAGTGCAAAGTGCATGCAGAGAATCGAAATCTGAATGTTATTGCAACAGTTTTTATTTTCATTGGAAAATATTGTCAATATTTTATAATCTCAGACTAAGTCAAAGCAACAGACTTGGAAATAAGTATCCAAAAGAAAAAAAATTGAATTACTGTTCTATGAATTTCACTGGAAGTATGGAATACAGTAAAAAAAAAGGAAGTTGATAATTGGTGTCCATTAAAATAGTTAACATAAAGTAATTTCACAGTTTTACACAACCTTCTTCACTTTCTCAGCTCTGACCCTTCAAAGAGAATGGTTTTCCTCCATTTCTCTAAGTTTAATTACAAATAAATGACATAATAATTTGATTGAGGATATCTGTCTGCACCCAAGATTTTCTTTGGATGGACAGATCTGGCCTTTTGCCCATGCACCATTAGATATTTTAGTTAATTATGAATAGTTACTGCAAGAAAAAAAATTGCACACCTCAGTTTAAACTAAGATTTGTGCAAGGAATTTAAGTAGCAATAAAAAGGCAATGTATGGAATGAGATTAGTCACCAGAGGATAACATTTAACAGCTGGATTTTCAGTAGAAACTTTCCATCAACAGTCTAGAAATTTATAAATAAATGTCCTGTTTAAATATGGAATGATTTAATGTTGCTGTTGTTCTGGTGTGTCAATTGTTGAGATTCCCAACTGGTTTGCCCTGACAAAAGGATTTTTGAAAGTTAGAAAGATAGCTTTATAGTCTGTACACACCTCACACATCGGCTGCAGTTTAATTTGTGTTTCTGTCTTGCAGAAACGTTCATCCTTCATGGAGCTGCTTGTGTCATCTTTCTTTTCCCTCAATGCCGATTAGCAGTTATTACTAGTGTCTAACGTCATTTGGACTTACAATTCTACAGTGATTGTTTTCACCTCAAATCAGGGTGATCCAAAACTAATGTGACTGCATAGTATTTATAAATAGGGATTGTCCCAATTTATATTCAAGATGCACTGCAGAATCTCACCAAAACTCGTTGGAGAAAACATTGAGATGGACAAAGCTTTCAGACTATCTTCTGCACACTCTTATCCAAATTGTACACCATCCTGAAATGGAACCAAATCGCCGTTCCTTCTCTGTCTCTCTATGGATGTACTTACACCCCATGGACAGTAGCAGTTCTAGAAGGCGGCTCCATGTTATCTTCTAAGGCATAATTAGGGACAGACAACAAAAGCTGGCCTTGTCCATGATGCCCACATTCTGGGAATGAAGAAAACAACCTTCTTCAAATTTGTCTGGTGGTAGGTAAATTTTTGTCTTAGTGAGTGAAACTATTTGTTAACATGTTTACCCTTATTAGTGACACAGGTGTGGGAATTGGAATGAGGCAGATGACAGCAATGGGGAACACCAAAGTTGTGAAAAAGCATATGAAACATGACAGTGAGATCTTTATCCTCATCAGAATATAATTAACTTAAGGTGGGAGTGTTCAAATTTGAAATTCAGAAGCCAAAAAGATATTCCAGTATATTCCACTCCATCTGGCCAAAAACCACCATACAAAGGATTAAGTGGGATAAACATTTCAGATCCAGTGTAATATCAGGTAAGTAGGCTATACATTCCAATGCCTGGCAGATTGTTATCAAATAGCATGTTCTTTTGACAATTTGCAACAGACAGAGAATGGAAGAGACTCAAGCATCCCACACTTCCAATTGTCAGAACAGGGTGCCCAACATTAGATGTGATTCCATATTTTTTTAATGAGTACTGCCCTATCCCAAGTGTGCCAAAAATTACACTGACAACTACTCTAAGATTATCAGTTGGGCTTGCTATGTGGCTTATCTATCCTTGTTACAAGCTACGTATATTCATAGTATGGACCCAGTCCTCTGCTGAAAATGAATTCTCTAGGCATTGCACCTTTTTAATTAAGCAGAAGTATTAGGGTAACTGTGCCCTTGTGCATCCTCATGGCAACAGCTTATCCTATCAAAGTCAACTTGCCAAGCACTCATGTTATATTAGTGATTGTTCTTTTCAAAATTTAGAATTCTTGTGTCTGTCCAGTTGAGTCCCAGACAAAATGCGTCAACAGATTTTCTCTTTCTTTCACCAATTCTCAAGATCTGTTTTACCAAGTGACCATTCCTATTGCATCTCAGTACATGAATATCCCTAACCTTGATGAGCATTAGAAACAACATTGGGTTCAACATAATTTTATAACTAGAAGTAAGTGCTGACTATATTCAGCTAAAATCGAATTACTTAAGGATCAGTCACAACTGTCGTTTTGAACAAAATAATTCCATTTGTTGACAAGTGTTAATTCATCTTTTTTAGATTTTTTCCCATCACACAGTTTTGGAACAAACATCCCTTTCTGTACGATTCATTGGCATCCTACTAGGTCGTGAACATTTAGTTTGTACTGCTAATTTAACATAATGGTTAGCATTCTGTGTGTATCCAAGACTTGCAGTATGGCTAGCCTTAAAATTAACTAGTCCAGTGAGGGAGTTAGTTCATGCTTTCACCCTGAATTAACACAATTGCATTTTGCTTTTGAAAATTGCAGCTTCACTGAAGCTAACGCAAGTCCCTTTTTCCCAAAGCATAAATATTTTTCTAATGGTGCAGCAATGTTTAAAAAGAGCTCAGGGTATCACAGAGACCTGTAAAAGAGCGGCAATAATGACTAATGGAAACTTTTCTGTTCAACACGGATGTTACGGCCAGGACATGAGTGCAAACAAAATCTACTAAAATAGAGAAATAATGTGCAAAATGGCAAGGGAACAATCTTCAGAAGGCAACATTTCTTATATGGTTCCCCTATGTAGGTGAACATCGTCAGTTAGTTGCCACACATAACTATTAGTTGCATACAATCCTCAGAATAAAAGCTCCCAACTGTTTGCAAAATGACCTATTGTGTACATTGCCCAATCCACTTGAACATTACCCAAATAAACTGGCTGCAAGATTGATACTCAAGGATAACATGTCTCAACACATGCACAGAATGGCTTAGGCATGAATTACAAGCAACAGGCAAAACGTGGAAACAGCCTTGGAAAATATCCTTTCACTAATTGTTGTAGGGGCAGCATGCTGTTGCATCAAATTTAGGTCTGATTTGAAGAGAAATGTGCTGCATCATGAACAGTTATGGAGAAATTTAAGTTGGATTTAATATGTAGAATGAACTCTTATCAGCCACTAAACAATATTGGCGAGTCTTTTGGAATATATTGTAGGATTGGAAAGATGAGAACCTGAAATTCAAGGCAAAAAAAACCTGACTTTTCCACACAAGGTTTTAACAGCAAAATAAGAATTACTCTTGTGAGCAATGAGAGACCCATCTGCATGCATTAACATTTCATTACGTGCTATTCTTGCCTCTTTTATATGCAATTTTCTATTTTCCTGTGCAGTGGAGAGAAACTTGAAAGTGATAATTGCCGACATGGAAGTCTGAGTGGGTACTTTGTTTCAGAGATAGTAGGAACTGCAGATGCTGGAGAATCTGAGATAACAAGGTGTAGAGCTGGATGAACACAGCAGGCCAAGCAGCATCAGAGGAGCAGGAAAGCTGACGTTTCGAGCCTAGACTC
>NC_063363.1:13071058-13140981 GCF_021869965.1 Rhincodon typus
GAATTTCTGAAGAAGGGTGTAGGCCCGAAACGTCAGCTTTCCTGCTCCTCTGATGCTGCTTGGCCTGCTGTGTTCATCCAGCTCTACACCTTGTTATCTGAGTGGGTACTTGGCAGCTCCAGCTCTCTGCTTGCTCCTCCCGGTCTCCATCTTGGCCAGCATTCCCCAACATTTCAAAACACTGTCCATGGGCAGAGACAACCTGCATCATAAATGTACCAGCCTCATGTGACATATCTGTCTCATTTATAATGTAGTTTGCCACTTCAATATTATACTATGGAGTGAACTGGCATCTTACGTTGCAATGTTGCTGCCGATTTGGGCACAGGATCAGGCACCAATCTCATGCATCAGAACAGGGTGTATCTGAGGGCTTTAAGCTCTCTGAGTGTTCACTCATTTTGCATGTACTTATATGCTCACTGTGTTAAGCTACGCTGGAAACCACACTCTGCTACTCCTACAGCCATCACCTAATTTTTTTAAATTACATAGAACTCCCCAATTTATTTTTCTTTTAGATCCATGATGACAGATAGAACAAACCAGGTGACTGTACTCAACAAGAATGATTATTTATTGCAAATATATAACCTCTAGACAAAAATAGGCAACAATCAACTCTCCTAGTTAAAACTGCAACAGTCTTACAATCCCCCCTTCCCTTATAAACCCTTGTGTGTATACACAGACATAGACAAGAAAAATAAAACATGGGTGTTATGGATGGAGGGAAAGATTAGGAAGTCAGCTCAATGGTCCCTACTCATAGGGTTTGCTGAGATGATCTTTTGTTTGATCACAATGTTGTTTCTTGATCTTACTTCTCCAGGTACTTTCACTTGTTTGAAGGAGGTACAGGATGATTCCTTCACTGTTGTAAAAGACTACTAATGAATTAACAGTCACAGCATGCAAAAATAAATTGGTTTTCTTCAGGCTTAAGGTGAGTTTTGCTGTGGAGAACAGAGACAGTTCCTGGACTTTTGGAATCTGAAGGCTTCTCCCTAAGCTGTTCATCATCTCAAGTTGTTCAGTTACCTGAGAACCAATCACATAGTTGCTGGCAGGTAGAAGGCCCTTGTTATCAATAATTGGTCACTAGTCCACAGACCATGCTGTTTCTGGCTGAATGTCCATTTGTGTACATCCTTGGATCTAGCACTTCTACAACTTCTCCTATTAGTGCTTGAACCAACAGCTGTGTAAACAGTACTTACAATGAGCATCACATTACTTGCTATCAAAAACATGCAATAATCCTTCATCAATCTTTAATTTTAAAACAGTTATTTTATTATTTCAATCCACAATCCAAAATACAAAAAGTGAAAAGCACAATCTTTACAATTGGATTGCTGCCTTGCCTTTTTGCACATCACCACCTCATTCAGAAATTATAGCAACACACTACTTCTGTCTTGCCTTCTCTTTTAGCACAGACTGATCAGAAATGATCAGTCAAGGGGTTGAATATGTTGCTGTATGGGACCATGCTACATCAAAGCCACACCTGCAACATATGGCAGCAGCTCTGAGGTAAACCAGTAATCCAGTGTGCTGGGTACTGAATCTTACCATGTTTGAATCCTACCATGGCAGATTATAGAATTTCAATTCAAAACAACTCTGGAATTAAAAATCTGGAGATGTCCATGAAACAATTGTTGATTGTCATAAATACTATTCTAATGTCTTTTAGTACCCAGTATATTCCTACTCGACAGGGAATCAATTCTGGTGCAATGAAGCATGTGGGAGGGCATGCCAGGAAAAACAGCTAAAAATGAGGTGTCAACCTGGTGAAGCTACAACACAAGACTACTTGCATGCCAAGCAACATAAGCACCAAGAGATAGACAAGCCTGAGTATTTCTATAAGCAACAGATCAGATCTAAGATCTACAGTCCTGCCAGATCTAGTCATGGATGGTGGTAGACAATTAAGAAACTCACTGAAGGAGGAGGTGCCATAAATACCCCTATCCTGAATGATGGGTGAGCTCAGCACCTCAGTGCAGAAGATAAGGTTGAAGCATTTGTGATACTTTACAGCCAGAAATGTCGAGTGCATGATCCAGCCTGGCCTTCTCAGGAGGTACTATTCTGGGCCGCCATCTAACTATGTCTTCATTACAACATGTGCCATAGACAATACCTTCCTCCATCGTTCAACATCAGTAGCTTTGCCTAAATATGGGGAAGTTCAGCCCAAATGAGGGAAAGAAAAATTTGATGAGAGGAGAACAAATGGGAAATGAATAAAACATTTTTTAAAAATTACATTATAAGTTTGGCATTTTTACATTTGTTAAATCATATTTGGCAAATTTCCTGGAGCATTTTTGAAGATATCATGAACAAAATTGGTAAAAGTGAGTTGATGGACATAATAACTGTACTTAGATTTTCAGAAGGCTTTCGATAAAATCCTCCACAAGACTTTGGTTAGAAATATTAAAGTGCATGGAATAGAAGGTAATGTACTGGAATGATTAAAGATTGACCCACATACAGAAAACACAGAGTAAGAATAAATGGGACATTCTTGTGCAGACACATTGAGACTAGTGGGGTACCATAAAGGATCAATATTTGTTGTGCAGTATAACTGTTCATAACATATATCAATGATTCAGATATGGGGACAAAATGTAATATTTCCCAATTTGCAGTTGATATAAACCTAAGTGGGGATATGTGTTGTCAAGATGATATAAAGTAGCTTCAGGAGGTCTTGGGCAGGCTTAATGAATGGGCAAGAACATGGAAGTTGGAGTGTAATATGGAAAAATATAAGGTTGCCCACTTTGGTAGGAGAAACAGATGTGAGGAGTATTTCTTGAATAGTACAAGGTTGGAAAATGTAAATGCACAAAAGGACTCAGTGTCCTTGTCAATAAGTTAGTGGAGGCTAACATGCAGGTACAGCAAGCTACCAGAATGGCTATTGGAATCTTAGCTTTTATTTCAAGAGGATTTGAGTAGAGGAGTAGTGAAGTTTTGTTTCAATTCTCTAGGAACTAGTTTAGACAGCACCTGGAGTACTGTTTGCAGTTTTGATCACCTTACCTCAGGATAGACATTACTGCTAAAGACAAAGTGCAATAAAGGTTCACAAAACTTGTCTTAAGGATGGCAAGACTGTCCTGCGAAGATAGATTGAGCAAAGTGGGCCTGTATTCTTTAGAGTTTCAAAGAACCAAAGATGATCAAATTGAAGCATATAAAGTACTTGAAGGTGGAGATAGGGTAGATGCAAGTAGGATACTTCCCCTGGTTGAAGAGTCTAGAACTGTGGGAAACAATTTAAAAGGAAGTTGGATGTCACTAAGTCCCAAGATGAGAAGAATATTTTTTACTCAGAGGGTCGCGAACCTTTGGAAGTCTCTTCCACCACAGAAAGTGGTGGAAGCCCAGTCTTTGAGTTTGTTTAAGGCAAGGATTGATGGATTTCTGATTACCAATGGCATACAGGGTTATAGAGATGGGGTAGATAAAAGAAGTTGAAGTGTTCAATCAGCCATGATCATATTATATGGCGAAGGAGGTTTCACAGGCTCAACAGGCTGAATGGCCTGCACTTGCATGCATGTTCCTATTTGTTAAAATCTAATCAAAATTAATAGCTGAAAAACCAAGTAATAGTTAATTTACAAAGCCGGAGTGGTTGATTGGCAGCTGTTTTAATCTGTCATACTATAGAACTTTTGTAATAACAAAATGTAACTTGAGGTTTCTGTTCTGAGTCCAGTTCACAGCCATGACACAAACACAGCAACAATATGACATTCAATATATTTCAACTATGAATCAGACAGTGAATTACTAGTTTCTTGAGGGTATCAATGAAAGTGACTACTTGGACAGTGACATTTATATATCGGCTTTTAATGGGACATCTGTTTCTTCAGAAAAATTGATATTAATTTGACCTAAATAAAAACGAGCACTGTTGGTCTCACTATTGTTTTCACACCAAAATCTAGCCCAAACTTTTATTTTCACCAGAAAGGTCAAACTTAAGAAATGAACTTTATTTTATTGTCTCTGTCTACTTAAAACAATATTATACCTTTTTGCAATTAGGTAAAAAAAAACAAGTATATGAAATTTAATTTTATTTAAATAATACAATTGTCCCTCAAGCCCACAAAGCATGAAAGGTCTTCACTAAGAATTTAGACAGTAAAATGTTTCTCATAGATTTTGCTCCATTTCAGAATTTGAGACTTCAGGTGTAGAGTATTTCTGTTCTTTTCTCAGTATTATTAAAACCTGATTTTTAATAAACTATCTGATTTCAGTTTGTAAAATGTAAATATGCAAAACTATACTGCTGACTGCATTTTTCTAAATGAGAGTCCATTCACAAATTTGCCCAGTGTATTTCAATTGTCAAAAACAGTTGCTGCTGACCTACTAATGCATGAATGGCTCTATAATGTTCTCTCACATAAAGAACAGAGGGCATAATCTCTTGCAATAACATCTATTCCACTATAATGTCACACTATCGTAAAATTATTGTAAGACACCAACAGCAATTCCCTGCAGCATGGAATAATGGCACAAGGGCTCAGATCCTGTCAAAATTGGAGCATAAGGAAGAGGTTGACTGTTTCGACAGAATTCAAACCAAAACTCACGATCAAGGCATCTAGACCATTCCTTTGTACTTCTAAAGCTCAAGATTGGCCGTAGCAATGATTTGACTCCTACAGTGGGTCATCTGTTTCACTAGATTGTGAAACAGACACAGAGGTGAGAAATCACATTCCTCAAAAGAGAAGGAAGAAAATCTGAAACATGACTGAAATAACTGCACTGATGTCGGTATCCCATAACCCTTTACGTACATGGGCAAAGTACGTGGACTCTGAGCAGCCAGCTCAAAGCTAGTTCCGAGAATGAGGAGACTCTCTGAATCTCCTGTTTTTATATGTCAGCCAGGGCTCCCTGATTGGCCCAGGTTAGCAACACCAATCAGGGATCTCAAAGTCAATAGATCCACCTGGCCTTTGTTCCGACCACTACAATGGCATAATGCTGCTCAGACTCTCTCTCAGATTATCAGATTCTGATGCATACCAATTGATACTGCTGAGGTCTTGTATTGGAATAATATATCTGAAGTAAATATTATGATCAGAGTCATTACTTATTGATGGTAGAAAACATCCAGCTCACTTTTTAGTCTATGGTAGATCAAGAATTTTACCTGTGGATTGCGTTCTGTTGTCTAATATTTCTGCTCTGGTTTATGGCGGGGGAATGAATCAAAGAATGTTTTTATTGCATTGAATTTCAGAACTCTCTCGGTTAGCTTCTGATGCCTTTAGAGCATGTCTTGTTTCTAATTGCACTTTTCTTGTTAATAAAGTTCACAGGTCAGTGAGGCTGCTCGTTATATGACACCACATGTTTATATAATAGGTATATACATGAGCAGCATTAACATCAACAAATATCCAGCCTCCTGATGAAGTCTGCTGGAATGATATATTATGTTAGAATAGAATTGAATAGCCTTTATTGCCACAAGTATTCGAATGAGTGCAGTGAAAAGTTTGTAATGTCACCACTCTGGTGCCATCTTAGGTACAGGGTACCTAGGTACAGATACTTTAAGTGTAGTTACAGAACTGAAAGAGCAAAAAAAAGCATCTAGCGTAGGAATACAAAGTGTTAAAAGTACTCAAATTACTCAAAGTCCAAAATAAGAATAAAAGGTATCTTTAAAAAGCACTCAAATTATAGTCATTTTCACTGAGTCTGTGTCTGCTGGGCTTCAGAACATGAGTCCTTATTACCTCCCGCTCCAGGCTCGGGCCCACAACTCACCTCCGGTACTCGGACTGCCTCCCTCTCCAGGCTCTGGCCCACGACTCACCTCTCGTACTCGGACTGCCTCCCTCTCCAGGCTCTGGCCTGCAACTCACCTCTGGTACTCAGACTGTCTCCCTCTCCGGGCTCTGGCTCTGATATGGGCCAAATGCTGGCAAATGGGACTAGTTTAATTTGGTATACCTTGTTGGCATGGATGAGTTGGACAAAAGTGTCTGTTTCGATGCTGTACAGCTCTATGACTGTGAATGCTTTTGAAATCTCTAGGATTGTAAAGATTAAAGGAATCAATAAGAAATGGGCCAACAAGTTGAAAAACAAAACATAATAGTTAGAAAGAGTTTGAATTGACCAGAATTGGTACTAGAATAATATTGGGATCAATTGCCAATCATCCAAGGTCAGTTTTGCTTTCTTGCCTCATGGGGCTATGAAATCAGGCAGTGTTACAAATGAACATAAAACAGTTCACCTAAAGACAGCAACGCCATGTAAATCACTGAGGTACAAATCTATACTGCAGCCTAAGGCAGAGTTATATGGTCCCTGCTTCATGTTATCACTTAAAATTAACACATAACAATAAAATATGAAGGACCATGAAAAATATTACAGCTGCAGTGCTAATCTCTTAAGATCTCAATGGGCACACATTTGTTTTGTTTGTGTTGGATTCTGTCTTTTAATAAAGGACCTGCCACTTGAGTATTGTGCAAACTCTGCGGCCTTTTATTAAAATATACCTCAAAAGATCATAGTGGTATAGCAAGCTGTGTTTTTAGCACACAGCATTTATTGTACGTTCTGGTCTGGCTTCCAGTCTCTATTACAGTTATTTGTAATGTTTGTAATCTATAAGTAGATAGCAAGAGAGGGCCAGTTGTAAAAAATGGAATTAAAAAGCTATGTGCAATGTACTGTGGAATGTGTCCTAACCCTTGTGTAAAGTATATGCTTGTATGTATGCTAAATTATTCAATCTCTCGAGGGGGATACATAACAGTGGATAAAAATCTGAATACAAGAAATCTGTGAACTGCCTTCAGGAGTTCTCACTGTGAGACCATTGAGTACTGCCTATAAGATACAAAAGTTTCTGAACTATGTGATCAACTCATTTAACATTTTGTATTTTTAGACTCTGGGCAAAATTTTCTTCTGAGATACTTCAAAGCCTTTCAAAGGTAAGCTGCACAAAATTATATGCTTAATGGGCAGATATCTTCTGTTCATGATCACAGAGATGTTCTTATAAAACTACTTTTTGTGTTTTCCTATGCAAAAAAATTCCCCATGCTTCAAGTCTACCAATGATTTATAAGTAGTTAAAGCAACTCATTTCATTATAATTGAATGTTCTTAAAACTCTATGATTTGATTGATCTAAACCACAAATCGGCTGGATGTTTGCAACAGATAGATTGCAAAGTCAGATGCTTTCTCTTCATATGTGAGTAAAGTCACCATAGTTCCAGAGGACAATTTTTTCATTAGAGAGAGAGCTGACTGGTGTTGAGTTTAGCTTAGGGGTCATCACAACTCAGGTGAGGGGCAAGTTTGAGAAGGCAGGGCCTTCATGGTGGCCTCAGCTGGTATGGGAATTGAAGCCACACTGTTGGCATCATTTCACATTGCAGAGAAGCTGAGTTAACCAACCCTGACTTGTGACTGCATACCAATCAACAGTGTAACTTTCCAGGATCCACATAGACAGTTATATATTTTCTGAGTTAACGAGTTTGTACGTCACAATAGTAACTTTTTAAAATAATCATTTATTTAAGGGATTTGGGTAACGCCAGCAGGTTCACCATTCATTGACTGTCTCTACTTAACCTTGAAGAAGATGGTGATGTGTCAACTTCTTGAATAACTGCAGTCTGTTTGGTGAATGTACACTCAAAAGGCCTTTAGGGAGGGTGCTCAATATATTTTCATGTTAGGATAGAGTGCAACTTGGAGGTAGTGATCTTCTGATGACCTGGTGACTTTGTTCTGCTTGGTGGTCAGGACTGAGAATTGTTGTCAAAGAAGCCAAGTTAGGCTGCTGTGGTGCATTTTTTTGATGCAGCCACTGGGCACTAACGGTGAAGAGAGTGAATATTTAAAGGGGTGGATAAGGTGCTGCTTAAACAAGCTACTTCTGGTTGGGTGGTGTCAATTTTCTTGAGAATTAACAGAACTGCAGTCATCCAAGAAAGCGGAGAATATTTGATCATACTCCTGGTTTGTACCTTGTTGATAATGGTCAGGCATTGGAGAATCAGGAGGTGAATAATTGCCAAAGAATACCCAGCCTAATGGAACCACAATATTTGTGTGGTTGTTTCAGTGAAATAACTGGTCAATAGAATATTGACGGTAAGCATATAAAATGGTACAAATGCCTTTGAATATCAATGGAAGGATAATTACAGACATTGAAATAGGAGCAGAAGTAAACCAGTCAGCCCTTGAGTCTGCTCTGTCATTTCAGAGGATCATGGCTGATCTGTTTGTGGTTGAATTCCATGTGCCCATCTACTCTGGACAATCCTCGTCTAACCAAAATCTAACTACCTCTGCATTCAATATATTCAGTGATCCCATCTCCATTGCCTTCTAAGACAGATAGTTCCAAAGTCATACTAGCTTCTAAGAGAAAAAACGTTGTCCTCTCCTCTATCCTAAAAGGGTGACCCCTAATTTTTAAACAGTGTCCCCTAGTTCTGGACTCACTCACAAGAGGAAATATCATAGAACATAGAACATAGAACATTACAGCGCAGTACAGGCCCTTCGGCCCTCGATGTTGCGCTGACCTGTGAAACCAATCTGAAGCCCATCTAACCTAAACTATTCCATTATCATCCATATGTTTATCCAATGACCATTTAAATGCCCTTAAAGTTGGCGAGTCTACTATTTTTGCAGGCAGGGCATTCCACGCCCTTACTACTCTCTGAGTAAAGAACCTACCTCTGACATCTATCCTATATCTATCACCCCTCAATTTAAAGCTATGTCCCCTCATGCTAGCCATCACCATCCGATGAAAAAGGCTCCCACTGTCCACCCTATCTAATCCTCTGATCATCTTGTATGTCTCTATCAAGTCACCTCTTAACCTTCTTCTCTCTAACGATCATTTCCATATCATTTCCAAAAAATCCTTGTAAAAATTATTAAGGATCTTATACACCATAATCAAATCACCCCTCATTCTTCAAAGTGCCAGTGGAATCAAGCCTAACCTGTCCAACCTTTCCACATAATACAACATGCTCATTCATGCAATCAATCTATTAAATCTCCTCTGAACCACCTCTAATGCATTGACATCTTTCTTGAAACAAGGGGAGAAATACTTCACACCATATTTAAGATGTGGTTTCACCAATGACCTGTAAATCTGCAACATAACATTACTACTTTGATGTTCAATTTCTGTCATTAAGGATAGATTTCTATTGGCCTTCTCAGTTACTTCTTATACCTGCATGCTATCTATTGTGACTCATGCATCAGAACACTCCTGCACCTCAGCACTGCATTCACATACATGCAGTAGAGCTCTGATTTGTATTTCATTATTCTCTCCCTCACTCCAATTTTACCAATTAGATCAACATTCTCACATTTAGTTTTATCCACCTCTCCCAGTACTTCATACACACTGTTATTACTTCTAGTACTTCTGCTGTATTCTCAACTTCTCATTGAACTAGAGTTGCTGCTCTGGATTGATGGTGAAGATAAAGTGGGGGGTCTTGCTGAGCCAAACTGTTACAGATAGGTGTTGAATACAAATCTGCTTTTTCTCATGGCTCATAATACCATGTAAATGTTGAATTTTGAGTTTCTACAGCAATTCTGAATCAATCTGGTTTATCACAGGAGTAATATTCCCAAAATGGAGGTCTTTAGGGCAATGGGAAAGCCCGTACGTCTGGGTTGAAGCCTCACTCCAGGGTTTGATGATCACAGAAGGTACATTCATAACATGGCCAAACAGTTTGGCTGTGAAACAATAAATCTTTCTCATATGTCCATTACAGGCAGTAAAAAACAGGAGAGTACCCTGGCCAGATAGACTGGATGTGGATTAACATCTTACAAGTTATTGCCTCTGGTGAAAGACAAACAACATTTTCTAGGAAAAGCTGGACATGGAATCAGAACCAAATAGATGCTTTGCCAATTTCATGTGCAACTAGGTGCAAGAAGTGAAAAGAAGAATATTTCAAAATAAAATGGAAAGTGTCCTCAATGTGAATATTAGACCTTGTTTACACCAGGACTGTATGATAGACACCCCTACTAATGCTGCCATGATTAGATGCTTCCTCAGCAGGGCAGTTGCTGGAGATGAGGTCAAGTTGCTGTTCCACATTGGGTTGGTTCTCTCACTACCATTTGCAAGCCCAATCTAGCAGATACGTCTCTCAGAACTCAGCCAGGTCATTTAATTAGCCCAGTTGGTTATTCTTACTCTGGATTTAACAATGTCATTTTCCACGGTCATCTAAAACCTTCTGAAACAATAGTCACCATCCTCCAAATGTCCCCCTTTGCCATTTGATGTACTTGGCCTACCTCATTCCCAAGAATCTGCTCTAGCAGTGCTACCTTCCTTGTTGGACTGGACACAGAGTGCTGTAGGAAACGCTCCTGAACACAATTTAGTCTAGCCTGACCCTCATTGCCCTTTACACTACCACTATCCCAGTCTTTAATTGGGTAACTAAAATACCCCATTGTAACTACTCAATGTTGTTTGCACTTTTCTCTAATTTTCAAGTAGATTTGTTTTTTTTAACATCCTTCCTACTGGATAGCAGTCTATAGATTAAACTAAGCAATGTGATTACATTCTCCTTCTTTCTAAACTCTTATCCCTTTGTGGTGCACTTGAAGCACTTTTAATGATAGTGAAATTATCTCACCCAGAGTACAGGTGGTTTCTGATTGTTGAATGTCCAGCTTATAAATGCTCATACTCATGAATGAGATCCCAAATTAATATTAATTTTAAAGATATGTTTTGCAACCATTTGCTCGTATTTACAAATGGCCATTTTGTGTTGTACTAATTGACTTACAAATGTACTCAGGAACAGAACCTGTTGATAATCTGGGGTCTGCCTGTATATTCTGTGCCTTTGCTATCCTTCATGTTCCAGCTGATGTTCAATAGATAGAGATCTGATTCAATCAATGATCAGTAGGAACTTTCTTTGCCCATATTTAACCTGTTGTCATGAGACTTCAGGCAGTCTGGAGTCAATGGTGAGCACTCCCAGGACTTGATTGTAAATATTTTTAATCAATCTGTGCAAATGTTCTTCTTGAGCAGGTGGGAACCCAGGCCTACTGACTCAGAGATAGGGATACTACCACTGCACATTGTACACCACAGAAATTTGAGCTCATAATAACCATGTATTTCGATATACCTCACTGCTTGTGGGATCAACATACAATATGTGAAAACACCTTTCAGTTCTGCTGAACAGGGATGTTTTGTAAATGCTGAACAACTGAAGGAACGGCAAAGCTATTCATTCATGTCTTAACACTCAGGACTTGTTGTTTATTAAATTCTTTGAATTTCTTTGGACCCCATAGTTTACTGGCCTGTATATCTATCAGTCAATCCAGTTTATTGGGCTGTGGAATTGATTCTTTCTGAATACTGATCAGAAAAATTTAGCATTTCATTCAGATTTCCAATAACATGATTTGATTTCTGCTATTTATCTGTTTGGACACAGTTTATGATCATAGAATTCTTACAGTATGGAAGCAGGCCATTCAGCCCATCAAGTCCACACCAAACCTCCGAACAGCATCCCACCTAAACCCATCCCCCTACGCTTTCCCTGTAACTCTGCATTTCCCACAGCTAATCCACCTAGTCTGCACATCCCTGGACACTATGGGCAACTTAGCATGGCCAATCCATCTAACCTGCACATCTTCGGAGAGTGGAGGAAACCAGAGAAAACCCACACAGACACAGGGAGAATATGAAAACCCAAAACAGACAGTCACCCGAGGGTGGATTCAAACCCAGGTCCCTGGCGCTGTTAGGTACCAGTGCTAATCATTGAGGCACCGTGAGAATGTTTTCATCTTTCACGTTTCTCCTAGTTATGAACTGGTAATTTTATTTTGACCTCAAGTATTACTTATTTTAATTATCCTTAACTAATTTGAAATGACTCTCCGTATTGCTTTAAAAAAAAATCATTATCTTTTATAGACCACTCTTCGCTGTGCATTCAGTAACCAGACCTTGCTTTCTTCCTTCCTTAGCTCGGAGGAAAAATCGTCCTTTCTAAACCTGTTAAAACAGTAATCAATTTTTAAAAAAAATTATCAAAGGCAGTTTGTGTTCTTGTCACACCTCCTACTATAAATGATTACGCATCTTATTTGCTATTTGAGGGGACCTTTTGTGCACAAACTGAGTGTGACATTTGCCTACATAACAACAACTACATTTCAAAAAAAAGTGATTCATTCATTGCAAAGTGTTTAAAATGCCTCAAGAATGTGATAAGCTGTTTTAAAAGAGGTTTCCTTTGTCTGCCATATCTTTAAAATTAGCCCTCAGAAATCGTTATGGTTTGTTTTAGCTTTAATTCTGATATCAGGTCGAACAATGGAATAATTACTGATAGAGAATACAGGCATTCACCCACTTCCACAGAGCCAATAATTTATGACAGCCTTTTAAATATTAAATGTAATGCAGCATCTGTCCCAGTATCCTGCTGCACATGGTATTTTAAGAAAAAAACCATTTATTACCTCTATTAAGTTGTTAGTGCTTTCATGTTTCAGTCAAGAGTGTTCCTGATCAGCCCACTTTACCTCCAGGATATTGAAATCCCTCATGATTTCCTGCTGCCTCTCTCATTTAGCTAAACAACTCACTATCTAGCTATCATTTTCAGTGAGCTGGCAGACACCAGCATTTGCCAATTACTACTTGCAACTTTTATCATTGCTAATTTGAACCCATCCTGCTTGGACCATCTACCGCCTGTTGTTATTCCAATCCTTTTGATAGGTGTTATGTTCTCCAGAGCCAGTAGTGCTCCTTCCCCACCTCGCCTATTAAGCCTATCATTACAGAACATACTATACCTGTCATTTGCACATTTTCATACTGTCAGTTATAAACATTTTTCGCCTGCTGCGTAAGAGTATCTCATTTGAATAGTTATTCTGAGCGGAATAAGCATTACACCTTGTCCTTCAATCCTACTCTTAATTTATGTAAATATTTCAATCTCAGAAGCGCAGGATGGTTACAGCACAGATGGAGGCCATTCAGTCTGTTCTGTCTATTCTGGCTCAACTAGTACCAACTTTCTGCCCTTCTCTTCCTTTTCAGATAATAATCAAATTCCCTCTGAATGCCTTGAGGGAACCTTTCTGCAGCACAATCTCAGGCAGTGCATTCCAAATTCTAATCACTTGCTTGGTGTAAAAGTTTAATCAGTGTTTTAATTACTTAAAAGCAAAACAATGACTTACTTGACTATATAGCACTTCTAAACTGTGTAGTGCTATGTAGCACTTCTCTATGCAGCTCAGCATCCTTGCGCAAGGCAAGGGGTGGTAGGGTCTGCCTCCTAATCAAGACCTCCTAGTGCTCAGATGTGGTGACACTAGTGAGTTACTGCTCTCTTAACCTACAATATGTAATAGTGAAGTGCCGACCCTACTACCTGCCATGCAAGTTCACCTCTGCTATCCTGACAGCAGTCTGCATACCACCCATTCGGAAGTGAAGAGTGCACTTGATATACACCGCTACAAATAGCCTTGAGATGGAATACCCCGAGGCCTTGTTCATTGTAGCCGGTGACTTCAACCAGGCCAAACTCAAGAGTACACTACCTGTCCCACTACAGGCCCGAACATCCTTGACCATTGCTACACAACTATCGAAGATGCCTCCAGCTCCATACTCCATCTGAGTTTTAGAAAATCAGACCACAACACTGTGTTCCTCCTCCCAGCTTACAAGCAGAATTTGAAAAATGAGTACAGAAAGTAGTGCAGTGCTGGTCTGAGGCAGCAGAAGAGCTTCTATAGGACCTGCTTGGACTCGGTGGACTGGTCCAGATTCCAGCCTCGGGCGACCGTCTGTGTGGAGTTTTCACATTCTCCCCGTGTCTGCGTGAGTTTCCTCCGGGTGCTCCGGTTTCCTCCCACAGTCCAAAGATGTGCAGGTCAGGGGGATTGGCCATGCTAAATTGCCCATAGTGTTCAGGGAAGTGTAGATAAGGTGGGTTATAGGGGGATGGGTCTGGGTGGGATGCTCTGAGGGTCAGTGTGGACTTGTTGGGCTGAAGGGCCTGTTTCCACACTGTAGGAATTCTATGATTCTATGATTCTATGATTCAAGAGCTCAGTGGCCAACCTAATGAGTATGCCACTACCAATACAGACTTCATTAGTAAATGTGTAGAAGACTGCGCACCAAAGACATTTATCCAAATGTTCCCCAACTGGAAACCATGGATGAACCGGGAGATCCATTGCCTACAGCTCTGCCTTCCACACCATAATTACAACTGAACTAATATCCAAACTCTGAGACCTAATGTCTTAGCTGTGCCCTCTGCAGCTGGATCCTCGACTTTCTGACTCACAAACTGCAATCATAGGAGTAGGCAACAACATCTCCTCCATAATAATCCTTGACACTGGTATCCCGCAAGACTGCATACTCAACCTTTACCATATTCCCTGTACACTCACGACTGTGTCACCAAATTTCACCTTAACACCATCTACAAGTTCACTGATGTCACCACTGTTATAGGCTGGATCTCAACAATGATGAGATAGAATGCAGGAAAGAGATAGAGTTGCTTAGCGGCCTAGTGTAAAGATAACAATCTCTCCCTTAACGTGAGCAAAATGAAAGAGCTGATCATTGACTTCAGGAAGCAAGGTGGAGGGCATGCCCCTGTCTATATCAATGGTGCTAAGGTGGAGATTGTCGGGAGCATCATGTTCCTAGGAGTGATGATCACCAACGTCTGTCCTGGTCCACCCACATTGATGCAATGGTTAAGTAAACACATCAACTCCTCTACTTCCGCAGGAGGCTAAGGATATTCGGCATGTCTGTAAAGACTCTTACCAATTTTTATAGATGCACTATAGAAAGCATTCTATCTGGATATATCGTGACTTGGTACGGCAACTGGTCTGCCCAGGACCATAAGAAACTACAGAGAGTTGCAAACACAGCCCAGAACCTCACACAAGCCAACCTTCCATCTATTGACTCCATCTATACTTAGGAAGGCAGTCAACATAATCAAAAACCCCACCCACCTCACTTACAATCTCTTCCAACCTCTCCCATCAGGCAGAAGATACAAAAGCTGAAACACATGTACCAACAGATTCAAGAACAGTTTCTATTAGATTTCTGAATGGACCTCTGAGATTTCAAATTTAATGTTGATCTTGCTCTTTGTGCACCTTCTTTGCAGCCATAAATTTGTATTCCTTGCTCTGTTCTATCACCCTATGATCTTTGTATGGTATGATCTGCCTGTACTGCATGCAAAACAAAACTTTTCACTGTACCTTCTGACTATAATAAATCAAATCAAAACAAATGATATTACCACTAAGCCTCCAACCTGGTAACACAAATGCAAGTTTGGCTTGCTCCAAAAAGCACCTTAGTTTGCTAAATATCCTGCCTGACTACAATATTTTAGTTGAGATTGTTAATAATAATTTTTCTTATTCCCTCCTCTGTTAAGTCCAGAGAATTTTCAGATAACACAAATTAAAACATCATTTGATGGACTCTCTTTAAGCTATATCTTTCTGTTTCTTTTTCTTATACTTTAAAATATTTAAAATGGCACCAGATTGACAGCTTTTCACTATTTTTCTTACACATGTGACAATGAATCTTTCATTCATTTATTCATGTATTGAACCAAGGGCATTCAAACTTGGATGCCTCAGGTCATCACACTTCTGTCCTCCTCAATTGATATTGGGCTGCCATATTTATAACATACTGTCTCAGTATATCTCTTGCTGTGAATTTATAAAGAAACAAATGGAAGGCTAACAGTACCTAGAAGAAAATAATAGCCTAAATATTTGATGCTGCCGTGTCCATGTTTCAGGCACAAAGTAGATACCAGTGCATTCAATAAATGCAAAACACAGCAGATACTGGAAATCTGTAGCAAACACAGAGGACATTGGAGAAACTCAGCAGGTCTGGCAATATCTGCGGACAGAGAAACAGGGTTAACATTTTGAGTCACAAAAAACAGAAGTTGCTGGAAAAGCTCAGTAAGTCTGGCAGCATTCATGAAGAAAAAATCAGAGTTAATGTTTCGGGTCCGGTGACCCTTTCTCAGAACCGGACCTGAAACGTTAACTGATTTTTTCTTCACAGATGCTGCCAGACCTGCTGAGATTTTCCAGAAACTTCTGTTTTTGTTTCTGATTTAAACCATCTGCAGTTCTTTCAGTTTTTATTAACATTTTGAGTCCTGCTTGACTCTGCTTCAGAATGGAAAGGTGTTGAAAAAGATTTAATTATATTTTTGACAAAGGCAGAGGATCGGTGCAAAAGGGTTGTTAATGGTGGAGAAAGAGAGAAAAAAGATATAAAATGGGTGTGAGTTAAGGTACGAAAGGGAAAGAATTGTCCCTTTCTACTAAATGCAAAGTAAATAAAAGATAAAAGACAAGGTTATGGGGTGGGGAGAGAATGTAGGAAAAATGGAGAACAGACATAATGTGGTCAGTTTCTGAAATTACTGAATTCAATGTTGAGATCTTGAGGGTGTAAAGTGCATAAGCAGAAAAAAGGGTCTGTTCCTTATGTATTTCCTCTGTCTAGATAGGTGTAGATAAAGAGGAGGAGGCTCATATGGATTATTAATGCTGACATAGTCTATTTGGGCCAAACAGCCTGTTTCTTTCCTGTGTATTTGGGGAGAGGGCATGGAATTCTAATATGGATGAGCTCACGGATTTGGATTCAGGTGCAAGGTGAAGTCTATGAAAAATATAGGCTTGACAGGAAGGCACCTTCAATCACCTGACTTTCACATCTCACATCACACTTCAGCATAGCATCGCGTGTATGAGCAGTCCTATTGAGAAAGGCGGATTGTTCATTACTCAATTAGAGTGATATTGATGCTGCTCCAGTCGAAGCAATATGAGAAGACAACGCTAAAGTGAAGGGCTAAAACAATAATAATAAATATGCCATTACATACTCAATACTCAGAGCTTCTCCAGAAAGAATATATTTGCTTTGGAAGAGGTTCAAAGAATATTCACGCAGATGATTCCTGGGATGAGGAATTTGTTTTGTGAGGACAGGTTGAGTAGGCTGTGTCTATACAGAGTGGAGTTTAGATAAATGAGAGGAGATCTTATTGAACGGGTTTAACAGTAACGCTGAGAGGACATTTCCTCTTGCAGGGCAATTAAGTACCAGGAGGCACAGTTTAAAGATAAAGCAGTACAGAACTTTGAGTGCTGGTGACAAAAAGTCATTTTATTGAAGCTTTTCATTTTGCGTTCATCACAATTGATTTGATCAGGGGTATAAATGGACAGGTGGAAATTGATATAAACACCGAGCTAGCAATGAGGAAAATTCATGGTCATCACCCTCACAAACTATAAAATCCAAGAAGTGAATCAATCTTTGTAGCAAAATAAAGCCAAGAACTATGGGTGTGGAGATCTGAAACAAAAACAGAAATTGCTGGTGAAAATCAGCAGGCCTGCCAGCATCTGTGGGGAAAAAATGCAGAGTTAATGTTTTGTGTCTAGTGAGTCTTCATTAGAACGGTACAAATTGGCATTAGGAATATTCACATTGAAGACCACTGTTAGATTACTTCTATTTATAAGTTATCAGGTCCACCCACCTTATCTGATAGTGCCTGGATAGCTAGCTCAACCCATAAAAATGTTGATTGAATATGAATGTTAGTCTGTCTTGCAGACACCTAAAGAGGATGGAGGCGTCTAAGCAACTGCCTGTAACTCATAGACTTTGACTTCCACAGGAGAGAGGAGATCAGTAGACCAGTGCAGTTCACAGGAAAATGTCACTGGCAGAGATGCTACAGTGATTTCTGCATTATGGGCCCCTCAGCACTGCTTCAAAAATCTTAAAATCCTATCTTGCGTAAAAAATGTTCACGGAGCTGTCTGTTCAAGGAACTAACTTGTTGGACAGTTCTGGGAGATTAGTATTCATGAAATAGTTTTCTGTTTACCATCTATTTATTATGACCACAGAATGCAAATTTCAACATACACCCATTCATCAAAAAGAGGTTTCATTCAAACTTCAATTGCGTGGCAGAGTTATTTCCAACATTATCATCTCAGCCTTTGCTGCTAAAATCTATGATTCTTTTTTCAATCCTTCAAAATATTCAGTGAGATACCTTCTTTCAGTGCCAAACATACACAGAATGAAATGCAAAAGTTGTTTTTTTTAAGCAAAATGATATGTCAGACAGTTCAGGTTATGTTACCAGAGGTGGGTGTTTGGTATTGACAGAGTGTACAGTTGTCACTCGATGTTCATACTTCTAATATTTTCACAACTGCTAACTAAAAAAAAAAATAAATCACAGGATTATGTTCTTATCTTTTCCATTGATTTTAATTGTAGTTTCTTCAAATTTTCTGGAATTCTGTGACTTCCTAATACTTGCTGCATTAGTGTTCTTGAGTTTGGCTTTAATTGCCTAAATTACTGTAGTCACTCCATCAGCTCAATGCCTGTCCAAAACATTCAAAGTTATGTCTTATTAATTGTTATCTAGTTTCATCAGCCAGTTTTTGGTTTTACATTTTTCGTCATGGGGTGTGGGCACCATGGCTGGACCAGCTGTTAATTCTCATTCCTAATTAATCGTGTTTGAGGAGGTGATGATGAGTTGATTTTGTGAATCACTATTGTTGTTGTGGCACAGGTAAACTCATTAGACTATTAGGAAATATTCCAGGGTTTTGGCTCAGCCGCAATGGAGGAATGTTAACATAGTCCCATGTCAGGGTGCTTGGAGGTAGTCATATTCCCATGCATCTGCTATTATTGACCTTCCAGGTAGAAGGTCATTAGTTGGGAAAATGCTGTTGGAAAAGCATTAGTGCATTACTGCAGTGCATCTTGTAGGTAGTAAGAACCTGTATCTACTGTGTATCAGTAATTGAGGGAGGGAATGTTGAAGATGGTGGATGGGCAGCCGATCAAGCAAGCTGCTTTCTCCTGGATGGTGTTGAACCACTTGAATATAGTTGGAGTTGCTCTCATCCAGGTAAGTGGAGAATATTCTATCACATGCTTGACTTGTGCCTTTTTGACAGACTGGGGAGCTTTGAGCTGAGTTACTCAATGTCGGATTCCTAGCCTCGGACTTGCTGTTGCGGCCATATTTTCTGGTTAATAGTAAACTCCAGGCTGTTGATAGGAGGAGAATTCAGCGATAGCAGTGCCATTGAAGAAAGATCATTGAACCCGAAATTTTAACTATGCTTTCCCTCCATTGATGTTGCCAGATCTGCTGAATTTCTCCAGTAATTCCTGTTTTTGTATTATTGATTTTCTTTTGTTGGGGATGATGAGTATCTGCCATTTGTGTGGCATGTATTAGTGAGGGTTTTGCCATTGAATATTTTTCAGCTTCTAATTTTCACTCAATCATTTTCTCATGAATACAGTTTGTGTCCTCCTTTTGACTTGGCTTTCATCTCCAATAGTTCTGACATGAAAACTGCATGGAATTCAACACACCCATGGAATCTGTTTTTTTTGTTCAAAATCCATTGTAATATTACCTCCCTCTGTCCCAACAGTGATCTACTTGTGTGGGTCGACTTCCAGTACATTTCTTGGCATGCCAATAAGACTGTGTCTTTCACACAGTTTTTGAAAAAATTCCTTTCAGAATAAAGTAATGAACACTTCAACATAGAAAAGGCAATGGATATTTGGAACTCACTACAACACGCTGCTGAGGCTAAGTTCAGCAAAAACTTGAAAACTGAGATTGATACATTTTATCACTTAAGCATATTAAGAGTCACAGAAACAAGTAGGTTATTTTAAAATACAGTATAGTATTATCAAAATGTCAGAAGAGGATTGAGGGACTGAATGGCTTTTTTCTTGTTTTCAGTTTCCACTTTGCTACTTTATGTGAGGAAACACTGCTTAGGTGAGAGTCATACAATGTGACTGTATTGATAGAATACAGAATCTTCAACTGTCCAGGCAGCAATTTGTGCTGTTCAAAAGTGTTAGGAAATCCAAAAATGATCAGGATGAGAGAATTGATCATTGCCTGTTGTTACTCCCTGGTAAATTTGAAACCAATGGAAGTTACAGCCTCATTCAAGCAGTAGGACATTTTCTGGATCAGCATGAATGGAATTTGTCTGAAGGTAACCACTTCGATCAGGCCTCATGCTTCTTCAAACTATTATTGCATGTCTCAAAATAAATTGTCAGCTGATAGCTCTAAGTGGTTCAATTCTGAGCAATGACCAATAAGTAACATTTTAAAATATTCACTTTAAACAAACAGTGAAAACATTAATCAAAGACTGGGAGCATTTTGACACTTATTTACTGTTTGGTGGAGCTGTGTCTCAAGTCAACAGAAGGCATGTTGACCTTTTAGCTCTTTGCAGATTTCATACCATTTTATTTGAATATTGTGCTTTTATTTGAACATATTGGGAAGGAAACTTGTTAGCATGCTGTACTCATTCTGAATTTACAATGAGGTTCTTGCTTCTAAATATTTTAAATTACTTTATCAAGCAGGTGCTGAACAGTGGGAATCGAATCTATGTTATTCAGAGATAAAATGCAAACTACTCTTTGTAGAGCAATGGCAAAGGTTTCTCTTCTTTCTGGAGCAGTTATGTGGCAAACGATCACAGTTGTGGATGAGACAAGAGGAGGAGGTGCAATAAAATCAGGCAAGATGACCAAAGATATGGCTGAACAAACTGGAGTCTTTTTAATAATCGGGCAAAATATCACGTCGTAAGGTCATTTACAAGGAGGGATCCAAAATGTGGGGTCAAGTGGCTAAAGTACGCTGACACTGATGGTATAATTGAGGGAGGGTAATAATACATCACAGCAGCGTACAACAGAACTAAATCGCTTGCACCCTAAAATCAAAGATTAACTTTGTCAGCAGGATCATGACTCTGAAATGCTGAATGCACAGTTCTGATCCTTCCATTTGTTACTCTACATACATCACATGGACCGCACAGTGTCCTCAAGTTAGGCAAAGGAAGGTGGGATATTCTTCCTGAACATAATTTCCTGGTGCTCAGACATGGCGAACCTGGCAAGCCATTGCTCCCTGGACCTAGAATACCTTACAGTAAAATGCCGTCCCTACTATCTGCCACGCGAGTTCACCTCCGCCATCCTGTCAGCAGTCTACATACCACCCCATGCGGATGTGAAGAGTGCCTTAGATGAAATTTACACCACCCCAAACACTCTGGAGACAAAATTCCCCGAGGCCTTATTCATTGTGGCCGATGACCTCAACAAAGCCAACCTCAAGGGGGCGCTGTCAATGTACCACCAACATATCTCCTGCCCCACCAGAGGACCGAACATCCTGCACCACTGCTACACAACCATCAAAGACAACCACTGCTCCATTTCCCCACTCACTGTTTGGAAAATCAGATCACAGTGCTGTGTTCCTCCTCCCAGCTTACAACCAGAAGCTGAAACAGGAGGATCCTTCACAAAAAGTAGTATAATGCTGGTCTGAGGCAACGGAACAGTGTCTCCAGGACTGCTTGGAATCTGTGGACTGCACCACATTCAAGTACACAGCAGAAAACTTAGACAAGTACACCATCATCATCATAGACTTCATTAGCAAGTGCGTGGTGGATTGTTTACCAAAGAAGTGAATCTGGGTGTACCCTAACCAGAATCCTTTGACTAACTGGGAAATCCACAGCCTACTGAAGACCAGGCATGCAGCATTCAAGTTGGAAGACCCAGCCCTATACAGAAAATCCAGGTTTGACCTCCACAAAGCCATCAGAGATGCCAAGAGGCAGTACCAGACTAGGTTAGAGGCTTAAACCAACCATACAGACTCCCGCCACCTGTGGTAAGGCCTAACCAGCATTACGTGTTATGAAATGAAGCAGAACAAGATCGTGGACAGAGAGACATCCCTCCCCGATGCGCCCTAAGCTCGGTTGAGCAGAATACCAGCAGCGTGGTGACGCCTGCCCCAACAGCCCCACTGTGCCCACTGTCACCGTTGCAGACATCAGGTCGGTCCTTCTGGGAGTCAACCCAAGGAAAACGACAGGCCCGGATGGAGCCCTGGGCGAGCATGCGGACCAACCAACAGTGGCATTGACAGACAACGTCAGCCTCTCCCTCCTACAAGCTGAAGTCCCCACCTGTTTCAAGAAGACCACCATCACCTCTGTACCTAAGAAAGCATGTTCAATGTGCCTTAATGACTATTGCCCAGTGGCTCTAACCTCCATAATCATGAAGTGCTTCGAAAGGCTGGTCATGGCCCACATCAACTCTAGTCTCCCAGCCTGTCTCAAATTTGCCTACCGATGTAACAGTTCCACAGCGGACGCAATTTCCCTAGCCTTGCACTCATCCTTGGAACACATGGACAACAAGGACACCTACATCAGACTCCTGCTCATCGACTACAGCTCCACCTTCAATGCCATTATCCCTTCCAGCCTCCTCTCAAATCTCCGTGACTGAGGTCTCGGCTCCACCTCTGCAACTGGATCCTCAACTTTCGGGCCCACAGAACACAATCAGTGAAGATAGACAACTGCACCTCCTCCACAATAACATTCAAGACTGGATTCCCCCAAGAATGCGTTCTCAGCCCCCTACTGTGTTCCCTGTACATCCACAACTGTGTTGCCAAATTCCAAATGAAAACCATCTACAAATTTGCTGATGACACCACTGTGGTAGGATGGACATCAAACTATGACAAGTCAGAATACAGAAAGAAGATAGAGGGCTTGGTGATGTGGCGCAATGATAACAACCTCTCTCTCAACATTGGCAAAACTAAAGAACTGATCATTGCCTCCATTTACATCAACGGAGTGGAGGTTGAGAGAGTGGAGAGCATCATGTTCCTAGGAGTGACAATAACTGACAACATGTCCTGAACATTTCACGTAGATGTGACAGTCAAGAAGGCACGGCAACGCCTCTTCTTCCTCAGGCAGCTCAGGAAATTTAGCATATCCAGAAGGTCTCTCACCAATTTTTGCAGATGCATTATTTAAAGCATACTGTCCAGATGCATAGCGCCTGGTAGGGCAACTGCACTGCCCAGGACTGTAAGAAACTACAGAAGGTGATGTGAACAGCCCAGACCATCACGGAATCCAACCCTCCATCCACAGACACCATTTACATGGTCCATTGTTGCAGAAAGGCTGCCAACATCATCCCAGACCCATCACACCCTGGTGATGCTCTCCTAAAACCTCTTCCACCAGAAGATACCGAAGCTTGAAAACACACACCAGCAGGTTCAATGACAGCTTTTTTCTGGCTGTTATCAGACAGATGAATGGACTTTCTAACTTCAAATAATGCTGATCTTGCTAATGTTGATCTTGGCTAGCGCACACCCTGTGCAATGTAACTTGTATGCCACTGTCTAGTTTTTTTTCACCTGTATATCCTTGCTTACTATGATCTGCTTGTACTGCTTATAAACAAAGCTTTTCACTATATTTAGGTACACATGACAATAACTCAATCAAATAAAATCTATTTGATTTAAGCTACTATAGTTTACATGGGACTGTATAGAATATGACACAGAAATAGACCATTCAGCCCAATTAGTCCATGGTGGTGTTTATGTTCCACTAGGGCTTCATCCTACTTTACCCCATCTAAATGTTTCACTGTAGTTTTCTAGTGTCTTCTCCCTCAAATGTCTGTCTTACTTCTTTTTAAATTCACCTGTACTATTCAATTCAAGCAGACCCTGGGTTCATGAGTTTTATATTCTTGTCTCTCTTTGGGTTTAGATGTTCAATCTGAATTGCCCATCGCATTTCTTGATGACTATGTTACACTGATAGCTTATTGATATGCACTTCCCATTGAGAGGAAACATTCTCTCTGTATCCACTCCATTAAAACCTCTCATAATTTCAAAGACCTCTATTAGGTTCCCCCTCAATCCTCATTATTCAAGAAAAAAGACATACACCCACTGTTAAATGTTTCCTGAAGTGTATGTTTCCTGATACCAGCCTTGCAAACCCCCTCTATGTCTGAGCTACCAAGATAAATTAAAAGAATGAGACTTTAGACAATTGTAGTCTTAGACTGATTTGATTGTGTTTTATAAGATAGAAGGGATCAGATTGTTTTACAGTTGACAGTTTGTTTCAGTTAAATCATTTAGGGAGAACTAGTAGCCACAATTTTAAGTTGTACAAGGCGAGATCTAACTTAGATGTCAGGAGACATTATTTTCCCAGTGAATCGTCAGTGAATAGTGGAACAGACTGACAAATTGTGTGGTGAATGCTAATCCACTGAATTCCTCCAAGCATGAGCCAGTGCTGTTTTGCCTAGAGTAGAGATTACCACATATGGTACCAGATAGAGTTGTCAAGACCAGGATGACATCTTGGATTTGTTTCAATTGTCAAAAGAAGACAAGTTTCCCAGACATTTTTCCTGATACCAAAATGATTTTTATCTGCTTTTCTCTTGCCTTCTTCCAGAAGATGCTATTATGGGCAAGGTGTAGAGTGACCCACATTAGTATGGGAGAGGCGAGACAGATCAACAGGTCATCTTCTGCCTGTCAACATTTGTATTGTCATCTTGTGTATAGGAGTTCGATTAAATTTTCCTAACGTTGGAGGCAGGGATTTGTTTGCACATATAATTTGAGGTTTTATGCCATTGGTTATTCTAGTGACAGTATCAAGTTATTACATAAGACAAGATTTTATATTACTGTAAACATAGAACATAGAACAGTACAGTACAGGAACAGGCCCTTCAGCCCATGATGTTGTGCCGAACATGAAGCCAAATTAAACTAATCCTTTCTGCCTGCCATTGGTCCATATCCCTCCATTCCTTGCATATTCATGTGCTTATCTAAAAGTCCCTTAAATGCCCCTATTGCATCTGCCTCCACTACCACCCCTGGCGGTGCATTCCAGATCCTACCACTCTCTGTGTAAAAAACTTGCCCCTCACATCTCCTTTAAACTTTCCCCTCTCACCTTAAATGCATGCTGTCTAGTATTAGACATTACAAATCTGGGAAAAAATATTCTGACCATCAACTCTATCTATGCATCTCATAACTTTATAGACTTCTATCAAGTCTCCCCTCAGCCTGGGCCACTCAAGAGAAAACAACCCGAGTTTATCTAGCCTCTCCTTATAGCTCATACCCTCCAAACCAGGCAGCATCTGAAGAAGGGTCTAGGCCCGAAACATTAGCCTTCCTGCTCCTCTGATGCTGCTTGGCCTGCTGTGTTCATCCAGCTCTACACCTTGTTATCTCAGATTCTCCAGCATCTGCAGTTCCTCCTATCTCTGAAACAGCATCCTGGTAAACCTCTTCTGCACCCTCTCCAAAGCCTTCACAACCTTCCTGTAATGTGGTGACCAGAACTGAACGCAGTACTCTAAATGTGGCCTAACCAAGTCTTATAAAGCTGCGACGTGACATCCTGACTCTTGTACTCAACTCCTCGACCAATAAAGGCAAGCATGCCATACGCCTTCTTTACTATCCTATCTACTTGCATGGCAACTTTGAGGGAGCTATGGATTTGAACCCCAAGATCCTTCTGCACATCAATATTGTTCAGAGTACTGCCATTAACTGTATACTTTTCCTTAACATTTGATCTCCCAAAGTGCAGTACCTCATGCTTACCTGGATTAAACTCCATCTGCCATTTCTCTGCACATATCTACAACTGATCTATATTCCACTGTATCCTTTGACAACCTTCTACACTATCCACAACTCCGCTATCTTTGTATCATTTGCAGACTTACTAACCCACCCACCTACATTTTCATCCAAGTCATTTATATATAATACAAACAGCAGAAGCCCCAGTACAGGTCTCTGTGGAACACCACTAGTCATGGACCTCCAGCCTGGAAAAAACCCTTCCACCAATACTTTCTGTTTTCTATGGGCAAGCCAATTTTGAATCTACGTGACCAAGTCACTGTGGATCCCGTGCATCTTAGTCCTCTTGATGAGCCTACCGTGAGGGACCTTGTCGAAAGCCTTACCAAAATCCATTTAAGCAACATCCACTGCTCTACCCTCATCGATCACTTTTGTCACCTCCTCGAAAATTTCAATCAAGTTAGTAAGACATGACTTTCCCTGCACAAAGCCATGCTGACTGTCCCTAATTAGGCCATGCTTTTCAAAATATGCATAAATCCTATCCCTAAGAATTCTCTCAAACGGCTTCACAACCATCACCGGTCTGTAGTTTCCTGGATTATCCCTATTTCCCTTCTTGAACAGAGGAACAATGTTAGCTACTTGCCAGTCCTCTGGGATTTCCCCAGTGGCTAGCAAGGATACAAAGATCCTGGTAGAGGCCCCAAAATCTCCTCTCTTGCCTCTGTCAATAACCTGGTGTAGATACCATCAGGTCCTGGGGACTTATACACCTTAATGCTCTTCAAGAGATCCAACACAACTTCTTTCTTGATCTCAAAATTCCCTCGCATATTAGCATGCTCCACACAAATCTCACTATCCTCTATATCCTTCTCTTGGGTGAATACCGATGCAAAATACTCACTTAGGATCTCATGTATATTCTCTGCCTCCAAGCACAAGTCCCCTCCTTTATCTTTGAGTGGTCCTACCTTCTCCCTAGTTATCCTCTTGTTTTTAATGTATCTATAGAATGCCTTGGGATTCTTTTTAACTCTGCTTACAGTATCCGTCCCATACTTCAAAAGAAAATAAATATTCAAAATGCAATCTAAACTGCTAAAAATAACTTCTTCGGCAAACCTCATAGCTTTAACTCAGTGTTTCAAACTAACAGAAAACACTTATTTAATTCCATCTAATAGAACTGGGACAAAATCCAACTTCTCTGTTGACATTAGGACAGCCCATTTGACAAAGAAGATCAATAATTACAGTTAAATAAGACTTTGCTCATAAAAACATTTTATTAGACGAAGCAAGAAATATTATAGAAGGTCGATGCTATGAAATTTGTATTGGTAATGCCATTGTTTGGGTTTATTTGATGCCATTTTGTGTCATCAATTGTGTCCACAGAGTACGCACTCAACTGTTGCGTTAATTATGCCAAATGCTATGTTAGGATGGAAGAACAGGTCTTAGTATATGTGCATTTAATCTGTGGGCAGATTCTAACATCAATCAGCACACAATGAGTTGACACCAGAGCTCAGTTTAAGTTCAACTATCTTTGCAATGCTCTCTTTCAACTTTTAACTCAGACACACTTTCAGCAGCCTGACATACTCCCCCAGCTGTGGCAATTAAAGGGTTCATAAATTACAACAAGCTGATGGATGTTATCTATTGCTTTGCTTCTACAAGTATTTGGCGCTTTCTCTAATTTTTGTGAAAGTCAACATGACATGGTGCAGCAGATATCGAATGAGGTTTTGCTAACTTTGACTCTTCTGCATGAACTAATTGCTCCAGATATGAACGTACTCTTACATAGTTCCCTGAGATAGTGTAGGATTTGGAGCCACACAGAGAAAAACAAACTTCTGGAAGAGGGAGGAGAAGACCTTTCAGCAATAGACCATTTTTAGCCAAGATATTCAGGAAGAAATTCAAAGCCATCCTTCTGCCTTTCCTGGATCAGTTTCAGCTTTCATGAATGGATATGATTGTCAAGAATGCATACAGCATGGTTGCCTTCATTGGCCAGGGCTTCGAATATAAAATTTGGCAAGTTATGTTACAGCTGTATAAAACTTTAGTTTGGCTACATTTGGAATATTGCATGCAGTTCTGGTCACCACACTAACAGGATGACTTGGAAAGACTGCAGAGGAGGTTTAGCAGGATGTTGCCTGGTCTGAGGGTTTAGGTTATGAGGAGAGGTCAAATAAGCTCGGATTGTTTTTACTGAAAATGTGGAGGCTGAGGGCAACCTGATAGAGGTCCACAAAATTATGAGAGGCATAGATAGGGTGGATAGTCAGAGGCTTTTTCCCAGGGTGGAAAAGTCAACTACAAGATGGCATAGGTTCAAGGGGGAAGGGGAAAGTTTAGAGGAAATGGGCGAGGAAAATTTTTCACACAGAGGATGGTGGATGCCTGGAACGCACTGCCATTGGAGGTGGTGGAAGAAGGCATGTTAGTAACGTTTAAGGTGTATCGTGATAGATGCATGAACAGGAGGCAAATCGAGGGATAGAAACTCTTATGGGCAACAAGTAAGGGGTCAAAATAAAGATTAGGAATTGGTGCAGTCTTGGGCCAAAGGGCCTGGTCCTCTGCTGTATTGTATTGTATTCATAAAACCCTTCCTCTTTAATTGGTGCAAATCAGCTTTGAACAGTGCAGTTTCGGTTTAATTAGTACAAACCACTTGTGATGCTGGTCCTCAGTTGATATGTTCAGCCGATCAGTGACAATGGTTATCACTGTCTGCCGATTAAGAACAATGTACATGTGTAGCCTGCATTGCAGTCATCAGGAGCAATGGATTAATTATGTATTAATTATGCATCATGTCTCGCTCTGGAAAGCAAGTGGTGTAGGATGGTTCTGAAGCAAATCTTTACTCTATCTAACATTTATTTACAGAGTGTAACATTGCAAGTATTCAGCTCCTGACTCAGCGAGACCACGATTTCAGCTCTTAATATGTGCTCAAGTGGAATCCCGATTAATGCCACCACATACCAACTGAAAATTAAACACAATTGACAGACAGTTAAAGTCTTCTTTTGCTGGGAGGAAGTTGGTGGACTAATTGAATTTACCTCCCTAACTCTTTCAGATAAAATCATGGCCTGAGCTGTCAATCATTTGCCTGGGATTTCTCTGACATGTCCCTCAGAAGTGATTACCAATTGTACTCAATTTTGTATACATTTCTTGTTTTAAAAACTAAAAGTTTTTTTTAAAGTTTAAAATAAGAAAGAACAATTGTTAATCATTTGAACCTGTGCGGAACTTGCAACCTGTTCCTAGAGGGTAGGTGATTAGCATCCAATCCCGCCTCGTCCACATCACTTTAAAGGAGCTGTTATTCTTTTGGCAACATCTTCCAAATCTGTGGCTTTTATACCTAGAGGCAGAACAGTAGATGCATGTAAACACGACTTGCAAGTTCCCCTCAATATCATACACCACCCTGACTTGGAGCTACATTACTGTTCCCCACTGTCACTGAGTGAAAACCCCAGAACTCACTGTCTAATGGTATTCTGAATGTATCTTGCCAATAGTGCCTACATTCCAGAACACATAAAACAAAATATGGTAAGTTCATGAAATCAAATAAGATTACTACAAATAGTGACATTTATGAAGTCAATTAAATATGTTATAGTCACAAGCTGCCTTAGAGATGTCATCTGCTTCAACCTTTTTTCACAAAACACAATTACAAGGCTATTTTATAGCCCAGTGCTACTTGAATACCATCCCCATGAAAACTCAGTCCTAGAGTTCATCATCTTAAGTGCAAAAGTTCCTTTAATTAGTTAGATGTAACTTACATCCTATTTGGCTGAGTGTGATAAAATAACTGAAAGGCGTACGCAAAATGTGAAAGAAAACATTTTTTTCTTAACTATAGAATGTAAATTGAGATGTTTACATGCTTGTAGTTTTCAACCTGCTCTTTGCATAGCTGTTTTATATACAATGATGGTGACTGTACTTCACAGACTTAACATCTGAAGAAGTACAGAAACTGAGCTCACCATGTGAGTCATATTACTCTACAGCAGGAGTACTGAAGCACATGGTCTATGTGTCTAGTTTTTTGCTACTTCTTTTCTGCTGCTCCTAATCTGGTAGTGCATATGACATGAGAGTACCTGTTGGTGAGATTAGAGAGAAGTGTTTGAGTTTCTTTCTACAGATAAATATGGAAGGTTTCAATCACCATCCTAATCACAGAAAAATACTATGGATGCTGCAAATCTGATATACGGAAAATGCTAGTGAAACTCGAAAGGTCTGACATCTGTGGACAGAGAAACAATATTAATGTTTTAAATATAATGTGACTATTCTTTACGAATGAAAAGTCTTAGAAAATGTTATTTTTTATATCTTTGACAGAGTCGGCGGAGGAGAAAGGGGAACAGATGGTGTGGAGGCCCAGTGCAAAAGACAAAGGGATTGCTAATTGTGATAAAAGAAAAATAACAATGTAAAATTCACAAAATAATTTATACTCATTTTACATATGTATTTATTTTTCACCACAATCAGTAACCTTTTTCTGATTTTTTTTGCCATCTGTCCAACTGTTCCTCTCATTCCACCTCCACCTCTGTAAGAAGTATAAAAAATATCACTTCCCAACCTTTTCCAGTTCTGAACAAATCATAGTGGACTCAAAATGTTAACTCTGATCTGAGGAGATGGGGGTTGGCTCCCCTCTTTTTAGCCGCCCCTCAGTCGGTTGCCATAAATATTTTTATTTCCTTTTGGCCTGCAACTGACACACTTTCATAGAGTCATAGAGATATACAGCATGGAATCAGACCCTTTGGTCCAACTTGTCCATGCCAGCCTGATATCCTAAATAAATCTAGTCTTATTTGCCAGCATTTGGCCCATATCCCGATAAACCCTTCCTCTTTGTGTACCATTCAGGTCCCTTTTAAATGTTATAATTATACCAGCCTCCACCACTTCCTCGGGTGGCTCATTCCATACACGCACCACCCTCTGTGTGAAAACGTTGCCCTTTAGGTCCCTTTTAAATCTTTCCCCTCTCACCTTAAACCTATGCCCCCTAGTTTTGGACTTTCCCACCCAGGGAAAAGACCTTGTCTGTTTACACTATCCATGTCCCTCATGATTTTATAAACCTCTATAATGTCACCCCTCAGCCTTCCATGCTCCAGGGAAAATAGCCCCAGTCTATTCAACCTCTGCCTATAGCTCAAACCCTCTAAGCCTGGCAACATCCTTGTAAATATTTTCTGAACCCTTTCAAGTTTCACAACATCCTTCCTATTGCAGAGGGACCAGAATAGCATGCAGTATTCCAATAGTGGTCTAACCAACGTCCTATACAGCTACGACATGACCTCCCAACTCCTATACTCAATGCACTGACCACAGGCAAGTATATCAAACACTTTCTTCACTATCCTATCTACCTGTGACTCTACTTTCAAGGAACTTTGAACCCACATGCCAAGGTCTTTTTGTTCAGCAACACTCCCCAGGATCTTCCCATTAAGTGTATAAGTCCTGACATGACTTGCCATTCCAAAATGCAGCATCTCACATTTATCTAAATTAAACTCCATTTGCCAGTCCTAGGCCCATTGGTCCATCTGATCAAGATCCCATTGTACACTGAGGTAACCTTATTCGCTGTCCATTACTCCTCCAATTTTGGTGTCATCTGCAAACTTACTAACCATATCTTCTATATTCACGTCCAAATTATTTACATAAATGACGAAAAGCATTGGACCCAGCAATGATTCTTGTGGCACACTGCTGATCACAGGCCTCCAGTCTGAAAAGCCTTCTATGTTTGCGCCAGTTCAGTATCCAAATAGCTAGTTCTCTCTCTATTCCATACGATCTAACCTTGCTAACAAGTCTACTATGAGGAATGTTGTCAACAGCCTTACTGAAGTCTCTGTAGATCATGTCCACCACTCTGCACTCATCAATCCTTTTTGTTACTTCTTCAAAAAACTCAATCAAGTTAGCGAGACATAATTTCCCACGTACAAAGCCATGTTGACTATCCCTAATCAGTCCTTGCCTTTCCAAATGCATGTAAATACTGTCCCTCAGGATTCCCTCTGATAAGTTGCCCATCACCGATGTCAGGCTCACTGGTCTATAGTTCCCTGACTTTTCCTTACTACCTTTCTTAAATAGTGGCACCACAATAGCCAACCTCCAGTCTTCCGCCACCTCACCTGTGGCTATCGATGATATAAATATCTCAGCAAAGGGCTCAACAGTCGCTTCCCTAGATTCCCACAGAGTTATAGGGTACACCTGGTCATGTCCTGGGGATTTATGCATTTTAAGCTATCCAGCACCTCCTCCTCTGTAATATGGACATTTTCAAGATGGTTACCCTTTTGTCTTTAATTTATTTGTAGAATCATTTTGGATACTCCTTAACCCCACTTGCCAAAGCTATCTCATGTCCCTTTTTTGCCCTTCTGATTTCCCTCTTAAGTATACTCCTACTGCCTTTATATTCTTCGAGGGAATCTCTCATTAAAACATAATTTACAAAAGATGAAGGAGCTAATTACCATTTTGTTGAATCAAAATAAAAGGAATTTTATCACCTGTGAACCCAAAAAAATAAAGACACAACATCAAATTCACAAACTAACATGGCTAAAAATACAATTAAAAAGGGAGAGTCTCTTAGAGATATAAAAATAAAGGTTAGCTAGTTTAAAGAGTCCTCAGATTCTTTGAGGTGGCACATTCTTACCCTGAGACTATGATTGTTTAGTGGCTGACTGGTATCCTTAGCTGTAGCAGAATCAGTCGATATCTTTGCGTTCTCTGTAAATGATTGCTTTCCCATTTTACTTTTTCACTAGATGCCATATTCTGAGATGATGAGTTAAACAGCTAGGAATACAATAAGAAACAGATAAATTGATAGATAAAGAGATAGAGAGAATCTTCCAGTTTTTGTTAAAATCCATTTTTTCTTCTCTTTGTTGTGTTGTCCAAATGCAGATGTTGAAATGTAGTTCAGTCTGCATTCCTGTGTCTAGATGCATTGTCTTTCAAAGCTGGATAACTGGTCAGAGAGCCGTTCATCTCATAGTGTATGACATTACCATACAGGTGTGAATTAAAACAGAGTGGCAAATTTCTAAATGCAGATTCAGCTGTCTGATTAGGATACCTTTAGGTAAAAAAAATGTAAACTCAGTACAGAGATAGTAGGAACTGCAGATGCTGGAGAATCCGAGACAACAAGGTGCAGGGCTGGATGAACAGAGCAGGCCAAGCAGCATCATAGGAGCAGAAAGGCTGACGTTTTGGGCCTAGACCCTTCATCAGAAAAAGCTTTTTCTGATGAATGGTCTAGGCCCAAAACGTTAGCCTTTCTGCTCCTATGATGCTGCTTGGCCTGCTGTGTTCATCCAGCCCTGCACCTTGTTGTCTCGTAAACTCAGTACAGATGGTTTTGTTTATTCCATATGAGTTTCATGAATCTTGCATCAATCTTTGGTCAGGTGGGCTTGTCCAATTTCAACATTTAAAAGGCATCTGGTTGGGTATATGAATAGGAAGGGTTTAGAGGGATATGAGGCACATGCTGACAAATGGGATGAGATTAATTTAAGGTATCTGGTCAGCATGGAAAAGTTGGACGAAAGGTTCTGTTTCCATGCTGTATATCTCCATGACTCTATGACCACTACAACCATTTTAGATACATGTTTCTTCCTTTCAAACAAACAAAATCATGTCTTTTTTCCATGAAAGATCTCATGTATAACAATTAAATGATGTACATTAGCCCATATTTATCATCACCTGGTCACAAAAAAAAACTATTGGAAGTTCTTCAAAAAGCAAGATGTCCACATCCTCTTTTTGCTGAATTCAATGATCTTACCACACATTCTTTGCATTTGGTCATTCAGACATGAAGGAGATATTTAAGACCTAGGCTGTTACAGTGAAGAACTGTTAGTCAGATCCATATTAGTACAGTTGAGTTATGAAGGAAAACAAGAGAAATTTAGATTTTTTATGCTTGTAGAAGGCAGCTGTGATGGGGTTACACAAGGAGTATAGATATAATAGTAAGTCAGACAGTAAGATATATGTTCAACCTGATGAAAGGAAAAATTAGGACTAATGCCTGGAAATTCTTCTGTATGAACCAGTGAACACAAAATGTTTTGATTCATTGAAGAGAAATTTAGATGCTGTCATCAAGGTGTTTACTCTACACCTAGAGTGGGCAAAATATCCTTTCTCATTGCACTTATCTTACAGACATGTTCAAACAATAAATTCAGCATGGTAAATCACAATAAATAATAATGGGAAAATCCATTGTGAATAGCTGGGTAATATTTTGTCTTTTTTTAAGTTGAGCAGGGAAAGGAGAAACACATGTTCTTCTATAGACGATAAAACAAAGAAAAATCATTGAAACCTCTCCACAATTTTGGGGAATATCAAATAAAAACCACACATTTTAGAACATGTTCTTTGGTTATTTTAAAAACAGATTAGTTTTTGAAAGGTAAAATGCTAAACAAGGATAAAATCTGGAACTTGAGTTCTCTGAACGATTGTATATTTATAAGCCACTTCCTCCCATAAAATGTCCGTAAGTGTTTAAACATAGACACCAATCAAGAGAAAGGCTGGAACTTGTGAAGAGGTGAAACTGTAAAGGTATAGTTGTTGACAAAGAGCCTTTTGAAGATGGGAGAAGCAACAAATCAAACTGGTTTCGGGGATACAATTCCAGCAGATAAAAATATGATGACTGAACAGCATCGTAGATCAAGAGGGGAGGCATGCCATAAAGCCTTCTCACAAAACTTGATAAATAAAAAGTCACAAAAAACCTTACAGTGGCATGTATTAGAAGTTTCAAGGATAACAAACATTCACTCTGTTCCTGTGGTGCCCATCCTTTATGAAAGTGGAATTGTCAAGGCCAACAAGAAGGTGAAAAATACCAGCTCCACAATGTAATGTGTCGCCCTGACAACCATCTGAAGAGTACATCATTTTCCCTGAAAAATGCCACTTCCTGAGCAGAGAACACAACAATCAAGAAAAGCTCTTGGGTTCCTGTATATCTGTATGCTGAAGGCTGCTCAGGAGAAGACATATGTTACAGAAATACCTCCATTTTTAAAAAAATAGCTGACAAGAAAGAAAAATAAGACCAAGTGTCACCAGATTTAAAATTTTGAGTGCCACATTACTCTATGTTTTTGACAAGAATAGAAGTAGGTATGGAACAATTTCTATCTCATTCACTAATATTAATAAATAAATCAATATCAGTAAAAAGTGGAGAACATGACCTTAAACTCGGGTCTAATGTTTTCCTCAAATTGGAAAGTGAAAATATTCGCTGATATTCTTTTTTTTTCATATTTGTAAACTAAAGAATTGTAAGTGAAATAATTCCACAGAGGCCAGTATCCCATCACCAAGTCACCCTTTATTTACACATGCATAGCACTTGACACTGATCCAGCTTCCTCAGAGCCAACTCTTAGAGTGGACAGAACATCTGACACTTCTGTTTATAACTATCAGCCAGGGCTCCCTGATTGGACCATGTTAACGGTTCTATGAGGTCCACCTGGCTAACCTTGTTACAATCACTACAATTAGGGTATATTTTATTGTGAGCACTTTCTTTTATATGAAAATAAATTTTCTTTTGCAGTAATAATCAAGCTGCCTTTCTGACAGTTATACTGCTGGTTTGCACTCTTGTCCAGCTAGTGAAAGCTCCATTATGATGGGTAAATTGGCTCCAAAAGTAAGTTATATTTTGATGTCATCTCGGACACGTATTCTAACAGTATGATCAGTTTAATATTTGCAAAGGGTCCTGTCCTCTGCGGGGAAAATAAAACACTATCAGTTTGCTAACTTTGTGTTCAAGTTACGGAAATGTTTTGTTTCAATAGGAAGCCAATGTCATTGTGCATCGATGCAAAACGTGAGCTATAACAAATCTACAGGAATATTTGAAGCAGAAGGTTGATTACAATGTATGACACATTCCACCATTTTGTATCTGATGGCTGTTCTTCATAATGCATAGTTCATAGATTTTTAGACAACACAAAAGAAAGCTATTTGGCTCATTCTGTCCATTACAGTTAACAAAGATGTAACTGTACTAATCCCATTTTCCAGCCTTTGGCCCATAGTCCTGGGGACTGTGACAACACAAGTAAATATTTAAATATTGCTGAATGTTTATGAGAGTTTCTGCTTCAACAACCCTTTCAGACAGTGAATTCCAGATTCCCACCGCACTCTGAGTGAAAAATTTCTCCTCAACTCTCCTCTTAGCTTCCTACCTATTTGCTATTGTCCTGTGATTGACTTAAAAGAAAACATCAGGAAGAATTAGCCTGAGGTTCCTGATTATAGTGAGGTCAGCCACATGGATTTCATAGAATATGAGTTCTCTGATTGAAGTTGTTAATCTGATCCAGGAGCCCTGGATGATAGATAAGAACAGGAGTGCCAGAGGTTCTGTTCACAGTGGGAGCTGGATCAGTGTCAATGTAAATAAAGGGTGACTTGGTGACGAGATACTGGCCTCTGTGGAGTTATTACAGAGACATGAATGGACAGTGATGTAGATTTCCTGGCTTTTTGATAATGATTGACGGCAGTGAAATGCTCCAGGTATTATTTTAAAATAAGAGTCTCTTGTTTTATTGAAAATTTGTATTTGACAAGGTTCTTCACAAAGGCTGGGTGGCATACTTTGAGTTAATGCAGCAGTTAGCAACCATGTCAATATTAAGACACACTTAAATGAGACAAACAAGTCCACATTGCACCTAATTGTTTCAGTTGAATTAATTGCTCATAGCCGTTACATTTATTCCCATTTACTGTGCCATGGCAAAAATGGAGACATCAAGTGGTCGGTGAGGCTCTCCATGTCCTCCTCACTGTCTACCCAGCACCCATCTTGCAGGGGTCACCACGCGGCCCAGTCCTGGAGTGGAAGGCTGGTTGCTGGGGGCAGCAGCTGTTCATCCGCCCCCCTCCCCACCGCCCCACTAACACCCCTGCCACTGTGCAGGGCTCAGGTGAGGCAGTGAGTTGAATCCCTCTTCCCTGGGCCCAACTTCAATACAGGGCTGGTTCTGCATGCTGCAGCTCCTGAACTCCCCATATTGTCAGCTCCACTCTCCAGTGTGGTCCTGACAGTAGAAGAGGTGCATGATCTGATTGGCTCAGCCCAGCAAAAGGTGCGAAGATCAAAGGTGACAGACTCACTGACCACTGCTTCCTAAGAATTTCATAGTATACTTTTCACCCTGTCACTGCACACAATTGAAAGCTATTGGTTAATGGTAACCTTGAATTTTCTTTTTTATTCATTCACGAGATGAGGGCGTCATTGGCTAGGCCAGCATTTATTGCCCATCCCTAATTGCCCAGGGGTCAGTTAAGAGTCATTCACATAAATTTGACAAATTTAATCAGGACTAGAGAATCTTTCTGAATTTCACTGGCTCACCAACCCTATAAGAGGTTAAGTCTGACTGTGGGACAATTTACATCATCAAAGGAAGTGGAGCAATGTCGCATGATTTCGTTGTCTCTTGAAGTCCTCCAAGGTGAAGCCACAGTAAGATATTTCTTAAATAAAGTTAATGTTCTGTTTACCTCAGCAAGTTTTAAATATTTTTAAACAGCAAAACAAAACCAAGAATGTTATAATGCAAAGTGACCAAACGAGCTGAGCCCTCCATTTAAATCAGTTTCAACTGAGTCCCTGATAAGTGCCAATTACTTTAACCTTTGACCAAGAGATTAGGATAGTGCTTACTTGATGAAATAAACCAAAACAAAATAATACTTGGAGCTAAATTCATTACCTCTTGGAAGTGGATATAGTATCCGTGATATGTGACAAATACATATTGCTTGCATTGCAGACAGCATTCCATCTTTGATGCTGTCTCCTTATTCTAATTGCATTGTTGAGCTAGCATTAACCATGCTGTTGGTTGTCCAAACACATCAATAACGACTCAGTATCATGAGTCTAACCCACAACTCTAGATTGGGGCTTGAATAATATTGGAGGTAATAATTTCTGTCAAACTTCAAAATATTGGTACCCCAAAACACTAGTATTTAAAAATAGATGGTTTTACACACTCAACAGCAGCAAATGTTACCATTTACATTTTATTTTGTTTTCAACATATAGTTGAGAGAAGCATATAAAATAACCCTCATTCATGAATAATGTAAATTGTATGAGGTGAATACATTATCCGCTGTCTCATTAAAACCGAAAGAACTGCAGATGCTGTAAATCAGGAACAAAAACAAAGTTGCTGGAAAAGCTCAGCAGGTCTGGCAGCATCTGTGAAGGAAAAAACAGAGTTAACTTTTCGGGTCTGGTGTTCTGAGGAAGGGTCATCGGACCTAAAACGTTAGCTCTGTTTTTTCCTTCACAGATCCCGCGAGACCTGCTGAGCTTTTCCAGCCACCTTGTTTTTGTATCCGCTGTCTAATGTTCATTTTTGCCAACGTGCCATCCTGATTAGTTTTTCAGCACTACATCTTTTTGAGAAGCATTATCTATAAAGAGGTGAAGAATAAGTGCACTGATCCTTGGATAATGCATTTGTATTGAGAATGATTTTTAAGAGTACTATCATGTTGGAACGAAGATCCTGCTCTGAATTTGAACTCCATGCCCCACTTTTCTGTCTGGATTTCAGGGTTTTGTTTTAAATCAGCAACAGACTTTGATTAAACCGTGGATAAGCTCACTTGTTCACCTGGTTTTCATTGACTTCTAAATCTTCAAGCAAAACCATTCATATGTGTATGCACTATTAATAGCCTGTTTTCATGTTTTAACTGTAAAGGGTCATTGTTCACAATTACAAATTAGAATCCATAGAATAGATCATAGAATCCCTACAGTGTGGAAACAGGCCCTTCGGCCCAACAAGTCCACACCGACCGTTGGAGCATCCCACACAGACCCATCCCCCTATAACCCACGAATCTACACACCCCTGAACACTACGGGCAATTTAGCATGGCCACTCCACCTAGCCTGCACATCTTTGGACTGTGGGATGAAACCAGAGCTCCCAGAGGAAACCCACGCAGACACAGGGAGAATGTGCAAACTCCACACAGACAGTTGCCCAAAGGTGGAATTGAACCTGGGTCCCTGGTGCTGTGAGGCAACAGTGCTAACCACTGAGCCACCGTGCCGCTCTTTTATAAGCTTCAACTACCCCAGTTTTGTCACAACTTAGAGAAGACCAACGGTGAACAGGAGAAAACTGCTGAGATCTTGACAAGTGTGTCATCTCACCTGTGTGCCAATATGAAGGATTTATTACAGACACCTGACCTTCCCGCAAATCACAAATCGCGCTTGTAAGGAATAGCAGAGAATGGTTTCGATCCCTTGACCTCTGGGTTATGGGCCCAGCACGCTCCTGCTGCACCACCCTGCTGAAAACTACATGGTCAAATGTGATTGAAAAGTACCCACATAAGGTCAAGTGAGGCTGCAGATCCACCATGATCTCATTGAAGGGCAAAACAGGTTTGAGGGGCTTACTCTGGCTTCGGTGTTCCTATAAAGTGCCAACCACTAATCACATCCAGCAAGGAATCAGAGTTCTCAGCCACCATTTGAGTCCTAAAGGAAAAATGGAACAAATCAGAAAAGCAAAGGAGAATAATGAAACTGTGATCAGGTAATAATAATGGACTGTAGACAATGAAACTGGAGTTAAGGTTCACTGAAAGGCTTGATCTGATTCTTAAACCAATTTGCCTACCTTCAGTTGACAAATGCAACAAAAGTGGCTGCCCCATTTTACTTGATTTAATCTTAAAGTCTAGTTCGTCACTGACCTTGTACTAAGCAAAGGAAATGTGTGCAAGTCTTAAAGGATTAAAGAAATTAAGGTTTATATTTGGATTAAGCAATTAAAAAGCTATTTACGAGATATTACCCAAATCAAAATGATTCAATTTACATCAGAAACTCACTGTTGGCAATGCAATAAAGAAAATATGTTTAAAAAGTCACATGAAATCTTAATCGACGCATAGAAATTAGATTAGCACATTTTTAATTCTGTATTATTCTTTGATGTTATTTAATCTGTTAAATTTCTATTTTGCACTAATCTTTAACTCATGGCTAGAGGTTGATTTTAATTTAATTTGAAAGTTATGTGAATAGGAATGTAAAGATGAACTAGCACTTCAGATCTACTTGCAGGCAGTTTCAAAAGCATTTTGCTCTAATGTCCTTCGATATTGGCTATCCAACTTCTCTAATCTCATTCTGTATATTTTCACTTATTGAAATCAAAAGCTGAATTGCAGAGGTCAATGCTGCATTCTTTTTATGAATGTATTGCACTCAGTGACACTTGCACCAAAGATTTTCACAGAATGTGGATTCCTGAATGTGTCCAGGCTCCAAGGCCAGTGAAAAAGATCAAAGTTGCATCATGCCTTCAGACTGACGGACAGAAAAACAAACTGTAAAATATTACAGGCTGGCTTCTTGCCAGTTATAGTGAGACTGGCAGAACATTGGGAGCATTCTGAATGTTCATGGGGCAGATTATTTACTGAAAGAAATGCAACATTGAGAAATGCAAGAAATATTCTTTATACCATCAAGCAGTTTCAGAAGCTATATTTCTAAACAAAAGCACTTTACTTTGCTAAAGCCTTTTCAGGCTTGGCATATGTGAGAGCCTCTATAATGACTAATGTGGTTATCTGCAAGGTATTTGTAATTGCTCAGCCTGCACACCAGATAGTGCTGTTTTAGAAAACTAATCTGGCCACTTTGCTAACCAGTTTAGTAAATGCCCTTTACCCAACTCATCCTTTTCCTTTTTTAAGGCTTCTGTCTGCCCTTCAAAAGCTCCAATTGGTTAAATTGAATCCTATTTCAGTCACAGTCTACTAGCCTTGTACCACTTCTCGCCTCAATTATATCTGAAGTTATTAATATATATTAACATTACAATTAATGATTCAAGTGTTGCCAATGGTTTAGTTAGCAGTTCAATCACCTCTGAGTAATAAAGTTGCGGGGTCGAGCCCATTCAGCAGTTGAGCACAAACATCTATACGGAGGAAGTAATAACACAGTGTGGAGCTGGAGGAACACAGCAGGCCAGGCAGCAACAGAGGAGCAGGAAAGCTAACGTTTTGGGTCGGGACCCTTCTTCAGACATGGAGGAAGTGCTGCACTGTTGGAGATGTTAACTTTTAGGTGAGACATTTAACTGAGGTCTTGTCTCAAGTGAACATAAAAGATCTCATTATACTATTTCAAAGAAACCTCAATATGAGTGAGTCCAGTCAGATAAAAGCAGGAAATTTTGTTTTGACAGCTAAAGTGAATTTTTGCTTTATTGACATCTTTAAGTGGCCATTACAAATTGCTTTTTCTATTTGTCAATATCTCAATGTTCACTTAGACAAGATGAGGATGTGTGACACTTTAGAAAATTTGATATTAATAGTTTCATGGTCTGTAAGTATAACAGCTTTATAGGATTTAAAGAACAGCAGTTTTCTTAAAAATATTCATTTTTTTTCTCTGTCGGGAATTCCACATTTGCTATTGTAAATACATGACTCATTAATTATGCACATAATTCTGACTGGATCAGTGAACATGGAAGAAGCATTGGTTGGCTGTGAGTTAGCATGGACAATATGAGGAGTCATTGGGAGAGGCTAAGGGAATGAGATGGCATTAAATAGCTTGGAAGGTATACAGGGCCATGGAGTGGGTAGGAGGTAATGAGATGGTGTGAGGCTGAGAGTTAAAGGGCCTAACAATTTTTAACACAATTCAGGTGATGATCCAGAGAAATAAGATGGACCTCCTATAAAGCAGCCTGTCACAACACAGATCAACCCCCATTATCTCAAACATTCTGTAACTCATACCAACAGACCTGGCTCCATCCCTCACTCATTCCAGAAAAAAATATAGTTGGGGCACATTTTTACTAAGGCAGCTCCAGTAAGTTCAGAAATTTGTCAACTTCAGCTATTCACCTCATTAGCCAATATCCAGGCCATTGTCAGTATTCTTACCACATCTCTTCACTTCAAAATTTGAAAGTTCCTTAGCACCTCTAAAATAACAATGACAGCTTTACTTTACCTTACCTTATAATAACAAGTGTATTCCAGTTCTCTCAGAGATCTTGTTATGCATTTTAAATTTCTTCATGCTCTCCTAACTATGGTATGCTTAGCTCATTTCTACCTTGCCTTCTGCTTTGGACTCCCTCTTGTGATCCGTAATTGGTAAGTAAGGGTCTACTCAAGCTATCTACAATTATTTCGGTAGAGATTTTGTTCCTTAATTTGCTCATTTTGTGTTTCTATTACTGGTGTGTTGTACTTTGTAGGCTTTTATTCTCACTTCCCCTGGTCCATTGGGTTTACTCTAAATGTCAATACCACAAGGTAGTCTCAACAACGGAGTATTCTCAATATTCTTAATTAAAGCAAAATATACTACAAAAGAAAAATACTGCAAAAAACCTTATCCATGCAATGCTTATGATCACAAGCGATTCCTTTAACATGGACTTGGAACAGACAGGTGATCAGCCTGCCCCATCTGAACTTCCAGTTGGTGATCAGTTGACTGCCCTGACTACATTTTTATTGTAAGGCAAGCTGTTTATATCCTTTCCATACAACGATTCAAAGTCTTGATACTATCCAGTCTCCAGCAAATGATCAGTTTGACCACGAGCAAACATCACAAATGCATTATGTTTTCCACATTAGTTTGATAAATTAACTCATTATGGCATAGTGGTGTCTCTTTGGAATGATGTTTATCTCTTGCTTTTCCTAAACTTTGACATAAAACTTAGCTTACCCTTGCTTTTCACCACTTTTATATTATCCAACCAATTGTATCATATTTACATAGCACAATTCAATGACAATCACAAAGTCAGCTATAAGTAGTTCACACTATCACATCTGATTCCCTGTCTCTGTTTTAAACAAAACTTCAGCTCTTCCAGAATTACTGTGCAGTTCAGTCCATGACTGCTGAGTTACAAATCTTGATGAAAGTAAGAACACGTTCCTTCATCCTAAGCACAAACACTATAAAAAACCTTTCTAATCATTAGGTCATCACCAAATTTCCAAAGTTCTCTCCTTCTCGTTTCATTCTCATTTAATTTAGGGTAACCCAGCAAAGTTTAAGTTAATTCCTGCAATTTGAAATTTTGATTTCTTGTGAGCTTCATGAATTGTTCTGAGAAGGACCATTATCTGGGAAACAGATATATGGTACAATGCATTTTGCAAATTAACTTTTCAAATTTAAAATTATAGTCTTTGCTGTGATACCCTCCATGTTGCATTTTTGCTTGTAATTGAAATAATAATCAACACTAATTAGAGAGACGACATCAAAAACAAATAAATCCAGCCTTTGAACATTGAGCTCAAGTACTTCATATGGTTTTATTATCTCCTGCTGTCTCATTTCTATCGTTTGATGAGCAGACACGTTTCTCAACACAGTTCTGTTTTCATCTTTTGGCCAAGAAACATATTTGCTCTTCACAAACATAATTCCAATATAATGCAAGTTGAAATGATACATTACATGATTTCTATTCTCAACAATTTGGTGATGATTAAGTATTCTTCTCAAAATAGAGTATCATTCTGAACATAGAGTTTTCTATAAAGGAAGAATGGTGCTGGCTACCTCATTCCTGTGCTGTGTCAAATCTCAAGATATATGTTTGCAGAATCTGAAGGTGGTTTTTCTTCTGTGATCATAGTTCTGCAATACTCAAGTCTTCAATCATAATGTCTGTATCCCACAGTTTGCCCTTGGAACTATATAGTAAACATACTTGAACAAACAGATCATCAAGCTGTGTCTGCTTTTTTGGCTTATGACTAATCTATATATCAAATGCTTCATGTATAATTACCATTCATTGCAGCTGTTTTGATGTAGTATGAAGTGGATTCCTCAATATAACTTTTACCAACCTATAATCCAAAGCTTTTTGGTTTTGAGCTCCTGTAGTTCCTCTTTAACTTTCACTATGATGGTCTTCATATTTGTAGTCACTATTATTGTGACTATTACTATTACTTTGCCAAAGCCACAGTAAAGGAATCTATCTAATTTAAATAATATTGCAATCTTTTTCAATCTGGGCATGATTTTTTTCCCTGTGTACCAGTTTCATATTTGACTGCCTGTTCTAGCCCTGTCAGTGCTGATCCACACCCTGGGTTCAAAGCATTTTCTTGCACAGTCAGTTCAGCCCTCCAAACACTTCAATAGTTAGTGAGATAACACAGTGTGAAGCTGGAGGAACACAGCAGACCAGGCAGCATCAGAGAAGCAGGAAAGTTGACATTTCGGGTCAGGACCTTTCTTCAGAAATGGGGAAGGGGAAGGGAGATCAGAAATAAATAGGGAGAGGAGAAGTGGGGCTGGGGAAGGTAGGTGGGATGGTGATAGGTGAGTGCAGATAGCAGATAGGGAGTGGTGGGGATTGGTCAGTGAGGTGGGAGGAACAGATAGGCGGCAGAGAAGATGGACAGGTTGTGTCAGGTCAAGGAGGCGGGGATGAGAGGGAGAGTTGGACATGGGATGAGGCAAGGGGTGGGGAGATCACAAAACTGGTGAAATCCAGTTTGTCATTTTTTGTGTATGACATCACCTTCCGGTCGCGAACCATTTTAACTCCCCCTCCAACACCCTGGGTGACATGTCCATTCTGACCTCCTCCAGCGTCACAATGATGCCACCCGCAAACTGGAGGAGCAGTACCTCATATTCCACCTGGGGAGCCTATAGCCGATGGTCTAAACATGGAATTCACCAGTTTTAAAATCTCCCCACCACCCCCCAGCCTCATCCCAGGTCCAACCCTCCCCCTTATCCCCGCCTCCTTGACCTGACACCACCTGTCCATCTTCTCTCCCACCTATCCGCCCCTCCCACCTCACTGACCAATCCTCACCACTCCTTCCTGCACTCACCCATCACCATCCCACCTACATTCCCCAGCCCCACCCCTCCTCGTTCTATTTATTTCTGAGCTCTCTTCCCCCTCCCCAATTTCTGAAGAAGGGTCTCGACTCAAAACATCAACTTTCCTGTTCCTCTGATGCTGCCTGGCCTGCTGTGTTCCTCCAGCTCCACACTGTGTTATCTCTGACTCCAGCATTTGCAGTTCTTGCTGTCTCTGAATACTTGGTGAGATATTGCCAGCTGTTTGACTTGCTCAGTCACTTGTCTGTGAATGTGCAGCTAAAACCATTCTGTATCTTTCAGTATATGTTTTGTTTTAGTGTATCACATCCATCCAGGTTCCACACCAAAAAATACCCTGTGTGAAGGGAGCAGCATTAATCCTTGAAAGGCTGTGACATTCAGTAGTTTGTGGATTTTAAAATCTACTCTGTCATTTTCTGAACTTGTTTCAAACCTTGGTCAGGATTAAAATATTCTATAATTTGAACTTTTCAGAGATTTATTTTATCCTTATTTCCATTGAGTCGTAGTTCTTGTACACAAAAGCTTTTTGGTTTTGAGCTCCTGTAGTCCCTCTTTAACTTTCACTATGGTCTTCATATTTGTAGTCACAATTAATTACTTGTCCTTGATCTTATTCCTCTATTTAAAACTAAAGGGGAAACACAATATTCTGTATCTGCCAAGTAGTGTATTATATATAGCAAGCAATGGAGGTTGCATAGTAAAGTCCATTTTGGGGTCCAAAATACCTTTCTGTATGGTTTAAGTCTAGTTATGCTCACTCATGAGTGGGGATGTGGCATATTAACTTTTTCTGATCACACTGTTAATGTCTGAGGCATGACAGATCTTATCTGACAATTACCAAGCTCATTAGCTAAGCTAATAATTATAAAGTACTGCAGATGCTGGAAATCTGAAACAAAAACAGAAATTACTGGAGAAACACAGCAGGTGTGGCAGCATCTGTCGAGAGAAGACAGAGTTAGTACTCCAACCCCGGTGATGTCCTGACTGAAACGTCACTGGACTTGAAATGGTAACTCTGTTTTCTCTCTACAGGTGCTGCCAGACCTGCTGTGTTTCTCCTGCACTGTCTGTTTTTGTTTCATTAGCCAAAGTGTTGGGCTGGTGACTGAATGCTATCTTGATCAGTTTAGCCAGTCTTTGAACTTCCTTTAAGAATGGAGTTTTTCACACTTTTTGTTAAGTAAATGAATGGTTTTGCTTCAACATTTAGACCCAGGTGATTTTTTTAGATTTGGTCCAATTCTTTCAAGGTGTAAGTATACACTATGATAATTGACCCAGAGCAAATTATTTCATGGATATTCATTCTATCCATGTTATAGAAATGACAACATTTTCATGCTCTAGATTGGCAAGTAATTTTTGTTTCACACATAGCCAGATGAAGAACTTTTGCATTCAAAGCCCCTGTAAGCTGCCATGACTACTGATCAGAGTCCTAAAATAAATCGGACATTTTTAACCTTTGATTCCAAGTTGTGTTTATCCGACCCCACCACCAAAGACATATTTCCCTCCCCACCCTTATCTGCTTTCCGGAGGGACCACTCTCTCCGTGACTCCCTTGTCCGCTCCACACTCCCCTCCAGCCCCACCACACCCGGCACTTTTCCCTGCAACTGCAGGAAGTGCTACACCTGCCCCCATACCTCCTCCCTCACCCCCATCCCAGGCCCCAAGAAGACTTTCCACATCAAGCAGATGTTCACCTTCACATCTGCCAATGTGGTATACTGCATCCGCTGTACCCGGTGTGGCTTCCTCTACATTGGAAAAAACCAAGTGGAGGCTTGGGGTCTGCTTTGCAGAACACCTACGCTCAGTTCGCAATAAACAACTGCACCTCCCAGTCGCGAACCATTTCGACTCCCCCTCCCATTCCTCAGACGACATGTCCATCCTTGGCCTCCTGCAGTGCCACAACGATGCCACCCGAAGGTTGCAGGAACAGCAACTCATATTCCGCTTGGGAACCCTGTAGCCCAATGGTATCAATGTGGATTTCACAAACTTCAAAATCTCCCCTCCCCCTACCGCATCCCAAAACCAGCCCAGCTCGTCCCCGCCTCCCTAACCTGTTTGTCCTCCCACCTATCCCCTCCTCCCACCTCAAGCCGCACCCCCATCTCCTACCTACTAACCTCATCCCGCCCCCTTGACCTGTCCATCCTCCCTGGACTGACCTATCCCCTCCCTAACTTCCCACCTACACTCACCTTTACTGGCTCCATCCCGCCTCTTCGACCTGTCTGTTTCCTCTCCACCTATCCTCTCCTCTATCCATCTTCTATCCACCTCCCACTCTGTCCCTATTTATTTCAGAACCCCCTTCCCCTCCCCCTTTTCTGATGAAGGGTCTAGGCCCGAAACGTCTGCCTTTCTGCTCCTATGATGCTGCTTGGCCTGCTGTGTTCATCCAGCCCTGCACCTTGTTGTGTCGGGGATATAAAGGCATTTTCAACTCTACTGGAGTGTACAAGTAGAACTGAAGTTCTCACGTGTGGCTAGTGGACTGAGATGTTCATACATGTACAAGACTGGATTTGAGTGATAGCATTCGATAAAGTTCAGTTTAAAAAGCTATCCCCTATACACTGTAGTGTTGTGAGGACTCTCGCTCTGAATACCAACAGCAAGCTAGCTTGTAAATCAGGCAAAAGAAACAAGACAACCAAAAAAATGCCTCTCTCTCACTCTGAATAGTGGTATGTGGCCATGGAATCAAAATGGAATGTTAACTAATCAGCTCTTCAGCTACCAATCTGAATGCAACTGACCACTTCCACTGCAACAGTCAGAATGTTTAACTATCCACTCTTTGTGAACAATTCAGAGGTGGACCTGTAGATTTGTTTTTAAGCTTTTATCTTTTTGAACTCATCTCTTATTTCTAATCTGTGACAGAGTTACTAATTGCTCTTGCATTTGGTAATTAATAAAATCGCTTTTTGCCAACTCAGTCCTGGTTAAATTGACACCACTTCAAGCATAAACTTCATGTATATCCAGGAAAAAAAAGTAGCTACAACAGAAGTGATCCATTTTTTAAGTAACCCTGTTGTGATCAAAAAAGGATGTGGGTGCATACAGAAGGGGAGACATTTAATCCCTTCTCACCCAGGAACTGAACAATTTGGCGTCTCCCATCTGGAACTCTAACCAATTAGGGAATATTGCCTGGCGTCTGGGTATAAAAACATTGCCACATACCCATGCCTCCATTTAATTAATAATAAATGAATAGTCAATTCTAAACAGTAGGATATGCATTCCATTTATAATCATGTATTCAAATAATTTAATCAATACTTTCTATTCTGTGCTACAGTGAGCTTTACCATGAGCACCATATTTGGCGAGTGTATCTAATTGTGGGTCTATAGGCCAATGTTTTAATCCACTCCTGGTTGGACAGCCTTATTTCTGTAGAAATGTACATAATTGCTGCTCTGCAATGACTACAAATCCAATACACCATTTCTTACCACATTTTGGGCTTATCATCTTTTCATGTTATCATTCCCAGCCATCTCAAGTCTTGTCTTCACTGAGCACAAACAAAATCTGGCCCACTTCCACAAGATGAATCTTGCTCAGATCTCCTAAAGGCTCTGCTGAAGTCTATTTGCAGTCTCCCCTACAATATAACTGAAATGTGAGTGTTTTATTGTTGTCCTAGGTGATGATTTAAATCTGTCTGTATTCATAGTTACATCTAACAGTATTCACCAGCTCTGCTTCGAGTAATAGGGATAGAGATTTGATGGTGTCAAGGTCTTGCTTGCTGCCTGTTTCTATGATAATTTGAAACTTGACTTTTCTCTGGTATTCAGCAGAACACTGCCTGACAAAATGGAATATGTTCAGTAATTCCTGTAAAACTGACATCTGGGACATTTTTCTTTTCACAGCTCATGCTTCTCACCCTGACTACCAGCAGAGATAGAACTGGTAATTTTATAACACCTATCAAGTCTTTAAGATGTCCTAAAACGCTTTACAGCCAGTGAATCCCTACTGTTTTATCATCAAACACTGCAATCAATTTTAACTCAGCAAATTCCACGAACGTCAATGCAATAAATGACTAGCAAGCCTACTTTAGGAGATAAAAACAGAAACTGCTGGAAGTACTCAACAAGTCCAGCAGCATCTGTGGAGAGTGAAAACCAAAGTTAACAATTTCTTTAAAAAAATCATTCATAAGATATGGGTGCCACTGACTATGCCAATATTTATTACCCAACCTCAATTGCCCAGTGGGCAATTGCTGTTGATCTGGAGGCACACGTAGGCCGGAGGTAAGGACAGCAGATTTCCTTCCCTAAAAAGCAATAGTAAACTTGGGTTTTTGGCAATAATCAACAGTGGCTACATGGTTACAATTAAGCTTGTGGTTTAAATTCTAGGTTTTATTAAATTCAAACCTTTATCATCTACCAAAGTGGGATTTGAACTCATGTCCCCAGAACATTAACCTGAGAGTTCTGGATTATTTGTCTAATGATGAAACTACATCACCACCATCTCTTTACCAGGAGAGTTGCATTGAACCTGAAATATGAACTCTGTTCTGCTTAAACTGCTGACCGCTTCCATCAGTTTCTGTTTCAATTTCATGCTTTCAGCATCCACTGTATATTACTTTTGTTTTTGGAGGTGTTGGTAGAGGGGATTATTATTATCCATGCCATGTGATTTTCTACATCCACCAAAAAAGCTTATTATTTCAGTCTTGAACATACTCAACAACTGAACAACCATAGATCTCCATGTGAAGACACTTGTACTTGTCTGAGTTCTAAATGGCTGACCCCTATTCTCTTTGTAGGAGTCATAGTTCTGGAGTCCCTAAGTAGGGAATATAGCATCCAAATCTATGAAGCCCTATAAAACCAAAAAACCATAAGACATAGGAACAAAAGGAGGCCATTCAACCGATCATGCCTGCTGTGCTATTCAATGAGATCATGGTTGACCTGATAATCCTCAACTCCCCTTTTCCAACCCCATGCCCATTGATTCCATTCCCAATTGAAAATGTCTATCTCCACCTTGAAGTTACTTATTTACCAGTCTTCATAGACCACTGTGAAAAGAATTCCACAGATTTATGACCCTCTGAGAAATTCCACCTCATCTCTGTCTTAAATGGGTGAAGCCTTGCTCTAATATTATACCCTCTGGCCCTAGACACTCCTACAAGGGGAAACAACCCTCCCGCATCTACTCTGTCAAGCCACCTAATGATCTTGTATGTTTCAAAAAGGACTCCTCTCATTCTTCTAAACTGCAAAGAGTGCAGGTGCAGCTTATTCAACATCTCATCATAAAACTGTCCCTCCACCCAGGATCAACCTAGTGAACCTGCTCTGAACTGTTTCCAATGTAAACATATCTTTCCTTTAGATCAGCGGACCAAAACTGTTCATAGTATTCCAGCTGTGGTCTAACTAGTGCTTAGTATTCTTTTAGGAAAACCTCCCTAATTTTGTATTCCCTCTGAAATAAAGGCCAATATTCCATTTGCTTTCCTTACTGCCTGTTTTAGAAGCTTTCACAGAATTCTATATCTTTCCATGAAAAAAATCCTTTACTTCCAAACTCCAGAGAATATAGACCCATTCTGTTCAACCTCTCACCTGGTATTAATCTTTGTTGCAATCCCCTTTAAGGCAACTATATCCTTGAGACCAAACTTTGCACAATCCTGCAGGCGTAGCCACACAAAGATTGATTTAATTAGAGCAAGTTATTTCCTAGTACATAATGACCTTGTTGCAATGAAAGCTAATAGAATATTTGATTTGCTGCCAGCATGGTAATATTCTGTCATTTGTGTACATGGCATTCCCAGTAGTCACAATGTACCAAACTGAAAGCAAATTATTTATTTCTCTTGGCTGTTTTCTGACTATTCACCAACCTTAAATCCTTAATATATTACCTTCTCAATCTGATAAGCTAATCTTGTGTACCAGGCACTGGTGTGACGCTTTATCAAATGCCTTTTGGAAATCCATTAGTTTGTTACTTGTGACTGCTCCTTTACTTCATTGAACATGTGTGCTTAACAATGCCAACTCCTTCTTTTAGTACTTACTAATACCACACACTTGCAGATATTTTCTTGTGTTTAAATTATCACACTTAAATGACTCCTTCAAATGTGTGTGTTTTGAATCCTACAAATGATCCCATCACTAAACAAAGATTCATAATGTTGCTCAAAATTGACTATAGCTGCCAAAATGTTCAATTGAGTTACACTCCTTTAGCTCTAACTTGATGGCAGAGTTATGAATACTCAACATCTTTATTATTTTTTAAGGTTGTTTTCACCAAATGTTTGCAGTTCATTGTGAGGACATGATTGTCTACAGCTATACAGTACTTCATACTTTTCAAAAGTCTCAAGTACTGGGAATAATGTACATTAATATAACATGCTTTTCCTGAATTCATAATGCCCTAAATTCTTGATTTACAGCCAATGCAAGGTTTTCAAAATATTGGAAATGTGGCAGCCAATTTGTTCACAGCCCAAGGTCTCACCAGACGAGAGATAAGAACAATATAATGTATTTCAGATATGTAATTTGAAGGATTAAAATAATGGCTATATGACCTCCCTGTTAAGTTAAAAATAAAGCCACAAGGACTTTTACAGAGGGGACATATAGGGCCTTGGTTTGACATCTCAACTGGAAGATTAAATCTCTGATATTGCCCAACTGGAGCACATCTCAGAATAAGTGCATAAGTCACTGGAGTTCAACTTGAACCAACAACCTTCTGACTCAGAGGAGTGAATACCATTAGCTGAGACACAGCTGAAACATAGTCATAGTCACTGAGTCATACAGAATGGAAACAAATCCTTTGGTCCAATCAGTCCATGTTGACCACGTTGCCAAATGAAACTAGTCCCACCTGCCTGCTCTTGACCCATATCCCTCCAAACTTTTTTTATTAATGTACTGATCCAAATGTCTTTTAAATGTTGCAATTGTACCCACTTAAATACTAAACTTTGTTTTCCTGCCTCTCATTGGTCATTGCAAATTCCAAGTTTAATTGTTATTGTCATTTGTCATTTCCAGACCCATAACAAGTCCACTATCCTGAAATCCAATTCTTTGTAATGTTTTATCTGCTTGAGGAACTGTAAGTTTCTGAAACTTTCATTGCACACATGACAGTTGCATGAAAACAGTTCTTAATTGTCACAAAATCCCACAGAGTCCAATGGAATTAGTTGCTGACAAGTGATTTTTTTTCCTCAGTGCTTTCTGCTGTCTTCAAATGTCAAAATAGTTCATTTTTCTGCTTCACACTGACTTGCAGCAATCATTGCAATTCTGCCCTGTTTTTGCTTTTCACATTCACTGCATCAGGAAGTCGCAGGCTGTTCCTTCAAAACAGCTCATTTATTAGCAATTTTTTTTTTTGGCTTCAGCTTTATCTGAGTTCCCACAATGACTAGTGACATAAATCAATGTGCAGGATTTCCTGGCTCGTTCTTTGCTTCTCAAAGCATCAAGGCAGCTGCTTGAATGTTCAACAATTCAGTCTGATTTGCCACAAAGTGGGACAGAGACCTGGAGGAGAGAGAAGGGATTTGTCGAAGACAAAAGGGAATAGGTGGGATAAAAAGAGGCGTCAAAGGTGAGAAATGATGGTGAGAAATGGGTAGGGCAGAGATGGTGCAGGGTTGAGGAAACAAAAGATAATCCACCTCCATATTTTGGGAAGGTAATCTAGCAAGGGTTACGTATTGGAAAATAACAAGTGCCTGTGGAGCTTCTAAGAACCTTATTGATCTAGCATCTCATTTAACATGACAAAAATGCCGTCAAATGTTGTTGACAAAATGTTGCTACCTGATTTAATGACCAGGTTTTGCTGATTTCTTCCCATTGAACGTACAATTTAAGCCTCAGTTCTTCAGGTTTACCACTAAATTTAGGAACATTTTGAACTCGACAGAGTAAGAACAAGTCGATGTAGTATTAAAAAACACCCTGCTTGGCAGTCCATGTAGATTGTCAACACTATCTCCATCTGAAATTTTTGCATTGCACTAAGAGACTAAGCAATTGTCTGTCCTCCTGAACTGCAATATTTGACATAGCACTTCTGGATGTCACTCATTACCTCATGACAACAACAAGAAGGAAAAATGTCAAGTGTTGCTGATGCTTTGTTTGGAAGTGTGTGACAATGTGTGGCATCCGTTGCCAGTTTTGCTCCAAAACTGTGATTAATTCCTCGGGCCTCTCAAGATTCAAAGACATATTCCAATTCACATAGTGCAGCACTGAGTTGGAAACGGAAAATGTTGTCAGCTTGCATTATTGTCTCCTCATGTCGCAAACTATAGAATAAAAAAAACCTTATGGTTTCACAATCTATGTACGTGTATTTCCATGAGATGCCGAGTCTGATAGACATTAGATTACATTGCACACAGTGGAAAGCTTCACTGTGTCTAATAGAGACAGACATGGCATTTCTATTGGGATCTTTGATTTTAACAAGAATTGAACAAGATAAAGATATGGGAAAGAAAGAGTCAGTGAGTGGTTTGCGCTTTGATGTCTTGCAGAATAATGCCACATGTTGTGAAAAATCATGATAAATTTATCCTAATGAAAGCTACATATGTACTTGGTCACGATGGAAGTTTGTGGGGCCAGTCTGAAAAAGAAATAAGAATGTGCAAGAGCTGGTTTATTCAACACATTTTTCTTATTGGTTTGAATGGTTATCTGAAGCAGAGGGAAATTTCATGTAGTTAGTTACAAAGACAACAATTATTAAATGCTTTGTTCATCTCAGTTCTGCTTTGTGCTTCTTTAAAGAGACATCTTTTACAATCATTCAATTTCAGCTCATGAATATGTCTGTGCATGGTTATAATGATAAAGTGTCAACTATAGTGACAAAGAAAGGCTGTAGTAGCAGGGAAAGGCCATGGTGATAAAAGGGATGGATAGTTTCATGAAAGAAGACTCGAGTGAAAGAAGAAGCTATTACTTACCAGAGATGTAGGACTTGGTGGTTACCACAGACAAATTAACCCCATCAGGTCTGCCATTTTCGAGTTTCCAAATGAAGGAAAGATAAACAGACTATATCCTCACCCTTATTCTCCATACATTTTGACTTAAGTTGTGCTATCTAATGATGCATACCTCTGCATGCTCTTTCAATGCAATTAAGAGAGGATGGGAAGCAGTTTACTCATGTTATGTGAAAGGATAGTTTCAAATTTGAAAGCCAAAATATATTTTGACAGCTAAAACTGCTCCTCCCTATGATTCTTCATGTTGCTGAGGGTACTGCTCATTGTGATACTCAGGTAGACACACCATAATATCTTCAGCTTTTATCACAAGGTTATTGCGAATGAGTTGATATCATTTGAAGCTGTAGGTGTGCAGCCATGGCTGCAGTATTAGCTTATGACAGAGCAGAAAAGAGTTCCCAGTCCCTAATGACACAGTAAGGGAAATCTAAGGACAGAATCAAACTCAACTATGATAAACCGGCAACTGAAATACAATAGCTGATACTTACTGCACAGACTGGCTTATGCTGTTGAGTCTGAACATCACTATTAGGCAGTGCTTTAAGAAAGAATAGATTATGTGAGGAGAAACTTTATTGTTAATTTACTTGCATTTGATTTTGTCAGTCTTTGTAAATCAACATAGCTGGGATAGGCAATCTGTGCAATCTTCTCCAACTCTTCTGAAAAATCTGTGCTCCTCCAAGTCTGCCTCTTGCGTATATCTACAATCAAATTGTTCCACTACTTATATTTGTGCTTTTATCCTGAGAGACCAATATGATCTCGAACTCCCTCAATAAACGTCTCCATCTTTCTAATCTACTTGTAAGACCCCTAAAATCTATCTTGCTAACTAAACTATTGGATATCTGGTCCAATATGTGACTTGGTGTTAAATGTAGTCTGGGAGTAGGTTATGTCAAGTGTTTATTATTTCATGATGTTAAAAATGCAGTATAAGTGCTAGCGGTTGGTGTTGTTGAGGTATTTCATGAACTCCGCTCTAGTTCTGCAAAATGTTAAAGACAAAGCAGTAAAAAGTTAACAGTAGTTTCCATGAATAGTCAACACTAAAACATGTAAGTATTATACTATAACTTTAGCAGCAGCATGGCACTCTGGGCATCAATGGTTGGCAGTGGATGATTCTGTGCTCATGATTCCCTGTCTTGAGTTTGCCAACTCAATCACATCGTTGTGAGCTGAGTCATCAATGTCTCCTACCTAAACATAGAGAGGGGAGGTAGGGAAATAAAGCCTTGCTTCCAATTCTATGCCACTGTTGTATATCACAAGGCAAGACCATTATAACAGTGATATGGGAGCAGATTATCACTGGACCCCTCTTGATATTAGTAGAAAATATTACCCAAAAGTGAATATAAGTTGACTTAAAACAAAGCTAAAAAAAAAAACCTGTCAACTGTGGGTAACACACAATCTCTGGGCTACAAAATTTTGGGTTTGAGCACAAAAAGCAAAGCTAGCAGAACAGTTCCACATGAAGGGAGGGCTGCATTGTCAAGATGCTATCATTTGGATGAACCATAAAGCCACAGACTTCCTTGCCTGTTTTGGTGAATATAAAAGACTTTCTGTTTCGAAGAAGAGTGATTTTTATCTCTCAATCATCATCGCCAAAATAGATTATTTGCTCCTTTTTCACATTGCTTTTTGTGGGAGATTACTGTGCTACATTTTCTATATTACAACATTGACTACATTCCAAAAGTATTCCAATAGCTGTATAAATGCCAGTCTTTTTTTACAATATTACATGGTAATCCAATACAGATGAACCTGTAAGGATACTCTAAAGAGATGAAGCAGCATCTGTAGAAAATGGGTTAGATGAAGATTTCAGTGACAAAGTTCTTAATCCCTTAATCAGATATTACAAAATTGTCATCTTAAAAGTAGATACAGAGCTTGAGGAAAAAGATATAGGTCAGAGCTGGGGTAAATAATTGACCTCTTAAGCCTTTCAACATGGTTGCTGTTTAGTGTTTCCAGCAATTTTCACTTTTTTTTATTCACTCATGGGATGTGGGCATCTCTGGCTAGGTCAGCATTTATTGGCCATTCCTAATTGCCCAGAGGGCAGTTAACAGTCAACCACATTGCTGTGGGTCCAGAGTCTCAAGTAGGCTAGACCAGGTAAAGATGGTAGATTTCTTTCCCTAATAGATATTAGTGAATCAGATGGGTTTTTATGACAATCTTTCATAGACATTGTTAGACCTTAATTCCAGATACTTTTATTGTATTCAAATTCCATTATCTACCATTGCAGGATTTGAAGTCCAGTCCCCAGAGCATCAGCTAAGTGATAGTCTAGTGAGAACACTACTGGGCCATTGCTCATATTTTATTTCAGAATTCCAGCATGATCAATGTTTTGCTGCTAGTTTTTCTGTTACGGTAAATAAAAACTGAAAGAACTGCAAGTGCTGTAAATCAGGAACAAAAACAAAGTTGCTGGAAAAGCTCAGCAAGTCTGGCAGCTTCTGTGAAGGAGAAGACAGAGTTAACGTTTCGGATCTGGTGACCCTTCCTCAGAACTGAAGAAAGGTCACCAGACCTGAAACGTTAACTCTTTTTTTCCTTCACAGATGCTGTCAGACTTGCTGAGCTTTTCCAGCAACTTTGTTTTTGTTCCTTGTTTTCTGTTATGGTGCTGTTTTCTTTGCAACATTGGGTGAATGTTTGGTATATCCCACTGCAGTATTTGCTTTGCCACAAAGAATATGTTGTTATAATACACATCAATTAATACAAGCATTTTGTACATAGCTATTGGTAACAACCAGACCTTGGAGGGCTAACTGTAGATATTCTACCTCCCAACATAAATCCAAATCACAAAAGGTCTGGGTACCTCAATTGGTTTACCTTTGGCAGACCGTTCATAATTTATGCCTTTAAAAATCCAGTTTAACATACAATCGGTAATCTCCCTTTTACTTTCTTTGTTTTCCAGCTAATGGAGCATTGTTTTGTATTTATTTGTAGTCACACTTGCACAAAACAACAGTATATTAAGTGTTTTTTAATAAATGAAACCTGTAAGAACAAATCAGATCAGTTCCCTTCACTGAAGTCTTTCCCTGTCAGTAGTCACAAAGACATATTCGAAAGCTAAAATTGAAAGCTTTTGAGCAATATCTCCTCAAAGAAGCTCAAACTCTCATTGATATCAAAGATATTTTTAAAGTGGTAAATAATGAGATCTATTACTCCCCACCTTTCAGAACCGGTAATATTTCAATACTTTGTGAAACATGAGACTACTATTGTGAAGTGGATCGACACTGAGATTTACTCTATTTCAAAAATGTTTGGGATAAAGAGAATTATATTTTCCACAAGAAGATAGTATTGAAGAATTGACAATGTTGGAAAAAAAACTCTTCATTGTAACAATCTACAATCAGGAATAGCCTAACTACATCTTCCGTCTGATTGTGGAGGACAAATAGCCTTTTTTCAATTGTTTCCTAATAGTTAGAATGATTTGGAGGTGCTGGTATTGGACTGGGGTGGGCAAAGTCAGACGTCATATGACACCAGGTGAAGTCACCTGATGAAGGAGCAGTGCTCCAAAAACTTGTGATTTCAAATAAACTTATTGGACCATAACCTGGTGTCATGTTCATTCTGACTTACTAACTAGAAGGTGAAAGTATGGAGTATGATTTTCTTAGTTTTTACAAATCTTCCCTTGAAGGGAATTTCTCATGTTGGGAGACATTACCTGATTGACAGGTCATCTGCCAGTATCTGACCTTAATTGCCACCTTGTTCAACCTATTCCAATATGTTGTAATATATCCTTGGAGCAAGTGAAACTTAACCTGGGCCTCAGAATTTCGAAGTATGTCACAAAAACCCTACCTGTGAACTTAAGAAAACGAGTGCAGCCAGATGTGGGGCAGCGTGGCATTGCAGGCAATGCTAATCACATCAATCTAGGCCCTACACATCCACTTTCAGAGAAAAAGAGGGATAGAACCAGAAAGGCAAGAAATGCCTCTATGCTGACCCAGTTGATAGCTTTTGGTACCATTACAGCATTTTGAAACAACAAATTGAAGATTCAAACCTGACTGAAGACTCTCAATCCTTGCTGTGCATAATTCACATCCCTGTAAGCTGCAAGGACTTCACTCCACTTTTGAACAAACAATGGCTTGTGAGAGCTCGCCTCAAGATTTCTAATTAAAAGGGGAAGTCACAGCAAGAGAAGTGAATTATAGCGTGGGTACTCAAAACATAATTAAATGTCACATTGTGACATTGTGTATATTAAGATGATGCATGACTGGACTTTGTCATTTCTTTAATTTGTCTGAAGTATTAGTTTCAGGACATCATTCAAGGTGCCATCGCTTTTTGTCCCACCTGTATCTAATTTGCAGAACACTAATTGTTCTAATTAGAGTGGGTGGGTTGATGTTTCTAACATTATAATTATCCAGTGAAGTCGAGCAGCCACAGTGATATCATCTTGTCATGTTCACAGAATTGGAAGTATTAGATTATTGTAGAATTAAACATGTTATGTAAAGTATAATAAGTCACTTTTAATCTGTGGACCTGTAAAATGCAAAAACTGTGACTAAGAACATATTCCAAAAAAAATCCAAGATAAAAGGCTATGGTGCACAATGCATCTTGTAAGAAAAGGTGAAACGATTAAAAGAGAAGATGAGAAAATTAGGAAATAGCAAGCTTGTATTTCAAAAATGTAAGACTGGTACAAGGAAGAAATACATTCTTCAATGGACTGATTCTTAAATTAGAAAGAGTAAGGAGATGATGCAAAGGATGCATGTGAAACAAAATATTCATAATTCAGGAGGACAAACAAAACTGACCTTCGACCAATCAGGGTGTCAATCATGACTGAGTGGTAGCATCTTTCCTCCTGAGTCAGAGCACAATGCATTCAAACTCTTCTCCACGGACTCAAGCATAAATCCTAGGTTGATACTTGAGCGCATGATTGAGGGTTTGTTGTGTTGTTCAAGTTACATAAGAAATAAGAGCAGCAGTAATCCATTCAGTAAATTGAGCCTATTACAATACTCAAAATACCCTTCAGTTAAGTTTTCCAAAATTGTGTCTGATAACTGAATTTCCAAATCATCTCCCTGTTTCATAGGCTCCTGTCTAAGTCTATGTGCCTGAGATCTTATCACAACCAGTCAGGAAGCAATCCAGAATATTCCTCCTATATGATTTCAGTTTTGTTTGCCTCCACTGATTATTCCACCACCTTCCATGAGGTCAATATTCTTGAATCTTTCAAGTCATTTCTGAAAATAAAGTTAATTCTTTCTGCAGGAATTTGTTTCACTGTCCCAGCACAATTTCTCCAATTACCAAGTCAGTCTTCAGTCCAACTCGGTAAAATGAGACAGGTTTGCAACCTCCATGTATAACTTCGATTCTATTTTCTGCTGTGTTAATCCTTTAACCTCTTTGGATGACAGATAATACCATTACCCAGCATCAGTGACTGACTTGCTCCAGCGTCTCTCAATATCTTTATTGATTTACCTCCTTGATTCAAAACAGTAGGAAATACTTCTCATTTTGAGATAAAGTACTCAACTGTCAGTGATCTAATTCTTCTTTCCAATATTTAAAAAAAAATGACTGTCTTAAGCCTACTTTCTTTCTTAATACATTCTGAAGAAACATGTTATCTCTGTTCTATGGCTATCAATTCAATATCTATATCCTTTCCTGATGTTTCCTTTTTTTTGAAGATTCCATAGACATCCCTATTACTACAATTGGTCTCCCATTTCTTTGGTATGTCCAAAATAATACAATCAAAGTGCGTTAACTTCTTTATATCACTTTTGGGTTCTAGTATTTCTCTTTTATCACTTTTGCATCCTTCTGTCTGTTCTGTAAAAGTAGTACTTCTTGCATCCACCATTTATGTGTTTCTCCAATTTCCTTGTGTATATCTATACAGCAATCTCCCCACCTGTAATTGTCTGTGTGAGATTTCATAAGTTTCTTCCAGTACTGCTGCTTCTCTGATCCTGAATACTTGATAATTATTTAATAAAATATTTTAATTTACAAGATTTTTTCTGAATTCTTCCATGATCATAATTTCCCTTACATTCTCCATTTCTTTTTCTCTAGCTTGAGTGATCTAAACCATAGCATTTCTTTCTTCCTTACAAAATTCAATTAATGTCTGATTAAATTTCTTTCTTCTGGACTTAAATTTTTAATTGATAAGATTCGGAGACAAGCTCATAAGCATTGAATATTGCATCTTTGACAGATTTGCATGATGCAGATTATTCTTATGACAAACTGACGTGCACAGTCATAGCTGTATTTATTGAAATATGTTGTATTAAACCTCTTTAGTCACTTCATGTGACCTTTTCTAATGAAATAGATTGCCTCTTGACTCCAGCCTCCTTAATTTTTGACTCCTTAGTTTTTAGGTAAGTCAAATCCATCAAGAAAATCATAATCATCCCCTCAGATATTATCTCCTTCTTCCACCGTTATTAAGCTTGCCTTTGGCCAACGCATGTTCTATCAATTCAAAGGAGATTAATTTTTTTTTTTAAATCCCATCTCCCTCTGTTTTTCCTTTCTCCACTTTTCCAAGTTTTCTTAACTCTATGGCTGTATTTTTCTCTCTCCTCTAATTCAAAACTTTTCTCTTTCCCTCTCTAAACAAATTTTGATCATTTTTAATTGTAGCTTAGCAAATGCTAGTTGTGATACACCTATTTCAATTTCCTTTTGCTCAGTTATATACATTGGATAATCACTTAAAGCATCTCACCATTATGAGATCCTGCTTTTGCAGTTGCTTTCAATTTACCTGCTAACTCTCTCAGTTTAGCTTTAGTCAAAAATGTCAAAAAAATCCACTATTATATCTTTTACTTCCAGAAAATTCTTAGCAACATTCAAAGTCATCTTCAAATTCTGTGTAATAAACTTGTACCATAACATAGCTGTTTGATCTCCAGAGCTATCATGTCCTGCTTAAAAAAAAGACACAACTGCATTCCTTTACTCATGTTCCCTTCTCTTCCCTTTTCTAGTACATCTCTAGGTTTGACTTAGCTGTTGCTTTCAGTTCCTAACCTTGAGATGTTGATAGTTTCTTCCTTGAGAATCTATAACTGAGCTTAGACTTTTTCAGCTTCAAATAACCCCTTCAGTATTCTAATGAAATACTGTAGTCTAGGACTTCAAAACTAAACTCATTATCTGAGGTAACGTATTTCCTAACTCTTCTAAGCTATCCTTTTTCTTCAGGAGAAACTGTTTTATACATCTAACTTTCACCAGGCCATGAGTAAACTAATATCAAAAGCCTTTTATTGTTGTGGTTGTTCTTGAACCAAAATAAAAATCACTTCCAGATCTTTTTAAATGGAAGTAGTCTAACGTACTTCACTGTTTACTCATAAAAACTCTCCCAATGGCAGGAGACAGAGAGTGGTGGAAGAGGGTTGCTCTTCGGACTGAGGACTGGCACCAGCAGTGTTCCACAAGGATTGGTTTTGGGTCCTGTTTTGTTTGTCATTTACATAAATATAAAAGGCACGGTTAGTAAGTTTACGGGCAGCACCAAAATTGATGGCATAATAGACACTGAGGATGGTTTTCTGAAGATTACAAAGTGATCTTGATCAAATGGGTCAATGGGTTGAAAATGGCAGATGGAGTTCAATCTGGATAAATGTGAGGTATTACATTTTGGTACAACAAATACAATTAATACTAGGGCCCTAGGTAGGGTTGTAAAACAGAGGGACCTACGGGTGCAGGTACATAATTCTTTGAAGTTTAAGGGTGAAGGCATGCTCGCCTTCATTGCTCAGCCCTTTGAGTGTAGGAGTTAGGATGCCATGTTGAGGTTGTACCGAACATTGGTGAGGCCTCTTCTGGAATACTGTGTCCAATCCTGGTCACCCAGTTATAGGAATGATATTATCAAGCTTGAGAGGGTTCAGAAAAGATTTACCAGGATGTTGCCAGGTATAAAACGTTTGAATTATAAAGAAAATCTGGGTAGGCTGGTACTTTTTTCACTGGAGTGTAGGAGATTGACAGGTAACCTGATAGAAGTTTATAGAATAATGAGATGTATAGATAGAGTTAATAGTAGTTGCCTTTTCCCTACGATGAGGGATTTCAAGATTTTTAAGGTGAGGGGGAAGAGATTTTAAAAAAGACGTGAGAAACAATTTTTTTACACAAAAGGGTGGTTCATATGTGGATGTAAGTATGATTAATGTGTTTAAGACATTTGGATACATACATGAATAGGAAATGTTTGGAGGGATATGGGCCAGGAGTAGGCAGGTGGGATTAGTTTAGTTTGGGATTATGTTTGGCATGGACTGGTTGGACAAAAGGGTCTATTTCTATGCTGTATGACTCTATGACTCTAATATAAAGAAGTTCCTATTAGTACTCAACAAGTATCTCTCTCTCTCAAGTTTTCTTTTCAAAAAATATATGGTTTCAGAAAACCTGACAGGTTACGCATTAAACCATATTCATACATACAGAGCCAAACTACATACCACTAGTTCAAATTACAAACTGTAAAATAAATGATCTGAAAATATATTTAAATCTCACGCCTTACACCACTTCCTAATTGAGCATGTGTTGTCCTCCGGAGAAGAGAATTCTAAGTATCCTCAAGACTTTGATTGAAGAAATATTTCCTTATCTCAATCCTAAATGGCTGAATCCTTATTCTAAAAGTGCATCCTTCAGTATTCAACTTCCTACTCAAAGGAAACATCCCTCTAGCATCAAGATGTCAGGTGCCATAAAATTCATAAATATTTCAATTAATCCACCAAAATATAAGTCAGGCTATATCTTTTTGTCATCCGTTCATGAGATGTGGGAGTCACCAGCACTTGTTGCCATCCCTAATTTTCCTTGAACTGTGACTTGTTGTGGATCTGTAGTCCCCTATAGGCTAGAATTTCTTTCCCTAAAGAAATATTTTGAATCAAATGGGCTTTTACAGCAATTTCCTACTAGGTTGGAATATATTAATTCCAGGTTCACTAACTGAGTTCAAATTTCATTATCTGGTATGTCCCAAAGTATTAGCCCAAGTCTCTGGATTAGTAGTCTTCTGATAATATATCTGCGCCACCCTGTCCCTCACTCTTCAGGATCAAAAGAAGCAGCCATAAGCTGGATCATGAGTTTGTGTGATATATAGCAAGAAATGATCTGATCAATGTAGCCATTAACTGACCCAGGATTGCTTTGAATTTGTCTTATTTCAGCATCAACTTTACATGGCAAGCCACTGGCTTGAGCCTTATTTAGGAGAAGCACAGTCTTATGGTGTGTGGACTGTATGTCAACGCATGTATTGACCAGTGAGGATATGTCTGTGGTAGACAATGGCCCCTGTCAGATTTATCAATGCATATATCAAGGATCTTGTTTGACTTCTCCATTTCAAAGGTACAAATTTTGAACCTGAAAAATGCTCAGTCTACTTCAGAACACAAGTGTCTCAAAAAATGTGAGCAACATATGAAGCCAGCTGTCTCACATGGCTGCAATGCACTGTGCTCACCACTAACAAGATGCTGCCATCAAGCCAAAAAGACATTTTGCTGATCATCTAAATGAGTGTGGTATAGGAATTTCAGTGTCGGTGGGATACTTGGTATGCAGGCTGTACATCCCAAAGACTGACAGATTGTATTAAACAGCAGGTCCCTTTGGCAGCTCGACGACCTGCAAGAAACTGAGTATAGCCAACCAGTCCATGCTTGCAAAACTCAAAAACAGTGTTCAACACTAGATGTGATTCTGTAATTGGAGAGACAACATTTGATAAATATTCTTGATTTTGCTAAGAACTACACTATATTGGTAATCACCCTAAGTCTTCTGCTTGAGCAGAAAAGAGAAACAAAAAGCATATGAAGCTAACCCTATTGAAAGGTCTATTAGTCAGGTGGTGACTCAATCATTAGAAAGTCACAGGGTCAGCTCTAAGCATTTTCTGAAAGCAAAAATACGTTTAAATTTAATGTTGTAACTCAGTGAATGTCCAGACTGAACTGGTGACCAATTTGTCAGCAAGAGAAAGTACGGTTGTTCACAGGGTTGTGCTGTGTAAATATCATACAGTTGATTTAATGATAGAAAGCTGTAAGGAATAGCTTGTATGAGCATCCTGAGCAGGGCTGACCTGGAATCAAGGTTTGTTAAAACTGACAGATAAGCCTCTTTTCAGACAAACAAGCAAATGCCCTAACGAATGAAAGGTTCATCTGAGTGTAGTAGATGTGACACACTTGTGATGTTTGCCAGTGCTTTCTTGTGTGCTGGAAAAGTTTCCATGGCACGATTCAAAGTAATTATATTTGATGCTCAGAAGAGCTTTTACACGTCCTTTCACCTAGATTATTCCTTGCACCTCTGTAACGTTAAAACCGAAAGAACTGCGGATGCTGTAAATCAGGAATAAAAACAAAGTTGCTGGGAAAGCTCAGCAGGTCTGGCAGCATCTGTGATGGAAAAAACAGAGTTAACGTTTCGGGTCCAGTGACCCTTCCTCAGAACCATTCTAAGGAAGGGTCACCGGGCACGAAACGTTAACTCTGTTTTTCCCTTCACAGATGTTGCCAGACCTGCTGAGCTTTTCCAGCAACTTTGTTTTTGCACCTCTGTAATGTTGCCTGGTTAGCCTGCCTCAAATCATCTGCTGCTGAAAGCATCATCTATCCTTTGTTACCTCTGCTTGACTATTCTCATTTTTTCATTGAAAACCTTCTATCTTCTGCGTTCCATAAACCTATCCAAAATATCTGCTGCCAATGTTTGACTTGCACTAAGACATTCACACATCGTTCCTGTGCTCACTGGACCATGTTGGCTTCTAGTCCAGAAATGCCTTCATTTTAAAATTCTCATCTTTTTTTTTCAAATCTGTTCAAGTGTTCAAACCTCCTTACTTCTGTATGTCCTCCAAGTTGAAATCATCCAAGATATAGATATTCTGCAAATCTGTATAACCAAATTTCGTCCTAACGCCACCTACAAGTTCACTGATGACACCACCATTGTAGGCTGGATCTCAAACAATGATGAGACAGAAGACAGAAAAGAGAGTGCTTGGTGGTATGGTGTAAAGATACCAATCTCTACCTCAACATCAGCGAAATGAAAGAGCTGGTAATTGACTTTAGGAAGAAAGGTGGAAAGCATGCCAGCTACATCAATGGAGCTGATGTGGAGATGTTCGAAAGCATTAAGTCCCTAGGAGTGATGATCACCAACAATCTGCCCTGGTTGGCCCACGTTGATGCTATGGTCAAGAAAGCACAACAATGCCTCTACTTCCTCAGGAGGGCTAAGGAAATTCGGCATGTCCATAAAGACTCTTACCAATTTTTCTAGATATACCATAGAAAGAATTCTATCAGATGCATCATGGCTTGGTATGGCAATTGCTGTGCCCAGAACTGTAAGAAACTAGAGAGTTGTGAACACAGCCCAGTCCATCACACATGCCAACTTTCCATCCATTGACTCAATCTATACATCTCACTGCCTCAGGAAGGCAGCCAACATAATCAAAAAACCTTCTCATCCTGGTTATAATCTCTTTCTCTTCCAAACTCTTCTGTTGGGCAGAAGATACAAAAGTTTAAACACACAAATCAATAGATACAAGATCCACTTCTTCCCTGCTGTTAGACTTCTGAATTGACCTCTCAAATTTTAAATTTAATGTTGATCTTGCTCTTTGTGCACCTTCTCTACAGTCAATGACATTGTATTCCTCGCCCTGTTCTATTGCCCCTATGCACTTTGTATGGTATGATCTACCGGTACTGCATGCAAAACAAAACTTTCCAGTGCACCTAGGTATATGTGACAATAATAAATCAAATCAAATTTCATCTCCTTGCTTCATCTTGGTCGGCTTGCCTTCAGTCTGCTAGGCCCTAAATTCTGAAACATCTTACTTGAACCTCTCCACCTCTTTAACCTTCCTCTCCTCCTTTAAGATGTTCCTTAAAACCTGCATCCCTAATCAAGTCTTTGGTCTTAACATCTCCTTACATGGTTCACCGTGTACTAAATTTTCTTTGCTAACGCTCCTGTGAAGTGTCTTGGAGCATTTTACCATGTTTAAGATAATATATCAAAATGCTTGTTGTATCTAAATGTAAATCGTGATTTTGTGGTATGATTAAAATAAATAAGAACAAAAAAGAATGCCTGAGATAAAGAAAGAAGGTGTTTATCAGAGGCAGATTTATATCGATAAAGCAAAACAAAACACTGAGAATGCTAGAAATCTGAGATAAAAACTGAAAGTGCTGCAAAAGAAAAGAATACTAGGTAGGTTATTAGAGAGTCTGTTGGAAGAGAAACAGAGAAATACTTCAAGTCCACAGCTTGTCTTCATAACTGTTTCAATGAAGTGATCAACCTAAAATCTTATGACTATCTGACCTACTGAACACTTTCAGAGATAACAAAGTGTGGAGCTGGAGAAACACAGCAGACCGGGATGGGGGGCGGGGAGGGGGGGTTGTGGGGGGATGGGGGGGTCCCGGCCCGAAACGTCAGCTTTCCTCCGCCACTGATACTGCCTGGCCTGCTGTGTTCCTCCAGCTCCACACTTTGTTATCTCTGAATCCAGCATCTGCAGTTCTTGCTATCTCAGTGAATATTTTCAACATGTTTTTGTTCATAACAAATTTTTTTTTTCTTTGAACAGAAGTAAAAGAGAGGCATTCAAAGAACTTTTCTAAGGTAGGGAAATTTCAACAGTGAGGAGGATTTCAGGCAGGATCTTTGAAGACTGTGACAAAGATTCTGCAGACCATTTCAGATAGACACCATTTTTTTTTGGTGGTAAGAGAAAGGGGCTGTGTTGACCCATCCATGAAGTAGACCTCCAATCTCAGCAGAGCCATTTGAACTCAGCTCTGAGTTTATTGAGGAGACGTAAAAGCTCATGAAAGGCAGATAAGGTGTGGAGAGCTATCAAAATGTTGTTATTTAAACCTTCAGTCATTTAGGAATTTAAAAAAAAGACTACTCGTGTCAATGAGGATTAAGAAACAAGATCTGTGGAGCTATTAAAATCCCAAGCCCTTTAAAACTTCGAAAGGGAAACGGGCTTGAGTCAGTGAGAATTGAAGCAACTTGTTCTAGCAGTTAAAATACCTGTTTGTTGACATTGTCCAAAAGGGCCATCAGTATATCATTGTTCGTGGTTGGCTGTATTCTACAACTTACAATTATACAAGTAGTGGGTTGTAAGTTCACAGTTTGATTGGGAAGTCAAGGGTTCTCTGTTTATCATTTTGGTTTGATAGACAATTAAGGATTTTTAAAGTTTCAAAAGGGCTTCCATGAATTGGGAGATACTGTTTAATGTAGAGAAAGATTTACATTTTAAAATTTTTGTTTGAAATATTTTTCTAATCAACCTGCTCAGAGATGTTATTACACATCTCTGGAGTAGGTGGCACTTAAACCCAGGCCTCCTGGAGCAGGGGTAGAGAAAATACAACAGCATCATTTTATTACTAATTTAGATCATTACTTTAAACCAACTCAGCTTAGGATCTGAAGTGTTTGTTGGCTAATTTAACATAAAAGTTGTAAGAGAAAGAGATGGGTGGGTCTGAGTTGAATTAAGTTGATATGTCGGCTATATGGGTCCATGGGAATGGTAAGGGTGTGAGTTGTCATTAAGGGTATGAGGCACCATTTGGAGTGAATAGGAGGCATGAGTTGTCATAGACAGAGCATAGAGAATGGGAGAGCAGGTAATAGGGTGTGAGGGGTGAGGGCTGTGTGACATAATATTTATCAAAACAGTAGTAACAAAGTCAAAAACATCTGTGATGAACCTTTTAAACAGCCCATAGACCCTGACATTTTACCTGAGGAGTATGTATTAAGACCAAAAATTTTCCACTCGCCCTGGGAGTGAACCTCAGTCTCTTTGCCTTTATAGAGAGGTAAGAGGTACTGAGGGCAAGAGGTGTAAGCTGTTATCTTATTCAAATAGGCAGATAGTGTTATTTGGTTCATAACTATGCACTGACATTGGAAATTTTTCATTCATCAGAACAATGAATCCCTCAGCATCATAAGCAATCTGCATGCTGAGGGAATAGAAGCTATTTTGGTTGATGGATGCCATTAGATTAAATAAAGGTTCCTGGATTTTTATACGAAGATAGGGAAACACAAAATCTTGGAGAATCTAGCAATAGCACAAAACTATCTCAGCAACACAGGCAGAATAGATGAACCTGCCAACTTCTGGAACAGTGCATCAGTCACCTGCTGAATGCAGGTGGACACATTGTACTTTGAATAATGCCAGCAAAATCATTCCCAGTGCCATGGACATCATTATGGGAAATGAATTTATGACTGCTGTCAATTTAACACCTAGAGGCAAAAAAGTTGGAATCACTTACAGCCCTTAAAATCAGGTAATATTAATTGGCACACGTAAACCATGATTTTTCTGTTAATTTTAGGGCATTGTTCATTGACTTAGGTATTTTACTTAGAATGTGTAGTTTTTTATTTCCATACTAAAATGGACTAATTTAGTCATGTCCTTTGTAACACCATCCATATCCACTCTGACCTATGTGTAACCTTGGTCCAGCCTCTAACATGGTTGACTGTTAAGTGTCGAGTGGATGATCCATCTCAGCCTCCTCCAGTGGTCCCCAGCATTTCACACATCAGTCTTCAGCTAATTTGATTCACTCCAAGTGATATCAAGAAAGGACTGGAGGCACTGGATCCTGCAAAGGTCCTGATTACATTCCCCCAATAATTTCGAAGACTTGTGCTCCAGAATTTGCCACACCTGTAGCCAAGCTGTTCCAGTACAGTTACAACACTGACATCTATCTGATCATGTGGAAAATTGCCCAGATATGACCTGTAACAAAACGCAGGACAAATTCTACCTGTCCATTTATTGCCCCATCAGTCTACTTTCGATCATCAGTAAAGTGATGGAAGGTGTCATCAACAGATTTTTTAAATATTCATTCACATGACAAGGGCATCATTGGCTAGGCCAACATTTATTGCCCATCCCTAATTGCCCAGAGGGCAGTTAAGAATCAATCATGTTTCTGAGGGGCTGGAGTCACATGCCAGACTAGGTAAGGACGGCAGATTTCCTTCCCTAAAGTGAATTAAAGTGCTTTCAAGAAACACCTGCTCAGCTTCAGCCTGCTCACTGACGCCTAGTTTGGGTTCTGCCAGGGCCACTCAGCTCCTGATTTCATTTCAGCCTTGATTCAAAGATAGAGAAAACAGCTGAATTCCAGAGGTAAAGTGAGAATGACAGCCCTTGGCATCAAGGTCACATTTGACCGAGAGTGGCAACTGGAATCAATGTAAATTAAAGGGTAAACACTCCATTAGTTGAAGTCATAACTGGTACAGCTGGTTGGGGTTGTTAGAGGTTGGTCATCTGAACTCCAGGACATCTCTGCAGGAGTTCCTCAGGGCAGTGTCCTAGGCCCAACCATCTTCAGTTGTTTCATCAATGACCTTCCCTCCATCATAAGGTCAGAAGTGGGGATGTTCACTGATGATTGCACAATGTTCAAAACCATTCGTGACTCCTCAGATATTGAAGCAGTCCATACTCAAATGCAACAAGATCTGGTCAACGTCCAGGCTTGGACTGACAGGTGGTAAGCAACATTCGCTCTGCAAAAATGTTAGGCAGTAAACATCTCCAATATGAGACAAATAAAAACCAAAAGAACTGTGGATGCTGTAAATCAGGAAC
>NC_063363.1:13150981-13233565 GCF_021869965.1 Rhincodon typus
CGTCGACTTTTCTGCTCCTCTGATGCTGCCTGACCTGCTGTGTTCCTCCAGCTCCACACTGTATTGACTGTCATTTCTGATGCTACTGATGATTAGAAAAGTGACAAGCAACTAAAATTCCCTCAGTATGACAAACATACCTTTCTCTCCACTGCTAAGGTAGGGCATTTAAGACAATATTATTGCCAGTATATTTGTGTGCACACTACAATTCCCACAACTTGGGCTTCTTGTCCCTTCATGGATTCCATACACTCTTGGTTCTCTAAGCTGTTGGATGTCTATACATGTTCTCTTAAAGATTCACAACTGCTATTATTCTAAGTTCCTGACATCCCTAGCTCATGTTTATCCTAAAGTGAGGCTCCCACTCTTTTCAGGACTGAAACATTTTATTTACACTTATATAGCTCTCTGGTATAGTGTTGAACTCCAGGTCTATTACATGCTTCTCTCTAAATTGCTCTGAATACCGTCAATGTTCACATCAGCATTAGTACATGTACATCCCATTATACCACAGCAGATACTTTATAACACTAAGCCAGTTAAGGGCTCTTTCCTGAACACCTAAAAAGGTTGATGAATGTTTCTGATTTTTTCATCTCTAATTGGCCTGAGTTTTTTGATCTGATTTGGTCCTCATCCAGAAAATAACATGTTTTTCAACTTGGATGGGGGTGTGATATGTTTTGGGCACAAGATATTGCAAGTATGTGGGATGGGTTTGAAAAACCTGTAGGTCTTTGAAGAGAATAAGAAAAACAAGCAATAGGAGGCCATTGACTATGCTCCACCACTCAGTAAGATCATGGTTGATGTTTTACCTCACTACCACTCCCACTCACTATCCATTATTCTTCAAATCCCTCAGTGCTCAAACGAACTATCAATTCTTTCTTGAACATATTGAGCTCATTGGAATAGAAAAATTTCAAATATTTACAATCCTTAAAGTGAAGACATTTTCCTCACATCAGTCCTGAAGTGGATGATCCGTGGTTCTGAAACTGTTTTAGACTTCATAGCAGGGGAAGCATCCTTCAGCATCTATCTTGCCAAGCCCCTTAAGACTTTTGTATTTTTCAGTGAGGTCATCTCCTATTCTTCCAAACTCTACAGACTATCAGCCTAATTGACTTAATTGCTCTTTAGAGGACAAACTCCACATTCCAGGACTCAGTCAAGTAGGTTCATAACAAACACACGCTTTAGATGGGAAGGCAGGTAGGTGCAAAACAAAAACCTACTGTGACTTACCCAGACTGCACAAGTTATGTTAAAACATGAGGTTTCCTGTTTGAACTTCTCCTCATGATGAAGGTGGCTGCTATCATTCTCTTTTTAGTGCAGGAAGTTACAGGGTGTAATGTGGCAGAGAATGCAGAAAACCACTTCCTGTTCTAACTAGAAGAGCCTGGTTTGGTTCACAAGATATAAGTTGTTCCATGTTAGCAGTTTATTACAGATAATATTAAAATAATAGATATGATTTCAGAACTTCTGAGAAGGACCCGATGTTGGGTCTTATTCATTTAAGGTCCTACATTGTTCTGCCCACAAGTCCATATGGACCAAAGGAAACCATTGCCTTTGATTTTTTTTCTGACAGTCTGTGGTCTCTCTGTCACTTTCAGCTTGAGGACTTTTATTCGCTTGGATTTTCTTCATGGTGCACATCTTCTCTGCAGAAACTGGCCATTTCTTCCATGCAGTATCCTTATTCATTAGATATTGGCTATTCCTTCACAATGGTGGTTTCCATTGAGTTGTGTCCACCACATCTTTACTCTGTGTTAGTAAATTTTTATTCTTAATCAACTGACAGATTTATGCTGAAGCAGGTAAAACTTTTACCTCATTGTACTTGTTGCTTTGGACTCTGACATTCACCCTCAGAGACTGCATTACTGCTGAACCAGCATGTTTCAATCCCTCAGTTCTGCTCTTTGAGGATTGCCTCTGATATGACATGATCTTGATCATATTTACAGAAGATTATTCTTGGCAACTAAGGAAGTCAAATATTCCACTTGAACTAGCGCATTTAATAAATCACATCAAACTTGAATCTGGCAGAGCTATGTATTCACAAGGCTTTGTTGTACTCTGAGCTACATTAGTCATAGGCTCATCATTTAGCTCAGTGTTTATTGGCTATCTCAATGCTTTTTGTCTTGCAAACCTTGCTGGCTCTTACAGCCTTAAGTGTACCCTTCAACCTTGCTAGGAGTGTCAATCCATCATATTCACAAGTTCCCATCTTGGTGACAGTATGAAACAATTTTCTTATGCCAATATAATTAATTTCAGTGGATCCTTGTTTTTGTTTAGTATATGCTGTAGGTCTAAGGACACTTGTAAAGTTGGCTAGCAGTTGTTATTTGACTAACTGTTATTTATTTTTACGTAGCTTAACTTCTTCTGTTATTTGAAGAAGATTGGGTTTAAGACATGCCTTCCTTCTCAAAAGAGAAAAATTTTGATTGTATATTGGTTTTCTCCTATTTAGCATCCCCTATATTGAAGAGTTGCTTGTAGCATAAATTTAATATTAGGAGCTGTGTCTCCTGGACCATGTATTTGCACTGCTGAGGGCGTAGGCAGAGTTTTCATAAACATGCCTCAATATCTGCTAATATAATGACACTTGCTCCAGTACCTAACCGGAAATTTGTTAGTTGACCATTGCCTTAAGCATTGTTTTGCCAAAATGTAAAGAAAATATCATTTATTTCCCTTAGGAACGCTTCAGGTTTTTCTTCTGTTGAAGCCTGTTCTACCTCATTAACCTCTTTCTGTGGGCAGTTATTTGATTTCTTGTTTTTTTTTTGGAAACTGTGTCCTTCTTTCGTAGAATCTCTCCCATATGGAAATAGGCCATTCAGGCCAACAAGTCCACACTGATTCTCTGAAGGGCATCCTACCCAGAGTCATCCCTACCCTACATTTCCCATGACTAATTGACCTAACCTGCACATCCCTGGACACTATGGGCAATTTAGCATGATCAATCCACCTAACTTGCACATCTTAGGACTATGAAAGGAAACCACAGCAAACCCACGCAGATACAGGGAGAATGTGCAATCTCCACATGGGCAGTCGCCCGAGGCTGGAATTGGACCTGGGTCCCTTACGCTGTCAGGCAGCAGTGCTAACCACTGTTCCTACTTCTGCACATTTTTTGAAAGTGACCTATTATCCAAAACTTAAAGCATTCATTCTGTGTCTGTGAGGATTCTTTGCCTCACAGCATTTGCAAGGAATTTTAGTATCTGGTGCCTCTGATGCCATGTCTTCCTAATGCAATTACGTATTTTTCTTGCCTAAAAGGCTTTATTTTGCAAAATAGCAATTCCGTTGCCCTTTGTTGCTGTACTGGTAGAGTGGTCGGGGCGTGGAATGCATTGCCGGAGAGGGTAGTGGAGTCAGCCTCATTAGGGGCATTTAAGCGGCTATTAGATAGGCATATGCATGATAGTATAAGGTAGGGGTGGAGGTTAGATAGACCTTAGGATTAGGGTAAAATTTCGGCACAACATCGTGGGCCAAAGGGCCTGTACTGTGCTGTACTGTTCTATGTTCTATGTACTTAAGGATTTTATCACATTTTGCAACTTAAATCAGGAGGTGAATTAAAGCCAAGTCTGAAGGTCTCACCCAACTAGTCACCGTACATTGTGTGAGCAGTCAACCGAAATACATGTCGTGTTGTATGGGCATGTCAGCTCATGACAAGGCATGGGCTGCCACTATAGATGAAGACTGCTGTCACCATTCTCTCTAAGAGTACGAAAGTGCAGGACCTGCTTGGTCTAGAAGGGTATAGGGAACCCACACCATGGTCCAACAAGAAGAGACTTTTATCTTTAGCATGATATGCTTTATATAATTTATTGTTAATAACTTGTTATGGGTTATATTGAAATGATTGTTACTGAACTTTTGAGAAAGACCAGACATTTGGTCTCACTCCTTCGAAATCCAAAGCTATTGTGCCACAAAGTCATATGAAATCATCATGATAGGTGATGCCTGTGGTACTCTTCAGTATTAACCCTTTCACACTCATATAGAGCCATCCTCATTGTGGCCATCCTTAACTGTAATTCTGCAAAGCTCCTGAGTTTGGCAAACTCTGCTTCCATAAATAATAAAAAAGAAATCACATTAACACCATTGTGTGAACCATTAATAAAAAATGTCAACTTTAACAGGCTGCATGTTATGCTTTTGAACTGAGATTTTTCATTGCCCTAGGTCAAAATAAAAATGAATATTTGAAATGGCCTGCATTTTAACCACTACATTTTAAAATGCACGGAAATATACTTCTGTTGCTTTTAGGATAAACTCTTGATATTTGTAATAATGTTGTATTTGTTGGCCTTCGTGTGAATGAGTCCAACTTCTAATGATTCACTAACCATGATGCTGTAAGGATATTTTCGCTTTTGATGATCGAAATGATGGGGATATGCATTTAATCTTCAGCAGTGCTTAATTTCCAAAAGACATTGCCAGAGTGCATGATACAGTGAAATCATGGTGAGCCAAATTCAGATGATAGGGATCATCTGAATTTGACTCAACATCGTCATCAGATGAGTCAAAGACTTCAGCCGTTCCTATTAATACAATAGCAAATTCAGGAAAATTTTACATGGGCGACTTTGGATGAGCCAAACCAGTCTGGGATTTGCCCGTATGACTGCCCTACGCAATCAGAGAAGACTTAGTCCACCAAAGATTGCAAAGCCATGGATTGCTGGGCAAACCATCATTTGATGTTGCGATATTCTCATGAAAGGCCATGTGACACCTTTGAGTATGGCAAAATTTGCGAGAAACTTAAGTCTTGTCAGTGAGAAGGTGGAATTGATACCGTGAGGAGAAAACATGAACAGAAAGTGGACATTGTGAAGCATTGAGAGATGTCACCATCACTTTGTCAATCATTCTGAAACCCAAGGTGAACATTTTGGAACAATTTGGCAAGCAAGAACACAGATTGAGTTTTCTGGAGCTAACTCTGAACATTTTTCAATGAATTTTATATGGTCAGGGGTGGGCAAATTGAATAAAGACAAAATGACATAGTTACTGCTTTGTTTTGTTATCATTTCAAATTTTTTTTGTTGTAGAGCTCATCTGAAGTTCTGCTCAACACAGATTTGTGGGCTTGTCCCCTAAGATTTATCGTGGCTTTCCTGCAGGTCAGGAAAGCTGAGTTCCAGCTTGAATTTAGACTATGGCATTGACGTTTGTGTAAATAATGGTAAATAACTGAATGAAATAATTAATCAGAGTATGTCCAAGATGACATTTTGTTTTAATGGGTATGGTTTCTCTAACTGAACATTTAATAGAACTACAGTGTGTGGGTTGCTATTACTGTTTGGACCCAGCGCTCTTGCACATTTGCTGTTCAAAATAGCTGCAGAAAGTACCATCAAAAAGGAAAAAAACATGGATTTATTATAACTTGGGTGCAGTATTGCTGACTTGGACCTTTTTTTTGGGCAGTTTTGGGGGAGGTGGGAGTAACTTTGTGTTTTGTAACCACACTATCTTTCCATCTAAGGAGTGTATTTATTACAGACCTGTTGATGTCTGGGATGCGGGGGTTGTCCTTTGAGGAGAGATTGAATAGATTAGGTCTATATTCCTTTGGATTATAATAACAGCTGATCTTCTTGGAACATTCGAATAGGGATAATCATGTTATATTTGAGACTGTCATGTAAAGGATAATGTAAGCTTATCACTTTGTGATACAAGGGAATACCTATATCAACGCAAATTTTGAACGTACGTTTAGATCCATGTTCTTGAGTCAATTTTAATTTATTTTCTCCACTTTTACAGATCTAATATTAGTATATTTTTCTGTGTGAGCATTATAATTCAAAATCTGAAAGATAAGTTATGTTACACAATTTCTACAGCAAGAATCTCCTCTCTCTTTTCTTTATTTATGGTAATTTTCCTTTTTCCATTCAGATTTGTCTGACTCTGAAGGTTGATCTACATCTCAGTGATTCGTGACAGGTTCTGTTTATCTGTTGTTTATCAAATTACTTCCAAGATACCTTAGCTTCCTTCATTGAGAAATGTTGGTGCATTGGATTATTGATCTGTATTGCTTAAATTTGTTTGCTTCTGCCTCAGACATGTTAGCTGATGAGGGGGAGGGGTTTTCTCACAATTAATACATAATAGTAAACAAATCCTATGTGGACCTAGAACATAGAATATAGCACAAAGAACAGTACAGCACAGGAATAGGCCCTTCAGCCCACCATGCTTGTGCCGACTATGATGCTGGTCTAAGTTAATCGCATCTCCCTACACATGATCAATATCCCTTTATTTCCTGCCCGTTCACGTGTCTGTCTAAATGCCTCTTAAATATGGCTATCATATCGGCTTCTACCACCTCCACTGGCCATGCGTTCCAGGCACTTACCCCACTTTGTGTAAAACAACTTGCATTGCACATTCCCTTTAAACACTTCCTCTCTCAACTTAAACCTATGCCTCCAAGTTTTTGACATTTCCACCTTGGGAAAAAGACTCTGACCATCCACTCTATCTATGCGTGTCATAATTTTGTATACTTCTATCAGGTTGCCCCTCAGCCTCTGACACTCTAGCAAAAATAATCTAAGTTTGACCAACATGAAAGTCAATTTTTACTGTTGGGAAGGTGAATCAACTAGCAATAGCTGAAGAAATATTAAATTGGGAACAATGAAGTAGAATTCTACAAGGAGAAAGTATTGAAGGGATAATTAGAGGTCAGAGAAGAACAACAAAACCTGTCTATAGAATCATATTATGGAAACCAACTTATTCAAACCATCAACCAACATCAAATCTTAGAAATACCTATTTAATTAAAACTTGTTCTTCCCTACGGTATTCAAATTGTTTTCCTTTCACCTTTTTCAGGTTACTAATTAATTATTAGTACCATCCTTTCCAAATAAAAGCAGAACCATAATTTGGAAGAAGGACAGTAGCAGTCAGTAATGCTGCTACCAATCAAAAAGCCTCTGACAAATGCTTCAGAAAAATGAGTATGAATGTCACCATTGCAGCTGGGAAAATTTAAAATTTAATTAATTAATAAACTTGGAATAAAGCCCTAGTGTCATTAATAATAATATATAACTTCTGGATTCTCATAACAACCCGTCTGGTTCACTGATGTCCTTCAGGGGACAAAATCTGCTCTCCTTACCCAATATGGTTTACAGCAATATGCCAATATGCAGCTAACTCTTAACAGCCCTTGGCAATGGTCAGCCAATTCACTCAGTTCAGGGCAACTGACAATGGGCAATGCATTATGGCCTTGCCCGAGACATCCATAACCCAAAAATGAATAAGAAAGAAAAGTGATATCCTTGGCATTCAGAATGTTTAAGAAACAGGAGTTGTGGGTACAGGGACAATGGGGAAAAAAGATGGAAGTACAAATGTATAGTCCCCAAATATCATTCATAAATGAGAGGAAACAAAATGAATTAAATTACAGTACAGTGAGATGAAATGTAGGATGGAATCAGATTTGCATTGAAAAGTACAGAAAATAAGTGAAACCAAAAGGAATAGCTTAATTCTTCATGGAATTTCACAGCAGCACGGTAAGCTGAGAGTGTACAAGCTCAGCTACTAAGGCACAGAGCAGTAGACCTGAACACCAGAGGCATAGAGGGATATATCCAATCAATACTTGGAATCAGTCCCAGGAAAACAAATGTTATTACCATATGAACTATTTGTGTCTGAATGAACCAAGAGTCACATAATCAAAACACTCCAGTGATCCACATAAAGACAGTAATAACCCATGTGCATGGATGGCAAGAGTAAGCAAATAATGTGCAACATTGGCCATCATTAACCCAAAATGTAGATCAAATATTTAGATGGTCTGTCTACAGTGGATATTTGATTTTAACGTAACATAAAGCAACATTTGCTGTGATTACTGCTTAATGTCAAATCCAGAGCAGCACGCAGGAACAGGAGAGCAGAAAGCAGATCAGTAAAAACTAGAAATCTGATGGTGCCGCAGCCTAATTTTCTGTGAAGTAAATAAGCACACAAGTGTGGAGAATATCAGGTGGAATATACGCACCATATTTGTCATGTTATGCCTCACAGTAGATATACAATATGCCTTTAAGGCACATGCTAATGATGTCATCACCCTATTGTAGCATATGTTATAATGGTATAAAGGTCTCAGTCTCCATTTTCCTGAACTCTGTCCTCCTGCATCATGATGCACTGTGGGAGAAATGTGGCAGTATATCTGAGTTGCTTAGTTTGAGGCCAGAAACTTGGCTCCCTGTGATTGTAGAGTACATGTATAGATACAAGGTGCTGTCAGAAACATGAGTTGAATTCTTTCGTACTACATTATTTTTTCTATTCATTTTTGTGGGATGTGGGCGTCGCTGGCTGGCCAGCATTTCTTGCCCATCCCTCATTCATTTGTTAGGAGACTGTGACGAGACTGTCACTTTAAGAAGTTGTTTAATCCTGTTTTGTTTTGTTTGGGAGGTTGAATGAGAGGTGAATAGCTGTCTGTAAGAAAGTAAACAGCTTGAGAGGCTTTGGGATTTTTTAAAAGTTGGAACATTGCAGGCAGCCTGGCTGGGTGTGGCCAGCTATCACAGACCAGGGTTTCCACGTTTTGTTTTGCTTTTTCGGTTTAGTTTTAAGCAGTTGTTGTTCTGGGCTCGAAGAAGTAGAAGCTATTTTTTCCTTCTCTTGGTTACAGCTAGAAGCTGGGGTTTCTCTCTGCTGCTGGGTTACCTGTGAGACAAACCTATTTCTCTGAATTTTCCTTTTTGCGAAAGGATGTGTTATAGTTGGAGCTGTTAATAATAGTTACCGTATCTATTATTTGGTTAAGTTTTCCAGTAGAGTTAGGTTATTCTAAGTTCTTCTTTCTTTTGTTTGCATTTTAACTGTAGTGTTTAAATAAATTGTGTTTTTGCTTAATGTCAAGTAGTTTGACCAGTCACATTTCTTCTGGAACAAGGAACTTTACATTTACCTTAAAAATAACAAAAAGTTAGGGTCTAGGCTACCTTAAAATATTTTGAAGGGGTCTAGTCTGGTCCATTACAGGGACTAACAGAAGTACTTCATTATGATAGCTCGTGAAGCCAGAAAATTAGGCATCCAGAGATGTGTCTACATATACATATGGTTGAGGCTTTGTGTATAAAATTGTGTTGCTCTGAACATAGCATTGTGCTGCCCCCATTGAGAGAAATGTGGTCTACATGGGGCCTAACTTGTGGTCCTTAAAGGGAATGAATGCTGCAGGTAACCACTAAAAGAGTAAATGAGAACGCAGAGCCTAGAGATACAAGTCTGCTTCTCCGAGCCCATTCAGCCATTCAGTCTCATTCACACTTAACCTCCTCCCTCTATTTTGAACGCTTTCATCACTCGCCACCTTCCCTCAATCCCAATTGATCCCCTCCCTTCTATGGTTACTCCTACTCACAAGATGAAGAAATAATTGCAGGAAGAAGACTTTTAGCCCAATCATCCTTCTCTCATCTTCAAAAGATCATGACTGATCTTGTATCCGAGCTCCATCTTCCCATGCTATTTGCATATCCTTTAATTTCATTCACTTTTTGAATATACTCACTGGTTAGCCATCCAGAGATCCCAGAGGAGAGAAAAAGAGTGTAATGTTTTGGGCAAAGAAATTTATCCTCATGTCAATTCTTAGTTGATTTTGCAATGAAGTCTTTTTTAAATGTGTGATGAATCCCTTAAAACTTTGCTTATTACCTTTATAACAAATAGCCAGTCATTATCGTTACACATACAAAACAACTTAGCTATTTGTCCTTGAGGAAGTGAATAGAGTTTTAAATTTGCTTTCTATAAGATTTTTGGTTGGAATGATGAAACAAGCATTGCAGAACGTTATACATTAATAGATGCCTTTGAATTATACTTCATAAATTGATCTGCATTTTTTGGTTGATCAGAATGTTTTCATAAAACAATTTATCATCTATATTGTTAGTAGATCAAGAAGGAAAAGACAGGTCTACTTTCTTTCCTTCCTGTGTGAATTTGATTGTAAGATGCATGTGATTAATGAGCATCCGGAAAGGCTTTAAATCACAATGAACGATAATGTGCCATCCAACTATCTCTGAGAGAGAAAGTTCAAGACAAATAACCCAATAACAAAAGCTAAAATAGGGAAGCAAAGAAATAGAAGGAAGATTTGAGATGGAGCAAAATTCCCGCAACAAGAACAAGCTAACAATGGACAGATTAAACCAGCAAATGCCAACTGAGAGTTTGTCTTCAAATATACAATGACAAAATATAAAGATAATACTCCCACTATATCTAGAATTTTACAACTGGAATCTGAGGTTCAACATAGTGGAGCACAGGCCTGAATAGTACTTCTAAGGTTTTGGAGTAGCACTGAATAGCACTTTTACAAAAACAGTAAACTTAAGATTACAATGTGAACTCAGTTACTCAGCTGCATCAATAGCGATCTTAAACTTACACAAAAACATGATACCACTTAAAGGCCGAACATGCTAATGAGTACCTAACCAGGATGTAGAACATGTAACAAGTCTACAACATCAACATGTAACTAGCAGTCACTGTCAGTCTAATTCACAAAACGTCATTATTGCAATTGTGGCTGTGCTTTCCTGACGCAACATTTGCCGAACATCTGTAACAATTTTTTTGTTGAACAATCCTGCAATGGATCTTCAAATAAACTGAACCTATATCCATTCATCAGACCAGGTATGAGGTTGGTGCATTGGTGTAACTAAACATACAACATCACAGGTCCCAGGTTTCTTTATCCACTGATCATCATTGTTTCACCAGCTATTCCAAAAATCTTGTAAGATAGTCTGAACAGATTGACTTCTTTTTTTCCTCATAACTTACTTAATTTAAAATAATGAATGGTACGATTCCAAATTTTCCAGGATCCATTCTCCTGCTAATCTTCTCCAGTGACACACATGCACAATTCCATTGAGAGTGCATCGGAAACGTCCTGCAGATTATTGAAGTTTTTTTGTCCTGAGGAGAGGTACAAAAAAGACTCGATTAAAGCAAAGAACTGCAGATACTGGAAATCTGAAACAAAAACAGAAATTGTTGAAGGAACTCAACAGCTCTGGCAGTCTCTGTAGAGAGAAAGCAGAGTTAATGTTTTAAGGCAGTGACCCTTCTTTTGAGTTCCTCCAGCAGTTTCTGTTTTTGCTTCCAACAAAGACGTTTTAGCAGACTCTTTGTACAGTCTGAGTAAATCAAAGAGAAATCAAATATCTGTCTGAGCTAGATAATGAATCCTTGATCTGTTCCCTTTCTGATCATATCATTTCCTTGGTGCTAGAAGGTTTTTAATCATCTGTTCCATGAAGAAAGTGGTTATCTGCATTTCAATTTTAGTTTATTCCAATGAGTTACATTCTTATTCCTCAGCAGATGCTTATTCCTTTTAAAGTATTAATCAACATCATTTATCCAACAAAACAACCATCCTGGGGATAATATGTTTAATATTGCTCTATGCTTTTAATATTCAAAGTTGTCAGTTTTATATTCATGCTCATATGCTTCTACATCTCCAAAGTATGTGGTCTGAATCCTTTACTCCAGTGAAAACAGGGATAATTTTGTCAGTTTATATTCATAATTGAGAACCTCATAAAAAAAAATTACCCTGCCTGCCCTGGCTTTTCCTGATTTATATGGTTGATTTAGATCAAAAGAGTTAAGGCAATAGTTTCAAAATTTCAGGATGATCAAAACTTGGAAGTATTGTAAATTGTGACAAGGACAATGTTGAATTTCAAACAGGCATTGAGGCTGGTGGAGCAGCTGGATAGACGAGGTTCAATGCAGAGAAATGTCAAGTAATACGTAGTGGTCGAAAGAACACGCAGAGACAATGGGCATTTTGCTAAGTGTCAATTTTCTGAGTTTCGTGGAGGGTTAATGGGTTTTCTCACAGCACATTATAAAACTTACCTGACGAACTATCTACCCAGCCCCTACAGTGCCCTTCTCATCCAATTCTAGCCCTATTCTACCACTCGTTGTACCTGAAACAACTCACCAGGGACATCCGCAGATGAACTAGCATTCATGGCACGGGTGCCATCTTTAAGAGGCCATGTGTACTTGGACTGTCAATCCAGTGTTGTTCCTGATATTTGCCCTGGATATGGCAGAGAGGAGAATATTGGTGCCCTGTTTTGCAGGCAGGGCTCTGGAGTGAGTGGTGCAGACGTAGGACATCCTCTTTCACAGGACTGGCAGTGGAGGCCAAGACACCAGACCAAGCCAGCCTGTGCAAAATTTGCCACCTATATTTGACCGGTCTCAGCTCTCTAGAGCCCAGCACTGTAGGAAGAAAGTCAATGACTTTCTCTGCTGCTCCAGCGTAAGTGCCACCATCTTCTCTTTGATACTTCACACCCACTGTATCTCTGCTATTACATCCACCTCCCAACAAGGCTCATGCTCTACATCTGTCACTGTTGTCTGCAACATCTTCCCTCAGTCACTGTCAACAACCCCAATCCCACCACCTTTTACCCTGCATGCCCTGTGTGCTGCCTACTCATTCATTCGAGAAAGCAGCCCCTTCCACCACCTGCACTGAAAAAGTATCATCTGTGCCACCTGACCCCAAAGGGACAGAAAGAGTCAAGGTGGGCAGTGGTCTGCTCAACATTTGATTCCCTGCCTCGACGTACAGAGAATCTGGCCTCCGAGTGAGCCGAGTGGCCGACTGACCATGTCCAAGCCACTGGAACAATATCAGACGCTTCCTTTGACTCTCAGAGCTGGGACCTCACTGACTGAAAACAATGTCCCTTGACTCGATTGAAAACCACTAGAAGATCCCTGGCTTATGTCTGCACTAAACAACACAGCAGTCCTGTGAGGCTGGTGTCTTTGGCTAAAGGGCACTGGATATTGTGAACATCCAGCTAGACTCAAGATGATTGAACATTGTTAGAGTAAACGAAAAGCCCCGAGTTACAACTTGGTCCAGTCCATGAGATGGGTGTGTGCTGCTGAGCACACAGCATCCTTGCTGTAGCATTCCAAAGGTAATTGCTGCTGCACCACAAGGTGCAGCATTGAAGTGCAGACGTTGTAGTGATTGTTTTGAGGTCAGCCAGATTGACCTTATAGAAAGTGAGTTTCCCAATTGGGGCTATTAATGAGTCCAATCAGGGAGTACTGGCTGACAGATAAAAAGAGGAGTGTCAGAGGTGCTGACACTCTGGGTGCTGACTCTGACAAGGCTGTGCCAGAGGCAAGGACTTTCCAGGTGTAAATAAAGGGTGACTTAGTGATAGGATACTGGCCTCTGTGGAGTTATTTCAGAAGAGTTCTGTAAGTCGATCAGAGATGTGCTACAAAGATCCGTTGAGGTTGGCATTTCAGATACCAAAGTCTGTGAACATGGGTGCATGTGGCTGGTGCCTATGGAATGCGCCTTGAGATGTTGATGTCTGATGTCTAAACATGGAGGTTCTTTGGACCAAGTGGTCAGTTGGAGTCTCCTGAGGTGCCCACTCTGACTTCCAGATTGAGAATTCTCAACATTGAATTTTCTCATGGCAGATAGTATGATTGATAGCTGTTTATTAATGATGTGGGATCTGCAGTTAATAATGTCATTGACAAGTAATAACCAACTTAATGGGCGAGGATTTCATCTTGACACCCAAAACTTAGTTGAAAGATACAACAAGTTGCTCCAATGTTGAGATCAACTTTGTTGCACTCCTTGCTCAGTTCTCCTGCAGATCTCACCACAGTGCCCATCATTCAGTCCCCATCATAATGTGTTACTACTCTTAAGGGTGTGCAGAGCAGCAAGACCTGTGTTGTATGTGACATATGTCACTTAAAGTGGCAGGACAGGTGGAGAGAGTGGTTAATAAAGCATATAGTATCCTAAGAATTATTAATAGGGACACAGAGTACAAGAGCAGGGAGATTAGCAGAACAGGTAGAAGACACTAATTAGACCTCCGCTATTGTGTACAGTTCTGGATACCACATAGAGTCATAGAGATGTACAGCATGGAAACAAACCTTTCATTCCAACGTCCATGCTGACCAGTAAATCTAGTCCCATTTGCCAGCATTTGGCCCATATCCCTCTAAACCCTTCTTATTCAGATTTAAAAGACATCTGGATGTGTATATGAATAGGAAGGGTTTAGAGGGATATGGGACTAATGCTGGCAAATGGAACTAGGTTTATCTGGAATATCTGATCAGCATGGATGAGTTGGAATGAAGGGTTTGTTTCCATGCAGTACATTTCTTTGACTCTATCTAAATGAAACTCTATCTGTCAATCCTTGGCCCGCTGTCCATCTGATCAAGATCCCGTTGTACTCTAAAGTAACCTTCTTCGCTGTCCACTACACCTCTAATTTTGGTGTCATCTGCAAACTTACTAACCATATCTCCTATGTTCACGTCCAAATCATTTATATAAATTATGAGAATCGGAGAGAGTGCAGAAGAGTTTTGTGGAAATGATTGCAGGGGTGAGGAACTTCAAGTCATAAAGATAGATTAGAGTCTTAGAATTGTTTTCCTTGGAGAGAAAAAGAAAACTGAGAGGAGATTTAATATCTAAGAAGAGTTTCTCAAAATCATGAGAGGTGTGGATGGGGAAGGCAGGAAGTAACTGATCCCATTCATAAAAGGGTCAAGAATGAGAGGGCACAAATTTAAAGTAACTTGCAAAAGAAGCAAATACCATGAGGAAAAAATAACATTTTCATTCAGGACATCTGGAATGTGTTTAGATTGCACTGCCTGCAAGCGGAATGAAGGCAAGCTCAATCCAGACATTCATGAGTGCAATAAATGGCTTTTTAAATACAAGAAATGCACAGGGTTACAGGGAAATGGTGGGAGAGTGTCATAAATTCAGACACTCATTTGGACAGCCAGCCTTGATGGGCCAAATAGCCTCTTTCAACACCATAATAATTCTGTGCTTCTATTGAATAAATCCCTGCAAGCCAATTAAGAAAATAATTTGGTAGAGTCACATTCTTTGAAGAAATAATTATGATATCCTTTCTTTAATGAGGTGACTGTATCACTATTTACCTCAAAACTAAAATAAGGCCCCTGCATGTTGCCAGTTCCTTTCTGAAAATAGAAGACCTCTCACATACAGCTTTTCTTGTCTCCCACAGCATAATTATCCTAATTTAATTTATTAAATTTTATTTGAAACAGCCATTTGAGTGAGCCAGATGCTCCCTGAATTAAATGGTGCTGTTCCTATTTAATTTCCATGATTTCCCTCATTTCCTTCACTGTGCCTTCAGCTGCCAAGGCTCTTGCTCTGTAATTCCTTCTCTCCTTTCATTTAAGACCTTGGCCAATCTTTGGTTACGCGGCCTAATGTCTCCATGTGTGGTTTCATGTCAAATTTTGCCTGATAATGCTTTTATATCTAATAAATATACTTTTGTTGTTTTAGATATCTTTACCTTATACTGGATCTACTCGGTGGCATATAAGACTGTGTTTTGTTTCTATCATATCCTGTCTGCCAAATTGTCCACAGAATGAGGATGCTTAAATCTATGGGAAGGAGTCTGTCTCTAGTAATTAAAGAATTATAGCACTGAGCTAAACTTCAAAATGAATTTACAATGTAGCACTGAATCCAAGCTTCATATTGAAAAGCAAATGCATTTACTGAAATGACAGCAGCTCTTCTTCTCAGAATATGTACATGCAACTTTCTGTTTAAGTAGTGAACTTATACAGTCAAATGTCCAACACTTCAATCTGGCATGTAATTTAGTAATCATGTTGTCCAAATATTAATAATCACAAGTCCCATTGAGCTGTAGAATGATAATTACAAGACATTTTCGTTCATAATTTCACATATTGTTAAACAAGTGATAGAACACACTGCAGTCTTAAAATACTCCTATGTTTTGATCTGAATACCTTTCCAAGAATTAGTGTACATCAGCTAATCTCATTGAATGGTAGAATAGACTCGAAGGGCTGAATGGTCTACTCCTGTACCTCTATACGTGCCAAAAGATTATAGGCAAGTTGTGTTTGACCAATTCAACTGAATGTTTCAAAGAAGTCACAGAATTTGTTGATAGAAGATATATAGAAGGTGATTCCTTACATGCTATTTCGAAATGCGCTTCAGAAAATAAAAGCACACGGCTTTAAAGGTTTTGCAGTTCCATGGATGGATAAATGGTTGGAGTGCACAGGCAAATGATTTTTTTGGACTGGTTGAATGAGAGTCAATGTGTATTCAGCAGTCTTTACTGAGTGTTGTAGACTGACATAGTCTAAGGTCCAAGTTACATGCACTAAAGTTTGGGCAGCCATCACATAGGTAAAATGGGAATATGTTGTTGTCTAAAGGCCAGTCAGGCATAGTACACCAAGGGGCTGAAAACTCTAGAACCCCTTACAAAGAATATACATTGTGAATCAAGACAATTATAGAGCATTGCAGAACTGCAACTGAAATATGGCACCGAAAATTTTATATCTATTGTACTTTCTGTAATTTCCAATTTGATTTCTTTTCCCATTGGACAGTGTGCCTGATTGGAACATACTTTATAAATATTGAGAACTATTCTGAGCATATTGAGTGGATAATGCTAGATGACATGAGTTGATTTTTATACAAGTTCTGTAATATTCATGCTAAAATGGTTTGTAACTATTTTACATCTTTTTATGAATGTAGCAATATTGTTGGATTGAAAAAAATAGTTCCCTACTTATAAGCAAATTTTTTCCCCTTCCCCGCTCCCCCACCTATTTTTGCTATTTAATAGACACTTCAGACTCTGCCTCGGAGTGTTGCCATTGGCCTCATGCAAAACTGCCCACAATGACCTAGAAATCTCTGCAATAGTTTTTCTTTTTGTTGCTAGAGGTTTGAATCTGATGCCAAATCAAGAAGATCTCCAGATATCTAGCAGCAGTAACATCAGCAAGAAGAATGAAACCAATTGTACTGAGGCATTCTGACAGACAGCAAACCATGAAATTATAATTATGATTGGATTAAGATATGAACTAAATGTCAATAAGCAATTTTAAAGAAAATGTTTTTTTTTCAAAATGTGGCACTTTTTATCATTAATGGAGAAAATTGGTATTCCATAAATATAAATTAGCTTTGCCGAGCCAGTGAGAGTGTTTATTAGGAAGTATGAAATTCATAGGTCATTAAAATCCCAGTTACCCTTCGTTCAACAAAGTGTAACTGTTACAAACATATTTACCATAAAAATGAAAGTGGATTTTTTTACAGATTCACTGGTTGCTTGGGAATTGTAACTCTGGGGACCTTGATAGTGTATCACTAGAAAAGCTAGAATTGCTGGCAAATACCTTTGGGATTTCATATAATCTTGCACATGCATGGTCTCCCCAAATTGCTCTCCATTTCAGTATCGACACTACCACAAAATACTGGCCATCATTTTTATCTTTGGAAATCTGGAGAGATTGTCTCCATAGTTATGAGAGGAAGTGATGATTGAATGGAAAATTTGCTGCTTACTATTTTGGTTCTCTCTGATTTCTTTGAGACAAGATCCATAGCAGATTCCATCAAGGTAGCTCTAGTACCTTTCCTGATGAGTTCTTACTGCGCCAGGTTTTAAATGTCACCTGGGAAAAAATCTGAGATCTTGCTGAATATGAACAGCTTTACTAAATTTAAACAGTATTTCACAGCGCTGAAACTGTCAACAAGAATCACAGCACCTGAATATTGATGAATGTTAAACTTTCTCAAAGTATTTACTTCGGACTTATTTAAAGAAATAATTACTGGCGCAGAATAAGTGACAAATTGAAAAGAAAAATGAAAATTATTCTTGACAGCTTCAACTATGATTTTGGCTGCATTGTTACTGAAGAGAATATAGCAGAAATTACCAGCAATTTAAGTTAGTAAGAAAACAAGTCCTCACTTTTAAGAAATGTAACATTTGCAACATTGCTGAATTGTGTTAAATCAATCCCTGCCTGTTGCATTAAGGGGTACAACAAAAAAGATGCTACATGAATGCTTCGAAAAATATCACACTTCCACAGAATATGATAAGAATTGAGGTTGGAGCTAAATGACATTGACTCATCTTCTACTTGTCTGTTATCATTGCTCAAAGGAAGGGTAATTTTGTGGACTTATTACAATCCTTTCAATTTTGCTTTTCAGCTCACTGGTGAAAATAGGATTCCAATTAACTGGTCAGCATTGCTGGCTAAAGTTTTCGCTTGGAATTCACCATGAAAAGATCATTTTACTTTAAATATGAAAACTCCAAACATTCAAGGAGAAAAAACATCTGAGCTTTCAAACCTTCACTTTGATGATTCAGAACTCATCTGCAGAGCACATAGTTACAGGTAAAGAAATAAATCTAATTTACAATCTTTTTATAAAAAAAATTACTGAATGAGAATTTCACAACTCTGATTGCAATGTGTTTTTTTTAGACCAAGCTTCACAGCTCTTGTATGTCAATCAGTCAGGGAATGTTGGTAAGGCTACTGGACGAGTAATTCAGAGGGCCAGGCTAACATTCTGGGGAGACGGGACTGAAGAAGGGTAATACCTGAAATGTTGACTGTTCCTTTCCTCCAGATGCTGCCTGGCCTGCTGTATTTGTCCAGCCCCCTGTTTGTCTACCTTGGATTCCAGCATCTGCAGTTTTTTTTTTTGTCTCTAACATTCCGGGGACATGAGTTCAAGGCCCACCATGGCAGGTGGTGGAATTTAAGTTCAATTAACTAAAATTACTCAGCAGTGGTAACTGTGAAACTGTTTCTTCTTGTAAAATCTGTTTGGTTTATTAATTTCCTTCCTTTAAGGAAGGAAATCTGCCATACTTAACTATTCTGGCACACGTGTCTATTGATCCACAGCAATCTAGTTGATTCTTAACCGCCGTCTAAAATAGCCCTGCAAGCCACTCTTTAGAAAGCCAGTTGGGGATGACCAACAAAGTATGGCATGACAAATGCTCCCACATCCCATGAAAACACTTTAAAGAAAACAGGTACTTATTAAGATCTATTGGAATTTGAAGTGATACTGATCCAAAATATTTTTTAAAATGTTATTACCAGTGAAAGGGAGAATATAAAGATAAACTGAGAAAGATGCATTGCCTACGAAAATGACATGATTATCTGTTTCATAAGGAGTACAAAAATTGCTCACCACATTCTTCTCCATAAATGATTGCTACTTAGAACAACTGCATAACAGTATGCTACAAAATGTCACAGGCCAATTGGAATAGGACTTGAGGTGGAGTTGGAGGACAATCCAAATTTAGGGTTGACCAAAAAAGTACATGAAATACAATTCACCCAGTCCTCAAAAAAAAAATCTATGGATAATTCTGTGTTTCTTGGGTCAGTTTCCTGCCCATCAGATTGGGTTCAATATTTGAGATGGCTAAATGAGTTTTAGATAGGGCTATTTTTCAACAACTCCAAACAGATCACACTGCACATGTGAGAAGTTCTGCACCTGCCCAATTTGTGAATGCCCTGTCGGTAAAAAAACATGGCGGTACCCAAATAAGCACAATAAATATAAGAAAATGGGTTGACAGGGAATAATGCGCATACAATGTTGTACATGAGTATTGACGACATTTTCAGGATGTCTCAGCAGACATTCTCTTTAGATCGCCAGGATTTTCAATACCAGTAGTAGTTAATGGCAGTGTCAAAGGTGAATATTAAGATTGTATAATCCTTCATGACATTTTCAATCACCGTTCAAATAAATTATGTACCCATTGCTAGGTTAGAATGTTAATTGTCACCAAAACCACATCCAGTTGACCATGAGGAGAATTCAACTGTGGCAACTAAAGAACCACAACAAACTGCATGAAACGCAATCAAGATTTGTCACATAAGGAAATGTATGTCAACAGTGGAAATTATACTTATTATAGCTTAATCCCAAATAATTATTTCATTTCGTCCAATTAAAAATCATTACAGAAATACCAATAATTCAGCCTGGACAAATGTAATGTTCTTTGTTCATCCATAGTTTAAATAAGAAGCAACCATGCCTTTCTGTATATTTTTCTTTCTTTCTTTCAATAAAGTAGAATGAGAAATTTATGAGACCAAACATTTCTTCAAAAATTTATGCTTAGGAAGTATTGAACAGATTCAATAGATAATAGGTGCTTTCACGGTTCCGAAAGATCACTATTCTGTTACAATAATTCTGTATTACAGGGTTCGTAGGCATAAATGTGATGTGTTACTAGCGGCACCATGTTGTCATTTTCTCACTCATAATATCTGGCATCAAACCAATAAAACTTGCAGTGCAAACAGAGTGATAACTAACTTCAAAACAATGACTATACAGGGTGTTCTGCTATAACATGTGTTCCGGCAATGTGATTTGGTTATAATGTGACCAACGAATATCTGACGAAGATGAAGTCCAGGATACAGCATTATTTTTTAAAATGTGAACTTGTGTTGGCTACAACGCGATTCCTTGTTGCTGATGTTTTGGAAGATGTTTTTACTAAGTATTGCAGGAAAAGAAAAATTGGATTTCAAAATTCTCCGCATCCGGGACAATGCGCCAAGCCATCCTCCTACTATTGGTGAGCTTTCTGCAAACATCAAAGTGCTATTTCTACCCCGAAACACAACCTCTCTCCTTCAACCCATAGACCAGGGTGTAATAGCACCTTTTAAAGCTTATTATTTAAGGCGCACATTTAAGAGGCTGATTGCAGCCACTGAGGGGCATAAGAACAGTGTTCTCCAATTTTGGAAGAGCGTTAACATCAAGAATGCAATTGACATTATTGTGGAGGCCTGGGGTGATGTCAGCAAGGACTGCTTGCGTGCAGTTTGGGAGAAGCTTCTCCCAGACATCTTTCAAGATTTTGAAATCTTTGATCCGTCAGAGGAGCTCCCAAGAATCAAAGAACATTGTGTTAATCTTGCAAAGCAAGTTGAATTTGAAGAACTTGAGAGTGAGGATGTTGAAGAGCTGCTTGAGTCCCACTGTGAAGACCTCTCTACAGCTGGTCTACAACAACTTGTCGCTGAGGGGTAAGTGGAAACTCACAGAAGATGAAGTCCAGGATGCAGCACCACGAGAGCTTTCCACTTCTGTTTTGTCTTCTAACCTGAGGGAAATTGAGAAGCAGTCACAGCCCTTAGAGAACAGAAATTGCAATGAAGAATGCAGCAGCGTAGCAGTTTGTGGAATAAGATCTTACTTGGCACCCTATGAACAGCTTCTTCATGAAAGAAGAAAAAAGGCAAAGCAGCAAAAACTGGATGTCTTTTTTAAGCCAACCCCCAAGAAACAGCCAGAAGACAATGAATCACAGCCCTCCACTTCTGGATTAATTATTTTTTGCCCTAACTCTGCAAACAAAACTGCACCTTAATGTGATTAAAATGATGATGATGACCCTCAGCCTCTATATTAACAACAAATCAGCCTCAAAACCTCCTCCTTCATCCAGTCATCCTGACCTATTTTCAAGATAAGGTGTTAAATTTACTTTTATTTCGTTGTTAGATGTGAAATAAACGTTTATTCAAACTGTGCTACCCGTTGTGTTCAGCTTTTGAGTGATTTTTAAGTGATTTTGAACGTTTTTTTTAGGTGGTCTTGGCCCTAACCTCGCTTTTCCCATAGGTCCCGTTATTTCTATAGCACAATTTTCTATAATGCGATGTTGCACAGAAACAGAACTATTGTGTTAGAGCAGAACCCCCTGTACTCTAGTATAGATAAGAGGAGCTTTAAGTTGGATGTGTAGACCTGGTGTGACTGAAGCATGTTTAGTGTTTGCCAAAACTTAATTAAAACTTATTTTAGAAAGGTATCCTGTACTACAAACCTCCTTAATGAAACTATTTTGCACTCTTACCTTTGTGTTTGACATTGTTGCTCCCCTTTCCTTCCTTACCACTTAGTCACCATTTAAGCGGTGAGAATGATGTGCAGAAATTGATTTTCTTAAAAAGTCAACCTGCTTAGATGCGTGATGACACACCTCTAAATGGGAGGAACTTGAACCCATAACTTATGGCTTAGACATAGGGATACTATCACGGCATGACTGTACAAAGATTGCTGCTGAATTTAATTGAGATATAAAGCACCCCTTCCACCAATCAGTTCGACCATTGATTGGTCTAGTTCCTGCATTGCCTTAACTTTGATGTCATGTTTGAATTTTAAAACAACGTCCTCTGTGGTAGGCTGGCAGTATCCATGCCTCTAAGCCAGGAGACCTAGATTCAAGCCCCTAACTGCTCAAGAGATTTGTCTTTAATACATCTGAACAGGTTGATTAAAACATCTTGAACTAGGAAAACAAAGAAGCAGATGTGATGTATACACATCTTGTAATGACCTTCAAGTAGCCTGTACTTACATCAATGTCAATAGTTGAGGCAAGTAGGAAATAAAGTGAATATCGTTAAAAGAATAAGACTTTAGCATCTATCATTCTCACTGTAGTAAATGAAGAGTTTTATAAATGAACCATTTATTATCTGATTCATTCTTAATAATATCTTAACTTATCATAAGCCAGAAGACTAATTATGACAATAGGATTAGGATGTATTTAAAAAATACATGAACAATTTATCAATAAATTAACCTGAGTCTTATTGCAGAAAGATTTCAAAAGTGATATTGAAGAAAAATTCAATATTTTTATCACAATAGAATAAATATCACCAAAATGCAATGTTCTACAAATGAACTTACCAGTGTTCAAAAAAACACAAGTCCATTCTTTACAATTTGAAAGGATATTGCCATGTTTTTAAGATAATAACATAAGAAGAAGATTTTATTACATTTGTGTCAGAGGGAAATAATGGGCATAATCAAACGACAACATATTCTGTTACTGTTGATGCATAAAAAACATATTTACAATAGCAATGGCTTCAGTTCAAGTTGGAAAGCTTTAATTTTTGGAACCAAGCAAGCACAGAAATTGTTGCAGAAACTCAGCAGGTCTAGCAGGTTCTGGGAAGAGAAAATAAAGTTAACGTTTCAAGTCCAGTGACCTTTCTTCAGAACTAGAAGCATCAAGGGAAAGATGGTGTTTCAGCTGTTGATGGGACATGAGAGGGAAAGAACTGAGTGGATAGTTAGAGAGGGAGCCCGGAGGCAAACAGAAAGGTAGGAAGATGAAGGGATTGTTGATTGTAGGCCAGGGAAGAAGAGAAATTCTTCCAAAAAGACCACAAGAAATAGAAGAAGCAGTAGGCCATTTGGCCGCTCAAGCCTGCTCGCCCATTCAATAGGATCATAGCTCAACTGACACTTCTCATGTCCATTATCTTGCCTTTTCCCATAAACCTTGATTCCCATATTGATCAAGTATCTATCTATCTCTTAAATATATGAAAGGGCTCTGCTCTATGGCAAGGAGTTCCAAAGACTCCGTCCCCTGACAGAAGAAATTCCTCCTCATCTCAGTCTTCATTTGGCACCACGTTGTTCTGAGACCGTTGTCCTAGACTCTCCCCTAAGGGGAAACATCCTCTCAGTGTGTACCCTGTCAAGTCCCCTGTTTATTGCTTACTATCAACAATCTATGTGTTTCTCCTCTCTCTCTCTCTCCCCGTGTTCCCTCTCCGACTACTCACTCCCTTCCCTCTCATCCCTTGCCATCGGCTCAAATACCACCTTTCTGTAGCTGCTTCTAATCCTGAAGAAGGGTCACTGGACTCAAAACATTAACTGTGTTTTCTTTTCACAGATGCTGCCAGACTTGCTGAGTTTCTCCAGCAGTTTCCGTGTTTGCTTGTTTCGGTTCTCTAGCACCCACAGCTCTGTTTTAATTCTTTGAATTGCTGTTTCCCTCAGACATTGAATCTGAATTGTTAATTGTTAGTGCAGTTATATTTTATCAACCACATTAAACAATAATGCAAAAGCCCAAATTGTCTGGCTTCGCCAACATTAGTGTTCCCCTCGAGCCTCTTGATATTATTAGTGCTGATTATTGATCTGTTACAAACAACCAATCATTTCTACAAATATTTTCTCTTTCAAGTAACTCATCACATATTTTGCTCTTCCCTTTATCTTGGCAGAATAATTTTCTTTTGTGGCTGATTAATTTGCTTTGAATCCCATTTGAGGCACTCATGCGCCTTAAAAAGAGCAGACTGCTATTTTAGCCAGATAATAAAACTGAACTGGACACTAGATTTGTCTAATAAACAGCATGACGTTTTCACGGCATAACGGCACTGTGAGAAAAATGCCATTGTTCAGAAGCATGCATAAAAAAGCCTTTAAACTGACATTTCTGTCAGTGTAACCATTCCAAAAACCCTCAATGTATTAATATACTTCTCCCAAAGGCCCCTTGTGATCAGCATGTACATTGGCCTCATAAAGATATGTCAGCACACAAGTTTTAACTTACAGTAAAAATAAATAGTGCAAAAATGGGTTTAAAATGTTTCAGTTGGGACTTGGAATATGCATTTAAGCATATTTCCCTTTACCCCGTTCACATTCTTAAAACAAGACAAATGGGCAACATTATTAAGAAAAAAGTCCCTACATACAGCTGAGAGCTGTGAGCTATTTAACTCATTTGTTAATAAAAGCGGTGGTCAGAAGTTTATTTTAGTGTCCTATTTTATTATGTGGCAGATATGAGTTATAATGTGGCTTGGCATATGGTTCAGAAAGCTAGGGCAATTTGAATCAGATTAAACAGAATTGAGGCAGGTTCACTCAGCGATTCTGCAAGCCACATTTTTCTTTGGATATAAAGTTAACAAGAGCAATTTTGTCCACTGACATATGACGTTATGTTCAATCAAAATCACAGGTCACTGCAGAAGGTCTTATTGATTTGTGCACAAGCAATGTGTAGCAGCTGCCACTCGAGTTATATTAATAGGGAGTGTGATTTGTCAGCAAGGAATTTAGTGACAGGTATCTCCTTGTGGATGTAACACGCTTAAGACTGAGGCAAAGCTTTAAAATCAAAGTTCTGAAAAGCAGGTTTTGTTATTAATTTTTGTGAATGTTTGTTTCTCTTTGAGTGATCTTCGCTATAACAGATATATTCATTTAGCCTGATTTTCTGGAGTGTTAGGACTTCTCTGACAATTTTGTTCTACTAATAGCTAACAGTCGGTTCTGACAGGAATGTAAGCATTTTGCTTTATTTTGGTTTTCTTGTTCAGGGGGTTGTTTTTCCTCATTCATCCGCATGTCACTAAAGCTACTCCTGGGTGTGAATTTTGCTGTCACCTGGTTTTGCAAAAGGGAATTGCCCACAGATTTGAGAGGTTATGATATGACATATGCACGTTAAAATTTTATGCAATTGACAGATCCTTCATGCAGCAACCAACAGTTGAAAATTGTGTTAAAAAAGGTGCCATATTTACCTCCAGTAACTTTCTGGTGTAGTCTGCAGACTGCAATAGTTGGCACGAACAAATATTTTCAACAAATATTCAACAGATTGCTAATCTTCAGAGAGTTAAGTGGAGCTCCCATTAGCAAAAATGGTATAGGCAGAGTGGACAGTTAAAATAAAAGAAATTGGCAGAAAGGTGCATTAGAAAGTGACATGAAAAGAAAATATGCTAAAGCTGGAAATACAATTTGAAGACTTAAATGTTCCCACTGAATGCTTAAAAGGTCAAAAATTACCTTCTAGTCCAATCTTATGAATAAAGTCCCAATCCACAGTAAGCTTGGCTTAAAGTTAATCTTTTAATATTTTCAGCAATAGGCTTTTACATAGTTATAGGACAACAGCTATTCCCAAAAGCAAGTTCAATATATTGACATCAGTGGGATGATTTCTTTGAACATTCAACTGCATTGAGAACCCAACAACAACAGGTAAAGTTCTAGTTAAACACCAATAAAATCTAATGTACATAGTGGCAAAGATGCACTAGTTCTAAAATGTCTGGAGGTCCACATAAGACATATGGTCAACATTTAAAGACACACTCTGTGCACATGTTTATATGTTATTTACTTCTGCAGCAGTGAAACAAAATTGTTAATCTCTAAATCAAATTGATGCCATTTTGCCCATTAAACATGCAAGAAGCATGAATGGATTTCAGACAGCTAGACCAGGATGATGGGAAATATGCTAATATAGATACAGGAATGATTGGTATGTAAATTAGACAATTTTCAGAGGACACTGATGCCATATATACACAATCCAACAGTCAAAATTTAAAAGACTAACAAAAAAAAGTTTTACAAACATTATGCATAGAGTCTTATAATTATATAAGTAAAGATGTATGACTACAAAATTGGTTCCTTAAATGTTTGTGCAATTAAGGAACTTTGGAATAGTACTTTGTATGCAAATAAGGAGTTATAGACTATGAATGGCATCTGACACACGAACTGATACAATCAGAAAAGTAACTAACTTTTCTCGCTTCTACTTCCTAATAACTAACAGATGAGTGTTCATATTCCTCACACGTCTTCATGACATTACATTACATTCCAGTTTGAGAAATTGCCATCGAATCACCATTTTTCTGCTATGCTCTAATTCAGGATTATTTTTTGAATTAAGGTTTCCATTGTGCTCAAGATTGTATTCCACTAAAAATGAACAGAAACCACTGCTTTAACAAGATCACCAATTCAATGCTTATTCCTTTAGCCATCCCACATTTTAACTAGTTGACTCCCAAGCCACACATTTGCCAAACAATTGACAAGACCACCCTCCAGAACCAGACGCCCTCTGTTGTATTCTGAAGTAAACACACAAATGAGGGTGTCCACATCCTACCTGTAGTGAGATCAAAAGAAACTAAATTTACATTTATTCATGTGAACATTTGAAAAACGAATGGGCAATTTCAAAGAATAAAACAGTGGTTGGCCTCACAGAGGGTTGAAACAACTGTGTAATTGTGCTTAATTTTAGATACAGACTATAAAACCTATGGTTCATTAGTAGAAAATTGGTATCTATCTTATTTAATATCTCCAGGGGACTGGATGAAAAACACCAGAAGCTTTTCCATTCCCAAAATCTCTTTGAATTGACTTGGCATTTTTATAAGTCATTTCATCGTATAGGAATAATCAGAAATGCAACTTTCACAATTGTTTAGGACAGTATTCCAGCTAGTGCTGTAATATTCACAATAGCATTGCATTAATCTCTTCCTTTGTTAAACAATATTATTGAATCTTAAAGTAAATAACAAACACACATCTGTATGAGAATTTTGTATTCTATGGAAAAGGGAAGTAAAGATGGCTAAATAATTTCATCTGAAAACAAATTATCACTCTCTGGGCATTTTAATCAATTACACTCACCTGTCTTAATATAGTTGCTGAGATCAATAGGTACTCCTTGAGGAATTATCTCAGACCATTTATCACTGGAGACAGTGTTTACAAGACCAGGCTGAGATGACCTGTAAAATTTTGGACTTTTACTACACGGTTTCTGATAATCACCTTTCTCTATCACTTCAAATACAAATGTAGAATGAGATTAAAAGCCAATTATCCACTTATTGTCACACTGATGTTATGGAATCTTCTTTGAATGGATTTGCTGCCACTTTTCTTGTGCTAGAATACTAACTATATTTCAAAAGAGTGTCATTATTTGTACAGTGATTTGATATTTCAGCTGATTGTGAATGGTAGCATGGAACTACAAGACTTTCTTTTTTTGTATGATTGGATAGGAGGTGGAGAGGTACACAAATCAGATCTGAAATTGTTAAAGTGGGGCAGGATCAGGACTGAAGGTGGGCAGCTGCATGATTTGGCATTTCTGGCCTCTGTTTTCACAGTCTAATCACAACCTAAAGCCCGTATGGATTTGGTTCTCTGGGCAACAAATCGAGGCCAATTATTAAATACTTAGCCCTACTTTCGACTCAAACTGGGATTTTCAGTCAATAGGGCGGACAGTGCAGACCATATCCATATAATCGTGTTGGGGTCAGGGTGGGAAATGGATCATGGGGGACAGTGGATCATGGGAAGGAACCCCACCCCATCATAAACCTCAAACCCAGATTCTAAATGGCCCCCAGCAGTGACACTGGCAGTACTGTGGAAGGGCAGAGTTTAGACCAACAGCTCCCACCTCAGCTGATCGAGCTGCCAATCATTGAGTGCTTCTGGGCTTCCCATTGACTCTCTCGGGTCTGAGTCTGCTTTCCATTCCTGATTAGAAAGTGAGCTCACTCTCTGGCATTTAGCTTGCTGCAGTGTTGATAATTGCAGCGAACAGTTTGGTGGGGACCTGAAAATAGGCTACATGAGTAGCTCCCAATGCCTGATTAATAATCTGGCCCAGGAATCTCTTGAAGTTCTTCTGTATAGGAAAACTCTGTGCTTGGAGTGTGCATTTTGAAACTTCACCTCCAGGCGTTAACTCAGAATGTAAGTAAAGTTGAACAGCAAGATTTATATCAGAGAACAGAATGTTGAAATATGAATTCTCTTCTTCTCAGACATTTCGCTTCATAGGTCAGGCATTAGGAATGATGACTTCTACAATTTCCTCAGTCTTTTGTCCTCATATGATTTTTAAAGAGAAAAACTTCCCCAACACACAATTAGCTTTGATTTACTTAGTTACCGATTACCTGGCACCAGTATAACAAGTGAGCCAATGCTCATTAAAAATTTAAATATAACAAGTCAGCACTATATCCAAGCTGAACCTATTTAACATCATAAAAAGCCACATATTTCCGTACAATTGTTTATCTACCAATTTCTTTATATTTTTTTGTTTGTAAATAAATCTGGAAAGCTGGTTTTAGCCCGTAACAAAGGGGTACAGTGGTATGTCATTTTCCTGCTCTTTTTAAGCAGGGTGTACCATCTACAAGCTGCACTGCCGAAATTCACCAAAGATCCTTAGACAGCATCTTTCAAACCCACGACCATTTCCATCCAGAAGAACAAGGCCAGCAAGACCAGATACAATCAACTCCTGCAAGTTCTGCTGCTAGACACTCATCATCCTGTCTTGGAGGTATATTGCCATTCCTTCAGTGTCACTGGTTCAAAATGTTAAAATTCACTTCCTGACCGCATTGTGGGTCTATCTACAGCACACGGACTGCAGTGGTTCAAGAAGGCAGCTCAATACCACTTTCTCAAGGACAATGGAGGATGGCCAATAAAAGCAGGCTCAGCCAATGGCTCCTATGAACCACTTGTGAATAAAGTAAAAGAATAGTGTACGCTCTCATGTGTTTCCCAATGAAGCAATTTCACATTCCAATTAATCTTTTGACTTGGGAACACCCAGCCGGCAATGGGCAGTGAAAGTCAATTGAAACTGAAGGTCGGCAATCACCTTGTTGAACGGCAGAGCCAGCTACATGAGCTATGTGGTCTACTGCTGCTCCTATATCTTGTTTTATCCATTCAAAATTGCAGATTGGTTCTTAACAAAATTGACACATTCATGGAAACTGTCTTCAAACCATGAGTGTAAGAAAGATGTTGGGAAAAATATTAACAAACAGATCTGAAACACAGCAGTTACCTTACCTCTGTAAGATCTTATAATTCATACAGGAAACCAAATCTATTATTTTCAGATAGTTACATGAGCACGTTTTAGGGAAAAAAAGTATTCATACAATGATTAGTAGATGAAGAAGCAATTCAGTATTATAATTAGGTGCGTGTTCAAAGTTTTGTGAAGTTTGTACCAGTAGTAACGTGGTCCAATCCTGTTATATTTAAATGTTAAGAAAATGGATACCATAACCAGAGGTCTAACTTATCATATGCAGCCACTTCGAGCTGAATTCTAACATGAAAATAATTATTCCCAAACCATTCATTTTTTAAAAGCTGTTTTCCAGTTTCACAGAAAAAGCAATCTTTATTTTACTACATTGACAGATTACTTGAATGCAACTACTCCGTTGGAAACTCTAAATATATCACAGATTTCTGACATGTTATTATATTGTCATTTCAAAATATGTAAGTTTAAGCTAACCATTATTCATGTGTTTTGTTGTATAGCCAGAGGTTAGAATATTAACAAATAGAATCCATCTTCAACTTGATTTGATATATAGAATTAACCCATTAAATAGAACATTTATTTGGTTTTATGAAAGGAAAATAAAATCAGACGCTGTTTCTTCTGGCTTTGTAAACTTTCTCTCACATTACCTCCTCTATCCATCATCTTCCCAAGACAGTGTCTCAAATTTACATAAGGTTGCACACAGAATGGTGACATTTATTCAGCTGATGTATTCATGCATGTGTCTGAAGCATGTGTGTCAAGGGATGAATTATCAATGGGATCTTCATAGTCTTGCCAAAGTTTAGCACTGTTCGAACACCACATGGATGTACTTTGAACAGGAAACACTGAATAAGGAGCAGGTAACTTACATTAGCACTTTGATGTTCCCCCCTCATCTTGAAAGGATATCTGTGTTCAGGTGGGGTACTGTCATCTCCCTTTTCCAAGTGATCATTCCTAATGTGTAACCGTCAACAATATGTTGCAGGCAATTTATTAATGCTAGCATTCTTTTTCAACCAATGCCATGATAGTTGATAGTCCAGTTATAATTCCTTAAAATTAATTAATTTATTTTAATTAATTCTTATGGTGTGTGCATTGGTGACAAGACCAGCATTTATTTCCCATCCCTAAATACCTCTGCGAATTTGGTCTTTTATCATTTTCCCTATCCTAGTCTTTTTCACTGATGCACTCTTATATACATATGTTCTGTCCCTTCATGCCACTCTGGATATTTTGCCTGCATCCACACCCTGCTCTATGCTTTGTCTATTCTCTTTAACATTCCAAATGTCTCCTCTGTTACGGCCATCTTAACAGAGCAGCTCCCTCTTCCCCAGTAATGCTGTCAGTGACCTGCAAATTGAAATTCATTTCTGCTGCACTAATTTTTGAATCAAACATTCAATATTCTGACCTCATTTATTCAATGTCGATTTGCTCCTGGCTTAGATGATAATCATTTGTAGTTTTGCTTTCTAATTTAGTCCTTAGCTACTCATACTCCCTCAGTAAAGACTCTTTCTTAGTCCTACCAATGTCATTGGTAACCGATATGGACCACATGTGGAGAATTTTTCTCCTTCTCCTAACCCCTCTTCCAGTCTGATGTCCTTTACCCTGGTAGTGGGCAACAATGCAGCTGCTAAGTGTCATCAGTTGCAGTGAACAGACCGGTGTCTATTGCCTTGCTGTCCCCTACTAGAAGTACATTTCTTATGCTCCACTTCACTTGAACGGCTGGCCTTGCATGGTTAGTTTCTAATCCTTCCCACTGTTAGTTCTCTTGTCCACAAATCTACAAGAACTTTAAACCTGTACAATTCCAAGGGCTGAAGCATCTCCATAGTTATCTTCGACATCCCTAGATCTGCCTTTCTACAGTAACATGGTCCTATCCCTGAGTGTAAATCAAATCGGGCATACCTAGCTAAAAGGAGCTGTTTGTCTACTTGGGGGTTCCGAACAACTACTCTGGTGCATCAGAGCATCCAGAACCCTGGTTTAGGCTCCAGCTTATCAACACTGAGCAAGGTTCCTCAAGATGCAGACACTCACTATAACAATGCTGATCACACAAATATCAACCAGTTCCCACATGTTACAGCTGCAGTATACCACCTGCTGTGTCATCTTTATTTTGCCTTTAATTTCACATCATGTTTCCTACTTTGAGAATCTCCCAATCATCATCCATGGGTATTTAAAGAGGTTAATCAGTTATGCAAAATAATTACGTCCTAGATTTTGACTAGCGCAGACTTGATGGCCCAAAGAGCATTTTTGTTTGCTGAAGACCACTATGACTGTATGTTATAACTGGAACATAATATTTATTATCTTCCTAGTGTTTGTTAAGTTAGTGCCATAGTTCAGAGGGACAGGAAAGCATAAAGTTCACCAGTTACCAGTCTGTCCATTTCGTTAGTATCCCCGGACTTCAGCTCTCACTGCCTCCACTACATGCCACTGATTCACTTCACCTTTGTCATAGACTAGAACACTATCTCCTCCTTTATTATCCCGAATCATTTCACATCACGTTCCTGATTTAAGCAACCTGCCTCACTGTAGTCAGTCTCCAATTGTCACTTTTGTGCAACTTACTTTATGTATCTGCTAAATTTGCTATATTTAAATTCCCTCAGTGTTCCATGAACTGAGTCAACAACTACTGGTTAGGGAAACAGCTCAAACTATTCATCTGCTACTTTATTTCTCATTGAGCTGGTTTAGCAGCAAAAATGACTGGGAGACAAAACTGCATAATTTACTGTCATATTTAAGCTAAATGCTACATGCAAATTTGACAAGATATTAGAAAGAGATAAGCCCTTAAAACACCTTCATGTACGAAATTCCCAGATTTAAACATGTCTGCTCACTGCAATAAGTCTCCAGCTGACATCTTTGAGCATCTTTGAGTTTTTGGGAGTTGGTGGTTGTGGACTTTAAAGTAATGCAATTGATTATGAAGGGATGGTGCTTAGAACACCTCTTTGTAGAGATGGATATTGCTGACCACTTGTGTAGCAAGAATGCTACTTACTACATGTCACTGTAAGCTTTTGGATTTACCACAAGTGGCCATAAACTGTCTTATTTCCTAATGGAGTTAAACATTGTTCAATTATCAGGGAACAGCACCAATTCCTATCTTACAATGGAAGGAAGGTCACTAATGAAGCAGTTAAAAATAGTTTATGTACAAATGAAACAAATTAGAGTTTTGATAAGAATTCATGAGTCACTAGATAAACAAGAAATAGATGTTGCATATCTATGTGTTGATAAATATGAACAGGAGCTAATTATTAAAAAAATTGAAGGCATTGAAGAGTAAGATGTGATGAAAATATTTTTCTGTGATTTGATAATGCTGAACCACTCCTTTCCTCAATACACATTAAGATTAAATTAACAACCATCTGTCACTCATCATTATATACTAGTTAACCAGGTCTGGCTGCGCAATGAGGCTGTTTGCAGAAATTGCATATGAATTACAAACATTTCTGAGAATTGTCATGCTGCTTCACTGTTTTCTTTCAATTGTAATTGTTTCCCTACTGTTTGATTTGTGTTATTTGTTGGGGGGAACAAGGCTGTAAGTTTTCTGATGAGTTGAAAGGCCATTTAACATTAGCATCAAATGCTCATTTCTCGCTGGTACCCCTCCTATTTACTATCACAGGTTCCGTTGTGGATTCTTCTTTAACTAGGAAGATGGAATTGCATAAGAAGTTAATTTTTCCTGTAGGCAATTGTCTTGGAAATGGAAACTTACCAATATTAGCACTTCTGACAGAAATGAATGGTTCTTGGAGTCAAAAGTCTATCGGCAGGAGGACTTAAGGATTTGTGGCCATATGCATTGATAGTGTTTGACAACTTAACAACTTGGAAGTTTTACCTTACAATGGCAATTTTTCAGATGCCAATGACCTATTAAGACTCCCAAAACAAGGAACGAAAAGAACGCTCTCATAATGAAATGGAAGCTTGTCTCCTGCCATGTTAGTGCAACTAAACTAGGGACAGGTAATAAGTGCTGGCCAGCCAGTGACACCCACATCCCATGAGCGAATAAAAAATGTTCCCATCATTACATCTTAATCCACTTAATTTGACACCATTGTAAACGTCTGCAATATATTGGTTGCCTGCAACATAACTTTTGCAAGGCCCACTGTATTGAAGAAAACAAGTATCCAGTTGGGATGTTTCTAAAGGGCCACAATCAAACACTTAAAATTATACTTACTTGAATGTAGAGTCACAAGGAGCAGCCTATTTCTTCCTGCTCCATTTTTAAAATTGTTTTTGGTTTGTAAGCATCGTTGGCAAGGTCAATGCTTATTGCCTAAATCTAATTGACCTTGAATAATCAGTGATGAGCCAACTTCTTGAATTGGTGGAATCAATGTGGTACCTTCTATGACAATGCTGTTAGCAGGTGTAGGATTTTGACCCAGCAGCAGTGAAAAATAATGGTATATTTCCAAGTCAGATGGTAAATAACTTGGAGATGGAAATAGAAAATGGTTTTCTCCTATTGCATCTTCTGTCCTTGTCTTCAAGCCAGTAGATTCTGTTGAATTTGGAAGATTCTGTGGAAAGAGTTTGGCTGTTGTTCTATGTGTTATGTGAATGGCTCACACTGCTGCCAATGTGTGTCAATGGTGCAGAGTTGTGAGTGTTTAAAGTGGTGATTTCGGTGCGATTCAAGTGGACTGCTTTGTCTTAGATGGTGTTGCAGTGTTACTGTTAAATTCACTCACACAAGTGAAATGCATTCCATTGTACTCCTGGCTTGGTGTCTTATGAATGGGGAATATGATTTAAGGAGACAGGAGGTCAGTTGCTCACTGCAGCATTCGTAGCTCCTGGCCTGGTCTTTTTACTACATTATTTCACAAGCTAGTTGTGTAATACTTATGATCGATGGTAATCCCCTTTTTGTGGATACTGGGGGCTCAGAGATGGTAATATTTTTGAATGCAAGAGGGGCAATGATTAGAATCTTCCTTGTTTGAGATGGTCACTGTGTTGCAAATGTTAATTGACATTTATCAGCCTAAACCAGACAGTTGTTCAGATTTTTCTATTCCACTCATGCATTTTTTCTTTATCTGAGGAGTTTAGTATGATAGTGAATATTGTGCAATTATCAACAAACGTTCCTACTTTTAACTTGAAAGTGGATGGAAGGTAATCAATGAAATGCTAGTGATAGCTGGGCCTAGAATACTACCCTGAGGTACTCTCGCATTTTTAAGGTTTTTGCAAAGATCTGTAGCTCAGGTCGTGGGTGAGGTTGTTGACTTGCTCGCTGAGTTGGCTTGTTTTCATTCAGACGTTTTGTCACCATGCTAGGTAACATCATCAGTTGTTTATGAGTTATGGTGAAATGACACAACTGACCATAACAGACTGGACAGTATAAATTCCAAGTGGAGTAGAATAACATCGCTTCATCGGAGGCCTCACTGATGATGTTACCTAGCATGGTGATGAAACGTCTGAACAAAAACAAGCCAGCTTGGTGAGCAAGTCAACAACCTCATGTACTCTTGCAATGATTTATTGGGAACTCCAACAATTATTTTCCTTTGGGCAAGGTATATTCCAATCGGTGGAGATGTTTCCTTCTGATTACAGTTCTGTTGAGGATCCTTGGTGTCACACTCAGTCAAACACTGCCTTGATATCAAGGACAGTCACTCCTCCCTCCCCTTTGGAATTCAGCTCCTTTGTCCATGTTTTGTCCAAAGTTGGAATGATATAGAGTAAAGCATTCTTTGTGGATAGCAGAATCTGAACTATGCATCAATAAGCTGGTTGTTACTGAGGAAGTGAAACTTCATAACACTGTCAACAACACCTTCCATCACTTGGCTGATGACTGAGAGTAGACTGATGGAGTGCTAATTGGTTGGATTCAATTTGTCCTGCTTTTACTGCACAGGACATACCTAGGCAATTTTCCATATGTTCATGTGGATGCCTCTGTTGTAGCTGTGCTGAAACACTTTTGCTAACAACATGGCTAGTTCTATCATATACATTCTTTAGACTGCAACCTCAATCCATGACTGATCAAAGCCTTTCTAGTAACAAAGGTGGTGAACAAATGGTTCAGACTTAACTACTCAGTGTGTGCAAAAACGTATGAATGTTGAAGGGGAGGAGGAAAACTAAAGTTGAAGTTGAATAATATTTTGGCACGAGGAAGAATTGAAGGGTATAACAGACAGATTACAGGAAAGATGTATTTTGAACACGGGGTTAGTGTCACACATTGTGATTTTTGTTGTGTTTCAAGCCACAATCCTATGACTCCGAAATTGTGCATTAATTAGTAGCAGTCAAACACCGAATGCTGCTTTAAGAGAGAAGTTGATCTACTATAATTAAGGGATTAACATCTTTATGGAAATATTGGAGACAGCAATTTTAGATAAAAGTCATTCACTATCATCGTACATTGTAATTACAGGGTGAGGTGAACTCCAAAATCAGTGAAATCCTCATATTCCTAAATGCACATCATCCTCTCTGATATATATTAAGCAGCATTTTAACATGAGGACCTCCTATTTCCCTGCATCAAGTTAACTGAGCACAGATACAGCAACAGAATATTTCTCCCTCACGTTACTGGAATAAATTATAGCAAATGCACAATAAAAGATGAATGAAGTTGTGTTTAGAATTCAAAACATTTGTCTTTAGAAGAGAACTGCTTGACACCTTTAGAAGTATGATAATAGACGTGTGAGATTGAAAATAATTTGGTGTTTAGCAGTTATGTTTAGATCCACAATTAACAAATTAATATTCCTGCTCAAACAAATTGAACCAAATGTTAAAATTATTTTAGCGCACCTCCACGAGCTGGTCCCAAACCTGTTCCATGTTGTGATAATCTGATGTTTTCTTCCCAGACTCAAATTTAGGGTAAACATTGTGTTTGGGTCCTTGGGACATCATTTTTAAAATGATCTTTTCGGCTGAGGAAAGTGCCCTTTGCTGTCAGTGTGGACAAATTTAACTTCCCACCACCTTGTTTCTGCTGGATATGTGAAATTAAGTTTGCATCCTGACCTTAACCTTTTGATCAAACTGAGCTTTGGAAAGCAATATGACATACCAGACTATGTTTCAATGTTATTAATATGTTCATGGAATGGCAATATTGCTACAGGGCAGGCAGAGGCCATTCGGCTCCTTGAGTCTGTGCCAGGAATGGCTGCATTAAATACTGAAACATTGGATTGGACCAGGAATATTTAAATTTTCAGTCTAACACTCTCTCTCAACTGATTATTCGGATAGCTCTTCAAATAAAATTGCTCTGTGAGCTGAAAATAAAACTAGGCTGAGTAAGAAATGTAGTATAAGGAAAGGAAGTTGGAGGCACTGTTAAAGAGAATGAGGCTATATTAGAACATAAGAACTAGGAGCAGGAGTAGGTAATTCAGCCCCCTGAGCCTGCTCCATGATTTGATATGATCATGGTTGATCTTATTTCAGCCTCAACTCTGCTTTCCTAGCCCATCACCGTAAGCCTTCAACCCATTACTAATTAAAAATCTGTCTATCTTCTTAAATTTACTCAATGTTCCAGCATCCACCACACTGCGGGCTAGTGAATTCCACAGATTCATGCCTTTTAAGAGGACTAATTTCTCCTCATCTCTCTTTTAACTCTTATTGTCTGTAGAAATTTACATGGCAAGGTTAATGGTGAGGGGCCTAAAGAAGTATTGATGCTTTTCTCCTGAATCCTTATCCAAAACCTATCTGATTGTGAGTAACTTGCTCTGCTTCCTCTAAGGGATACACTCCATGTCTGCTAGCACTTAGTAAAACATAATTTAATTTGTTTCAGCTTCGAGCTTAATTTGGCTCTTCTGAAAATTGCACTGGGCAGGCCTTGGTTGAACAAACTGACTCTCCTCATTTTCAGCTCTAGCTATGCACCCTCCATATGGAACAGACAATGGCCAATTGCTCACTCGGGATTCCTAAGTTATATCTAGTTTAATAAAGTTTCTAAGCCTGCTTTTGAAACCTGAAGTCCAGTTTTCTTTTATTCCTACTGAGGTTTCATACTGTACTTTGATGTCAATTTAATTTAAAAATTAATCTTTTGTGTGTGTTATTGCACTTGGACTGATAGAAAATGCCTTGAATAAAGGTTTACAAGTAATGGCTTAGTCGACTGAAGAATACATCTATTTTGTTCATCCTGACATACACAGGCAACATTATCCACTTTAATAATTCAAATTGAAACACAAGAATAAATTAAAACAGTAATGGCCCTTCTTTTTTCATGATGTCTTCCTTTAGCTTTCAGTGTAGCATGGCCACTACATCAGTTATCTATTAAAAGCACACCATCATTACATGAAAATTGTTGGAAGAGTTCCATATGATATTCCCTACAATGAAATTATCAGCACATGTTGAGCAATGCCATTGGACATCATTTACTTTAACATGTATTAAATCAATTAGAAATACTATCTCAGTGCTCGTTTATCAATACTCTATTTTTAAAAATACAAATGAGTCTTCTTAACATTGACCTTTCCCTGAGGGTTCCAGCATATTATGAGTCAGTCAACGGGACAATTCAGTCAAGAACTGGTAAAGCTGCCAATGCAAAACGATCAAGGAAGGAGATTAGTAGGGCTAGGATTTGTGTCCAGTGGTGTAATTATCATTTAAATACTACGTGGTACATCACTGCTGTCTTTCATAACCACTTGTGGAAGGAGATTAAATTATTTTATGCAAAACAGAGTACAAAACCATAACATTTAACAAGGTTATAATCCAAAGGCTCTTGCAATGATTTCTGATTTCAAGACTTTAAAGGAAGGGGAAATCTAATCTAATGAAAGGTCGAAACGATTGGAAAGACTTAGCAGATGAGGCAGCATCTGTGGAGAGAAGCAGAATTATTATTTCAAGTTGATAACCTTTCATCAGAACTATAGAATGTTTCTCACATTTCTGTGAACTAGTCTATATATGGCGAGAAGCTCAGGTATTTCTGCCAATTTATGATATATTCCTAGACTTTTAGTGATAATTCCAATATTTGATTTAAAATTTGTAACAAAATAGTTGCACGTTCTCCTGTGACACAGATAAGGGTGAATGTATTAATAGGTAGTGAGAAATTCTTCACTTTAGCATTCTATATGTGTTTCTGGAGGGATGGATGTCCCTTTTACAAAAGGTATAGAATTAAAGGTCAAAGTCAGCTTCTGGATTTGGTTCAATCACTTTTGAGGAAGAATCTCCCAATAGCTTTTTCCTCAAATTGGTCTGGGTTTTTAATCCCCTTTTTGCCTCTCCTTGGAGATCAGATCATTTTTGGATGGGGTGGAGAGTGTTACATCCCACTTGGGAAGTAAACTGATACTCAAGTCCCACTACTCACAGAGTCAGAACAAAAGATAAAGATTTAATCATATTACTCAAAATCTTTAACATTCCTAGCTGGTGAACTCAGGTTAACAATAAACATTGACCAGGTTTCAAAACTCAGCAAGAAATTCACATTGAAAAACAAGGAAATCCATTCTTATCTTAGGCAAACAAAACTACCAATTATCAACATATAATTTTACTTGCTGAAATTCTAATCTCCTTCTCATACCTTGACTCACACATATGATACAGACAAACAAAATGAATATTAATTGGAGGAGAAACAAAAATTGGGGAAATGCAAATCAATAGCACCAGTCCACAGAGTCGCCAAACATCTTTTTGGCTTCCCAAGACCGTCTGATCTCTGAACTTATTATTTTTTTAAAAGCTCCTTCAGTTCTTTTCTGAATAGCACACTAACTGTTCTGTTTTTCAAACACTGGTGAGAGGCAATCGCACATAACAAATGGTGGGAGACAATAATAAAAAAAACTATCTCACAGATTTTGGTCAGTTCTCTGCAGAGACTGACAGAGTCCATTTCTCTTGCAGTTTTGAAGTTTTGCTTTTGCATTGTTCATGCAAAGTCTGTCTCTGTGACCAGGAGTCAGTTAGAGAGTTGCTGTCATGCTTGATGACTCTTTGCCTCCTCAACTGGTACTGATTGCATAAACCAATAAGCAATCTGTCATATGTCCACAACACCTTGGGATTTTAGATTATTTTCCCTGATTACTTGTGTTAACAGGAGGCAGTGGCCTAGAAGTATTATCATAAAACTACTAAAGCAGAGACTCAGACAATGTTTTGGGAACCTGGGCCCAAATCTTGTCACAACAGATGTTAGAATTTGAATTTTGTTTTAGAAAGTAGCAATAATTGTCTAACAAAGACTGTGAAACCATTGTCAATTGTCAGGAAAAAACTATCTGGTTCACTAACTTTTTCGTGAGGAGAGGAAACTGTTGTCCTTATCGGGTCTGGCCTACTTGTGGCTCCAAACCCATAGCAATGACTCTTCATTGACCTCTGGGCAATTAAGGATGGACAATAAATGTTGGCCAAGCCAATGAAACCCATGTCTTGTAAATGAATTTTAAAAAGGAAAAGGATAAATACAGTTCACAATAATTTTCATTAACTTATTGACAGTACAGCAACTCCTTCCATAGTCCTTGGTTTAAAGCAGACCTTTTCCCATGTGGGTCTATAATCTAAAATAAATGAAAATAAAAAGATGTGGTCTTTACAAGAGTTTTTACATGACAAGTTGTCATAAATATGAGGGACAGGCTGGATAGTTGAAAGTGTTAATCACTTCATCATTCATGATGTGTACATTGTGCCCTTTGTCAAAATCCAGGAAGGGGAGTATTACAGCACCACACTATGTGAGCATTCTACAGACCGTTTCATCTATTGTTTTGTTATTTGCTGAAATAGATAATTGCAGAAAGATACAGCAATAAAGTGTTTATAGTCATTGAACACTGCACTGTTTGACAGAATTTAAAATATGTTTGCACGAGTGGCTGTGTTTTTTTTTGGTTCTCAGATCATTGTGCTTTCCAAGGTTAAATGGCAAGGATGAATAAACCAATGCTGCTGAAAATATTGTCTTGTGATCCATGACCCATTGAAATATAAATAGTTTGACAACACAATGTTAGATTCGTATGCATTTGTAGTGCTTATTTTATTGACTGAGAAATGTGCGCCTTGATCAGACTTTATTGAAGTAGTATAGAAGACTATTAGATGATTAATAATTGATATTTTGCCCTTATTACACGAGGCACACACTGAATTAAACAGCCTGTGAAATTAGTGGAGACTTGTAAGAGAGAATTGTGCTGAGTGCACTCACTCCATCAGGGAATGTCACTGGGGAGTTCAATGTGTACTTTCTTACTCATTTGTTATCGATTCTGATTTAGGAAGCTAAGCGTCAATGAGTAACATTTCAAATTTAAATTGTTAGCGTGACTGTGGTGACATTTTCTCTTTCCCCTGTGGGCAACAGAGCAAAATGTTTATGTAACACCGAAGGATTCAGAACCAAAGCATATTTTCCCTCAAGCAAGTCTCAGACATCAGAAAAGGCTAACTTTGGGTCTTTTCATGATATCGTGCTTTGAATTAACTCTTAAGCCTTTGTAAACAACCCTGAATATCTGGAACATCGGGTGAGGAATCCTTCAAATTCCAAACATTCTTCAACTGTTTTGGTTTAGCAGTATATTTCTGGACTGTGTAGGACTTGTTATGGGCCCAATAGATATTCTGTATTTTCGATGTCCTTTGATGGCCCTAATTGCATCCCAGGTCATATTGAGTCATGACAATACTGGAAGCAAATAGTTCCACCCCTTATAATTCTGGTATTTATACTGGGATTACGAGGTAAGAGCTTACACATAATGCATGAAAAAATGTGTTTATAGTTATCACACTGTTAGTATATTACATGTACATCAGCTGTAATGCCACTCAATTATATGCACAGAGACCTAACATCCTGGATGGAAAAAAAAACTCAAAAGTGCGCATTTAAAGTGAAAAACTCATCAGATACTAAATGTTTATTTAAGAAGTCAAATAATACTTTCATATATTAAATTTGATGTTGTCCTAACTTTATTTTGTTCTTCCTAAATTACACTGGGAGAGAATTCCATAGCCTTCTAATATTGGCCAAGATAAGATGGTAGTTGTTGCAAGGCTATTCATCATTGGGATTTTCAGATATTTTTAAACAGCCACGGAGACACTGAGGGAGAACATGCAAAGAGTTGCTACCATCATACATTTTTAAGGAATTGACCATTGTGGAATATGAATCAGTTTGGAATAGAAAGCCAAAGTGTCCTTTAAATGAACTATGAATCTGAGCTTTACTTCGATAATGGTCCACATTTGAACCAAAAGTGTATGTATTCAAGCCCAAATATGGAAGACCATAAGACCATAAGAAATAGCAGCAGAAGTCGGTCATTCAGCCCACTGAGTCTGCTTTGCCATTCAATCAGATCACGACTGATCTGATAATCCTTAACTCCACTTTCCTGCCTTTTCCCCATAACCCTTGATTCCTTCACTGATTAAAAATCTGTCTATTTTAACCTTGAATATATTTAGTGACCCAGCCGCAACAGCCGGCTATGGAAAAGAATTCGACAGGTTCACTAGCCTCTGAGAGAAGAAATACCTCTCATCTCTGTCTTAAATGGTTGACCAGTTATTCTAAGATTATACCTTCTGCTCCCATACTCTCCCACAAGGGGAAACAACCTTTCATCATTTACTTTGTCAAGTCCCCTAAGAATCCTGGTTTGTTTCAAAAATGTCTCCTTTCATTCTTCTAAACTTCAATGAGTACTCAAACTCTCCTTATAAGATGCTCACTCGAGCATAGTGAAACTTATTTGGACAGTCTTCAATGCCAGTATACTACTCCTTAGATAACTGTTCACAGCATTCTAGCTGTGGTCTGGCTAATGCCTTTTTCAGTTTTAGCAAGGCCTGCCTATATTTTTGTACTCCATTTCCTTTGAATTAAAGGTTAAAATTTCATTTGCATTCCCTATTACCTGCTGAAATTGAATTGAGTACATTATCTACAAAAGGAGGGGATTGAGAGCAGTGGTGGCATCATGTGTTGTCTTAAGCACCAACAATTCCTAGGCACTATCAGGAATTCTCCATCATTTGGATCATAACCAAAACATTTAAACGAAATCAGTCTGCCATTTGTAGAATCATGCTTTGCACAAATCAGTAATACCTTTTGACATTAAAATATGTAAATTAGGAATGAGCTTGAAATTAAAATATTGATGCATTTGGAATATTGTGCTCAGTTTAGAGCTCCATATCTCAGGAAAGATTCTGTGGTCGTGAGCAAGACTCCCAGATGGTATGTTGCCTCTCGGGTTCCAGGGTCAAGGATGTTTCAGATCGAGTCTACAGGATTCTTAAGGGAGAGGATGAGCAGCCAGAAGTTGTGGTGCACATCAGTACCAATGACACAGCTAGGAAAAGGGGTGAGGACCTGAAAAGTGAATATAGGGAGTTAGGTTGGAAGCTAAAAGGCAGGACAAGAAGAGTAATAATCTCAGGATTACTACTGGTGCCACAGGCTAGTGAGGCTATAGAAAGCAAGTGCAGCTGAACACGTGGCTACAGAGCTGGTGTAGGAGGGAGGGCTTCAGATATGTGGATCATTGGGATACCTGCCGGATAAGGTGGGACCTGTACAAGAAGGACGGGTTGCACCCGAACTGGAGGGGCACCAATATCCTGGGCTGAAGGTTTGCTCGAGCTCTTTGGGAGGGTTTAAACTAGTTTGGCAGGGGGGATGGGAACCGGAGCTACGGATCAGAGGATGGAGTAGCTGGTGTACAGGCAGATACAGCATACAGAGAGTCTGTGAGGAAGGATAGACAGTTGAAAGGGCAAAGTTTCAGTCAGTGTGACAGGTTGAAGTGAGTCTATTTTAATGCAAGAAGTGTCAGGAATAAGGGTGATGAATTTAAAGCATGGGTCAGTACTTGGAGCTACAATGTTGTGGCCATGACAGAGACTTGGATATCACAGTGGCAGGAATGGTTGTTGGATGTTCTGGGGTTTAGATGTTTCAAAAGAAATAGGGAGGGAGGTAAAAGACATGGGGGAGTGGCATTGCTAATCAGGGATGGTATCACAGCTGCAGAAAGGGAGATCGTCTAGTAGGGTTTGTCTACTGAGTCAGTATGGGTGGAAGTCAGAAACAGGAAAGGAGCAGTCACTTTATTGGGAGTTTTCTATAGACCCACCAATAGCAACAGAGACACTGAGGAACAGATTGGGAGGCAGATTTTGGAAAGGTGCAGAATTAATAGAGTTATTGTCATGGGTGACTTCAACTTCTCTAATATTGACTGGAACCTCCTAAGTGCAAATAGTTTGGATGGAGCAGATTTTCTCAGGAGTGTCCAGGAAGGATTTCTGACTCAATATATAGATAGGCTACGTAGAGGGGAGGCCATGTTGGATTTGATGCTTGGCAGTGAACCAGGCCAGGTGTCAGATCTCTCGGTGGGAGAGCACTTTGGTGATGGTGATCGCAACTCCCTGACCATTACTATAGTCATGGAGAGGGAAAGGAGCAGATGGTATGGGAAAGTATTTAATTGGGGGAGGGGGAATTACACTGCTATTGGGAAGGAACTGCGGAGCATATATTGGGAAAAGATGTTCTCAGTGAAATGCACGACAGAAATGTGGAGGTCGTTTAGGGAGCAGTTGCTACGAGTACTGTATAGGTTTGTCCCACAGAGGCAAGGAAGGGATAGTAAGGTGAAGGAGCCTTGGATGACAAGACATGTGGAACAGCTAGTCAAGAGGAAGAAGGAAGCTTACTTAAGGTTGAAGAAGCAAGGATGAGACAGGGTTCTAGAGGGTTACAAGGTAGCCAGGAAGGAACTGAAGAATGGACTTAGGAGAGCTAGAAGGGAGCATGAAAAAACCTTGGCGGGTAGGATTAAGGAAAACCCAAAGGCGTTCTATACTTATGTGAAGAACAAGAGGATGGCCAGATTGAGGGTAGAGCTGATCAGGGATAGTGGAGGGAACCTGTGTCTGGAGTCGGAGGAGGTAGGGGAGGTCATTAATGAATACTTTGCTTCAGTATTCACCACAGAGAGGGACTTTGTAGTTTTTGAGGACAGCGTGAAACAGGCTGATATGCTCGAACAGGTTGATGTTATGAAGGAGGATGTGCCAGAAATTTTGAAAAACATGAGGATAGATAAGTCCCCTGGGCCGGATGGGATATCCCCAAGGTTACTACGGGAAATGAGGGAAGAGATTGCTACGCCTTTGGCGATGATCTTTGCGTCTTCACTGTCCACTGGAGTAGTACCAGATGACTGGAGGGTGGCAAATGTTATTCCCTTGTTCAAGAAAGGGAATAGGGATAATCCTGGGAATTACTTCTGTGGTGGGCAAATTATTGGATACGATTCTGAGAGATAGTATTTATAATTATTTGGAAAAGCACAGTTTGATTAGAAATAGTCAACATGGCTTTGTGAGGAGCAGGTCATGCCTCACAAGCCCTACTGAATTCTTTGAGGATGTGACAAAACACAATGATGAAGGTAGAGCAGTGGATGTGGTATACATGGATTTTAGCAAGGCATTTGATAAGGTCCCCCATGATAGCCTCATTCAGAAAGTAAGGAGGCATGGGATTCAGGGAAATTTGGCTGTCTGGATACAGTATTGGCTGTCCAATAGAAGTCAGGGGGTGGTAGTAAATGGAAAGTATTCAGCCTGGAGCTCGGTGATCAGTGGGTGTTCCGCAGGGATCTGTTCTGGGACCTCTGCTCTTTGTGATCTTTAGAAATGACTTGGAAGAGAAAGTGGAAGAGTGAGTTAGTAAGTTTGCTGATGACACGAAGATTAGTGGAGTTGTGGATAGTGTGGAGGGCTGTTGTAGGTTGCATTTGTACATTGAAGGGATGCAGAGCTGAGCAAAGAAGTGGCAGATGGAATTCAACCTGGTAAACTGTGAAGTGATTCATTTTGGGAGGTCGCATTTGAATGCAGAGTACAGGGTTAATGGCAGGATTCTCGGCAGTGTGGAGGAACAGAGGGATCTTGGGGTCCATGTCCATAGATCCTTCAAAGTTGCTACCCAAGTTGATAGGGTTGTAAAGAAGGCGTATGGTGTGTTGGCTTTCACTGGCAGGGGAATTGAGTTTAAGAGCCGCAAGGTTACACTGCAGCCCTACAAAACCCTGGTTAGACCACTTTTGGAATATTGTGTTCAGTTCTAGTTGCCTCATTATAGGAAGGATTTGGAAGCTTTAGAGAGGGTGCAGAGGAGATTTACTAGGATGCTGCTGGGACTGGAGGGCAGTTCTTGTGAGGAATGGTTGAGGGAGCTAGGGCTTTTTTCATTGGAGCGAAAAAGGATGAGAGGTGACTTGATAGAGGTGTACAAGTTGATGAGAGGCACAGATAGAGTGGATAGCCAGAGACCTTTTCCCAGGGAGGAAATGACTATCACGAGGGAGCATAATGCACTGCCAGCAGTAGTAGTAGAGTCGGATACATTAGGGACAGTTTAGTGACTTTTGGATAGGCACATGGATGATAATAAAATGAAACATATACAGGTTAGTTTGATCATAAAGTAGGATAATAGATTTGCATAACATCATGGATTGAAGGGCCTGTACTGTGCTGTACCTTTCTAAGTTCTCTATGTTCTGTCTATGTACTGGCCCTGGAGCGGGTTCAGAGGAGGTTCACAAGAATTGTCTCAGGAATAAAAGGCTTAACATATAAGGAACATTTGGGACTCTGGATCTATACTCATTGGAGTTTAGAAGGATGAGGGGGGGTCTAATTGAAACTTACAGAATACTGAATGGCCTGGACAGGGTGGATGTTGGGAAGATGGTTCCGTTGGTAAGAGAGACTAGGACCCGAGGGCACAGCCTTAGAGTAAAGGGAAGACCCTTTAGAACAGAGATAAGGAGAAACTTCTTCAGCCAGAGAGTGGTGAATCTATGGAAGGACGTGGAGGCAGGTCACTGAGTACATTTAAGACGGAGATAGTAAAGTTCTAGATTGTCAAAGGGATCAAGGGTTACAGGCAGAAAGCGAGAAAGTGGGGTTGAGAAACTTATCAGCCATGATTGAATGGCAGAGCAGACTCGATGGGCTGAATGGCCTAATTTCTGCTCCTATGTCTTATGGTCTTATGCCAGAAACAGTCATCATTTATCATCCTAAGAGTGTACTTGCCAGCTTATAACATCACCTCTTGATCGCTACTGAGTACTTCAGGAGTCATCAAAATGCTAAAAACCATTCAAAAGTCATTATAGCTTTGGTAAATTTGTAGAAGTCATCTTTAGAGTTCATTTATTAGTCAGTGTAGACAAGATCACTAGGCATCATAAGCAATTTCCAGGCATCAAAAGTGATCATCAGACACCGGGAGCTTTAAATAGGCATTAGACTCTCAAGTTCCTGTTGCAACTTTAGACCTTCTTATCCCCCTTTTGAATTTGAGATTGTATGGATGGAGAATGTGTCTGTAAGAGGTATCGCTCAGCCATATCCTGTAACCCAAGAGGACACAACTAATTCTGGGCCTGTGAAGTTTGTGCTGGCTTTCGAGTCATATGGTCCTCATTATCCCTTTCTGTCATCACCTTGATCCGGACAATCACGAGCTAATGGTCTTGGACCCCATTCATTTGAGCAACATTTCCCTTCTAGAAAGGAGAAATAAGCATTTAGAAAACTTCAAGGTACAGCACTCAGATCCTTTAATTTCAGCTGATAAAGACAATTTGCAAATGAGAAACATGACATCTAGAGAGGACACAATTTGGCCATATTTGCATCCTCAAGTGTGAACATCACTCTCATCTGTTCTATGTGGGTGCGGACATTATCACCTGCTGTCCATCTTGTTTGCAGTGTTGATAAACTTCAGCAACGTGATTCAATGCTGCTTTGCAAATGACTCTTCATCTCTTGATGGGTCTGTATCACAGAGAGTGAGAACAAAACATAACCCAGTTTAAATTCTGTTTTACAGAACATTTAGACTCATTGCTCAAGATGAGCAAGCCTTCCTCACCTTTACGTTTGAAAACCATGTTCTTGCCATTTGAAGTTATATTCAGATCCACTATACAGACAAAGTAAATGCTCATAGTAAGTTCTGATAAAAGGACATTGACCATTAGTGTTAGCTATTATTTATTTGATAGAGGTGCCCTGACCTGACAATTCATAGACCCCTAACGTTATAGAGTTATACCCCACTAAACAGACCTTTTGGTCCAACCGATCCATACTGAACATAAGCCCGAACTAAATTAGTACCACCTGCACTTTCTGCTTTTGTGTCAGATTCCCAGCATTCACAATATTTTGCTTTTGTTTTCACTGCAGGAGAACACATTTACCATTTTCCAAAGGAGAGAATCAGTAGTGATCAAGTAGTGGTTAAGCACCATCGATTGACAATATGATGAAAAGAAGAGAACAGGAAGTTCAAGTAAAATAACAATAAGTCCTAGGTTTACAACACTCTGATGAGTTTAATACAGGCATCCTAGGGGGAACCTAGCTTTGATGCTTCATCAAAGAGTCCTGATTCCCACATTGATGTTTGCTGGTTATATTGAAACAAGTGCTTTAAACAAGAATAAGGAAGAGATTCAGTCAAGTGTATAGACAAGGCTGGAGTTCATTGTGACTAGAGCCGCATCCTTCCATTCATCTGTGATGAATATTTCCTTTGCAGCCTTTGGGTTAACCAATGGAAAAACTCAGATTTTTATTTTGGAAAGTATGAATTTCATTACAATAAGAGGGAGTTTCGTGCTAAAGGAATTGGGATATTGGAAAGTTTCTACTCACTATAATAGTGTGCCGTGCCCTGATTAACATGAAATGTCATGCTTCAATACTTTTGATGTTGGGCCTGTGATTACTGAATAATTGTTGGCTTCTAGTAAATTTGTTAGAGGATAAATTTTGTATGCTTATTAATGTGAGGGATACTGACAATGCTGACAAAGAGAATACAGTTTATCTACTCACTTAAGTTCTGTAATCCCCTGTTATACCTTTGCCAGGAGAATTGGTATAACTTCTACAGAAATGGCTTAAACAGCTAAAAACCAAATATTTTGATCATTAGTTCAGCTGGAAGATTGGTAAGTATGATGATGACTTTCTTGGCATGATGGCATTCAACTATAGCAGACCATCAACTCTGTCCTTCCATTTTGTTTACAGCTGCTGGTCTTAATGTTATTTTCAGATTTTTGTTTTCAAGCACAGCTGTTTGTTCTTCCGCTACTTACCACTACTCTGGGAAAATCATGTGTTTTCTTACTACAGCCATTGCCTCTCTTTTTGCTTTTTATACCATGATATGTTTTGCTATTTAATCTATTCATTTGGCTGATTGACAGGAATCAAATGTTAGTTCTACTGGATGTCTTTTGGGCTGAATGAAGGTGCACAGTGGGGTTCGCAAAGATCAATGTTTTTGCTTTTAGTTTTCTTGATTTATACATATGACCTAGACCTTGGTGTACAGGACACAAATTAACTGTTTATAGACAACACAAAAATTGGAAGTATTACTGAACTGCGAGAAGGATAGTGTAGAACTTTAAAAGGACATAGGCAAGTTGGTCGAATGAACATGTTAGTGGACAGGTGGTAAATAAAGCTTAATGTGTTGAATATGAAGTGATTCCTTTTGGTAAAAGGAACGTAGGGAGACAATGTTAAATACTAAAAACACAATGGTAAGGGGGGGCACATGATCAGACAAACCTACGTGTCCATGTGTATAAATCATTGAAGATGGCAGAACATGTTGACAGAGCAGTTAATAAGTTATCTAGCACCCATATAATGTTATTAATATAGGCATGGAGTACGAGAGCAAAGAGGTTATTTTGAACCTATTGTATAAGACATTGGATCAGCCTCAGTTGCAGTATTACATCTACTTTGGCACTGCACTTTGGGAAAGATGTAAAGACACTGGGAAGAGTTCTGAAAAGATTCATTAGAATGAAGAACTTTTGCTATGAAGATAGATTGGAGAAGTTAGGACTATATTCCTTAGAGAAAAGAAGGTTGAGGTAGGACCTGGCTTAGGCATTTAATATCAAAAGAAGTCTAGACAGAGTAGATATAGAAAACTGTTGCCACTTGTGAAATGATAGTGAATCACATGTCACAGATTTAAAGTAATTGGTAAAATAAGCAAAAATGATATGTGGATAGGCTTCTTCGTGATGTGAAGAGTACAGACATAGAATGTGCTAGTTAGGAGAGCAATGGAGGCAAGTTCAATTGAAGTATTCAAAAGTAAATTCAAAAGGAAACAGTTATTGAAAAGGAAGAATGTCCAGGTTTATGAAGAGAAGTCTAGGAATGACACTAAGTGAATTGTTCATGTGGAAATATGGTGCACACATAATGGGCCAAATGGTCTCCTTCTGCACTAATACATTTCAGTTATTTTACTGACCTGTACCATATAACAGACCTCCCCTTTTGTTCTTGCTCCCCTATTGTCATTATTCAAAGTCTACTGCATATCCATCTGTTTCTCTCTCCACAGATGCTGCCAGGCATGCAGAGCATTTTCCATTTATATTTCAGCATTCTCTGTTTTAGCACCCAATTCCTGAGGTGCGTCCTTTGTGCTTTGAAATATTCCAGGATCAAATTTCTGCCAAGTCCTATACAGTGTGTAGCAGAGGGAAGATTTTTCAGCATACAACGAGTAAAAGACATCATTGACACAAACATGTAAATGGTTTCATGGCACAATATGCAGTGGAAATCCTCTAACCTGTTCCTTATCAACCTGCACACACACAACATGATATACATGCCCTGAACAGTTTCATAGCTTCATCTCACTAGAATACATTGGCAAAATAAATTGGGCAAATAATTCTGTGTTTTTCATTAACTACATGTATATCAGTGTCCACGATTCAGCTGATTCTATTTTTAGTCTTCATTTTATGGGGTGTGGGCATCACTGGCTGGTCAGTATTTATTGCCCATCTCTAGCTGCCCTTGAGAAGTTGGTGCTGAGCTGCCTTCTTGAACCGCTGCAGTCCATTTGCAGTGGGTTGACCCACAATGCCATTAGGAAGGGAATTCCAGGATTTTGACCCAGCGACAGTGAAGGAACAGTGATATATTTCCAAGTCAGGATGGTGAGTGGCTTGGAGGGGAACCTGAAGATGTTGTTCCCATATGTCTGCTGTCCTTGTCCTTCTAGATGGAAGTGGTCTTGGGTTTGAAAGGTGCTGTCTGAGAATCTTTGGTGAATTTTTGCAGTGCATCTGATTATGGCACTTCTTACAGCATAGTGGATAAATATGTATTGCAGTGCTCTCTGCTCCTATGATGCTGCTTGGCCTGCTGTGTTCATCCAGCCCTGCACCTTGTTGTCTCTCTTAACAAAAATGATAGTGTCTTGTATTTTAGTATTAAAGAAACGAAGATCATTCAATCAATGCAGTTTTTAAATGACACCACAAAATTAAACTCTTATCCTGTACATTGTTCAAATTTTTCAGGTGTCATTTCTATCTTACGAGTCAACAATTCCTAATGAAATCAGAAATGCTCAGAAATCCACCATGGTTGCTCCTGAAAAATAAACAAGTAAAGAATCATGACTAATTTTAGTATCATTCCCCAACACATTTCCTATTCCGTTGATGGAAATATTTTCGTTCAAACAGCATGTGTTAATTTAATGAAGTGAATTGTCTGAGATTAGCGACTAACCCTAACAATACAAAGAATGTGATTAAACTCAACTGACAATCATTAAGCCTCAATACTTTGACAGTTTGTGACTCTAACTGTATTTTTCCATAAAAATACAGTTTTTTTTAAATCTTATATGGGTCTGAGGGACATGGACTATAGCAACTTGTGTGACAGAGAAATCCAGCGATGTCCGTCTCAAAGTCAGGAACATCTCACACCAATTTTATTGTTGTTGAAAAGCAGCATTTGACGAGTCTCTCACTAAGCAGGTAAGAGTTGCCATTAAGGGAGATTCATCCTGCTTTAACATTTTGTGGGCAGCTGAACTCATTTCATTAATTGTATTGAATGCAGTGAGAAGGTGAGCTTTTAATGAGGGTCTAAGACAGGAAAAGTGTCAGAGAGCTGTAGGCATTCACTTCTCAATGACCTGTGGTTGTTACTCAGCTGGCACAGCATTTTCGCCAAGTTGCTGTGGGCACTGAGGCTGATAGATGATAGAGACACGTCCTGCATCATCTTGGTAAGGCGTGTATCATTATCTGGTGAAATATGCTTAGTCCACATCTGCATAGTATGCCACCAATCACATTCTGAGATTGAAGGACCTCCTTTCCTCCTTCTGTTCTTAGGTAATTTCCATCGAGAGTCATGGGCCCAGGATGTTGGATGTTAGTTGCTGTGGCGAAGGTGAATGCAGTATACTCAGAATCAATGGCAGGCTAAAAAGGAAGATGAGAAGCTCTGAGTTCAGGGAAAGGTCACTGCCGCAGGCTGCCTCAAGATGCATGAGATGCACAGGAAACCTGGAATCTTCTGACCACAACTCCAGTTCCAGGGAATGAGTGAGGGACAATACCAATACAGGCTCCACATGTCCTGGGACATGGTGACAGAGCTCTGCTGGATGCTGAAGTAGGAAATGAATGCTGATGGAGTGGGAGTCAACCTTCTCCTGGAAACTGTGAAGGTCACTGCTGCTTTGAACATTGATAGTATTGATTCCTTCCAGGGAGTGATGGGAAATCGGTGTGGGATATTTTTTGTTGTGCACCTACAAATACGTCAGGACAATGATCAATGCCATCTGTGCAATATATCATGGCATGGAAAATATTCATTGATTATGGGGTAGAAATCTGGTTTGTGTTTATGGGGTGAACTTTACCCTCTTTTGGTTTTGTTTGTGCTCTCTTGTGTTTTCTGTAAGTAAAAGCTCATTTTTGTATTTGTCTGATGGCCTTCCTGTGTGTGATGCTCCCTTATTGAACAATGCCAAGATGTGGGTCTACAGTGGGCAATGGACTAGCACTAAGCACTGGCATAGAGGGTGTTCAGACAACTGCAGCTATGGACAGATAAAGCATGTGATGTGGTTGAAGTGCGATTACGGTGAGGGAATGGGGTTGTAAGAGTAAGACAGTATCAGCCATGCTGTCTATATGCCACAGGCTACATTGCTTTGAGGCAGCTGTGCCATGGCATTGCCAATGCTTGTCCTAGTGAGCAACAGCCTTTCATAAATGGTGCATATGGAAGGGATGCTGGTCTTCTGGCAGATTGGCACTCAGTGCTAAGTTGTTCCAGGCATGATGTGTGGTAAAATGTGGGCAAAATCAGACATGAAGGGTAGGGGCAGAGAAAATAGTCTATATGGCAAGTTTGGTATGATATGGAGAGAGAGATTGCTAGGAATCACGTTAAAAAGCTTTCCAAAAAACTCAATGCAACTTAGACTTAGCCAAATAAACAAAAAATTCAGGTCATGATCTATGTGGATGAGTGAGCTCTGGAACTGCTTTGCCTTTCATATATCCACTCCTGAGTGAGCAACTAAACTGATTAAATATTTGAATCTGAAATCCCAATCAGATACCTGAACCCTAATTATAACCTACCAGATATTGGAAAATTCAGGAAATGCTCAATTTACATTCGTCCTGATTTTTGGCTCTTTAGCGACAAAGGTGCATAATATCTAGTGGGTGTAAGCTGGGAACCCAATCTGAATGCATCCCATTTTTGTCAGGCACATTGGTTAAAATCAGGACTCTAAAGTACCATCATATCGCAACAACCCAATTGGATGTCAGGCAAAATGAAGCTAAAGGTTTCCTTTCTGGGTCAAATGCTGGGAAAAAAGGACTTTTGTTCTCACAACACAATGGGGAAGAATTTCCACTTTGTGTACAATTGTCATTCTGGCACAACTTGCACCTATTTTTTAAAAGGATCTTCTCTCCAGCCAATATTTCTCTCAACTTATTTGCACATGACCAAATGCAAAATTCGTCATAGAACAGTTTGTTCGTATTTTAAAATAAAAGTATTTTTGAAAATTATTTTGCTATGAAAGATTTTCCTTCATTTATTGAAATCTGTCATCTTAATGAAGTTTGAATAAAATAACTGAAAATATGTTTATCACAAAAAAAGTATTTTTAATTCTTGTGTTTATCCATCAACTCCAATTATCCTAATTCCAAAGCATTGAATTTTGTCTTGACAAAGTATACATACGCTTTTTTATTTAAGTTTTTTACAGCTCATTATTCAGTTTCTCTTTAAATTAAGCCAAAAATCACATTTAAAATCTTCTAAAATATACCCATTAATGTCTTTGTACCAAAAGAAATAGTTTGTTTTTAAAAGATTTCTGTCTGCAAGGGAAAACAAAATTGTGTCATCTCCTGGAAACCAAAGGCACAACATGAACTTCAATGAATTTGAATGACCTTATTTTATATCCTGTGTATTTGTTATATAATTGGTTTTTCATATCCTAATCAGGATTTAATTTTAGTCTCTTCTTGTGGGTATTTCCTGGAACAAGGTTTTTGAGATCAGCACAAAAGGCTTAATTGCCCTGGTTTTCTCAGCACAGTGTGGCCAAAAATCAGTCAGTGCAAAGGACAGCAGAATCCAAAGCACAAATTGCAATCTGTACAAATTGAGCTGGAATATGGCCTTATTCACAAGATTGGGTGCAGTTATTTAAAACCTGCCCATAATGACCTATTTCAACTTGAGGCTATGACAAATTTTATGAACAGACAGAAGACCACTAAAAATTTGAAAAGTTGATCATGCAGCCCCTGAAGCCTGCTCTGCCATTCAATAGTAGGGCAGCTTCAAATCTTCAAAATCACTGAAAAAGATCATGAAAACTTATATTGGGATGAATGCAAATTGAACTTGAGATTCCATGAGCCTCCCCACTGGTTACACCAAATTTAGCTGAATTCCACCAAGGAAACCTGCCTGATTGAGAGGAAACTGTGTTTAATCTCATTAGCCTACAATAGAAGCGTCTATATCTTGTTTCAGTTATGTCCACTGTGTTGTAAAGTGCAAATGTACCCTGATTTCGTAATGAAATCTAACATTTTTCTCACTATCAATGTCAAGTTAACTAGTCTATAATTCTGTTTTTCCACATGCCTCCCTTCTCAAATTCTGTGGTTACATTAGCTCCCCTCCAATCCATGGGAACTGTTCCAAAATTTTGGAAGATGGCCTCTCAAACATCCGTTATTTCTAGGGCCACTTCCTTAAGTACTCTGGGATGATGTTTATCAGGTTCTGGGGATTTAGCTGCCTTTAATGCCATTAGTTTCCCAATACCATTTCCCTACTAAAACTAATTTCTTTCATTCTCTCCTTCCCATTAAACCCTGAGTTCCTCCATATTTTTGGGCCGATACTTGTGTCTTCCTTGGTGAAGACAGAGCAAAAGCATGCATTTAATAGTTTGGCCGTCTCTTTGTCCCCAATTATAGATTCTGACTTTAGGGGAAGTAAGTTCATCTTTACTAAACATATTCTGCTCACGTGTCTATTTTACCATCAGCTTGTATGTTCCCTGCAACTTACTCTCATATTCTATTTCCCCTTCTTAATCACTCTCTTTGTCTCCCTTTGCTGGAATCTAAATGCTCCCAGACCTCAAGTCTGTTGCTTTCTTTCGCTAATTTGCATGCTTCTTCTTTGGATTTAATACTATCCCTAATTTCCTGAGTTAACCAGTCTGACCATGTTTTTGCTCACTGAGATAGGGAGGAGAAATTTTATGGTGGCACTTGAAAGGGTAATAGTTTTAAATTCAGGATGTTACCTGACTGTGAGTCAATGTAGATCAGAGAGTACAGGGATGATAGGAGACTTTCTCCATATTAAAATGGGGGTCACTGAATTCATAGTAACCTCAAGTTTGTGGAGGGTAGAATGTGCTAGGAATCGGAAGTGCGTTAGCATAATCAAGTCTGGAGCTAACAAACACACAAACAAGTGTTTTAGCAGAATAGTTGAAACACAGTGGAGTCAGGAGATGGAAAAAAAAAATCCTTACCTCAAAATACATAAGAATTCATGCCAATTTTTACTTTCAGAAGCTTACTCTCCTTCTTACAGTGCCAATATTTGGAAAATACTCACTATGTAATTTGGGAACCAAAAAGCAGAAAACGTTAAAATTTAGCTCGAGGGAGACAGCTATTCATATAAGGATGCAGCGACATGTTGGAGAATCTATCTCAATTTTTCCCTTATGAATTATCAATAAGGAAGTACAATATTATGCAAATAGCGGAAGGGCACAGATGCACTCCAAGCAACTACTGTCTACACTGCAAGAAATGACAGTACTTATTTACCTAAAGCTACGTGTATGCTGAAATATCACTTTCAGTTTGGATTAAAATGATCTGAGCTGAGTATGATCTCCTGGCATTTACTGTTACTTCCACCCCAGGTCAATTTATGCATTTTGACATATTAAATTACCAGCTTGGTGCATGCATTGTGTGTTTACTCATCACAAAAAAAATTTGGCAAGTGATCCAGGCCCAGTGTTCCTGTAGTACTGCTAACTGAATGAGAACCTTCTGCTCAAAGTGCATCTCCGATCTGTTTCCAAGAGACAGGAGTATTTACTTCTAGCCAAGATTGGAGTAAATAACTATGTTATTTTATTTACACAGCAGCTGTAGTACAAATGGAGCTTTAAACAAGTGATTGGGAAAGGTCTGTGGAGCCCAGTAATAATATCTATTGGCATAGGTAGAGGGAGAGAAAATGAACTGTTTTATGAAAGATTGAAAATTATAAACAGTCATCAGGTCTGTGATCTAACTTGAGTGAAAAATTAAAGTAGAAAAAAAACCTCTTGCATTTGTACATATCAACAATTGACATTGATATTTACCAAACAGAGAAACTTGGCAGTCCTGGCAGCATCTGTGGAGAAATAAAGAGAGTTAATGTTCAAGCCTGGTATTACACCTCTTCAGGAAGAATATTCATGCTGAACTCAAAAAATTCAGTGGAATGGACCACTGCATTAAGCAACCATGGCACTATAGCATGGAGTGCTTGTGAGGGACATGTGCTACGTTTCTCAATTCAATTTTTGAACGTGGCTATCACTAACTACATTAGTATATATTTGACGAGATCCTTCATGGTCGGCTGGTCCAGAAGAATAAGTCACATGGCATCCATAGTGAGTCAGCAATTTGCAAACAAAATTGGCTTGGTTATAGAAGACCCAAGGGACAATGTTTTCATACAGGAGGTGGTTTGTATATGGAACAAACTGCCAGAAGAAGTGGAAGATACAGGTACAGTTACAACATTTAAAAGACATTTGGTCAGGTACATGAATAGGAAACGTTTAGAGGAATATGGACCAAATGCAGGCAAGTAGAACTAGTTTAGTTCTTAGTTCTTAGAACTTGGTTATAGTTATGGAGGTCAGTAATCAGAGATGTTCCACAAGGATCATTGTTGGGACAAATGTTGTTTGTAGTATATATAAATGATTTGGATGAAAATGTAGGTGGTCTGTTTGGTAAGTTTGCAGATGACACGAGAATTGGTGGAGTTGTGGATAATGAGGAAGTTTATCAAAGGATACAACAGGATATAGACTAGTGGAAAGTTGGGTAGAGAAATGGCAGATGAAGTTTAATCTAGACAATGTGAAGTGATGTATTTAGGAGGTATTGCAACAGGAAAGTGTACAATGAACAGCAGGACCCTTAGGAGTATTAAAATACGGAGGAATCTTGGCACGTAAGTCCAGAGCTCCCTGCAAGTGGCAACACAACTGGATAAGATGGTAAAGAAAGCAAATGGCATGCTTGCCTTTATCGGTCAGGGCATTAAGTACAAAGCTGGCAAGTCATGTTGAACTTTAGTTAGGCCACATTTTGAGTATTCGGTGCAATTCTGCTCACCACACTATAGGAAGGATGTGGAGGCTTTGAAATGGGCGTAAAAGAGATTGGCCAGCATGTTGTTTGATTTATAGTGTATTAGCTATAAGGAGAGGGTGGATAAGCTTGGTTTGTTTTCACTAAAGTTTCAGAGGCAGCAGGGTGACCTGATAGAAGTATATATCATTATAAGTTGCATGGATAGGGTGGATAGTTGGCATCTTTTTCCCAAGAAGGAAATGAAATATTAGGGGATATAGGATTAAGGTGAGAGGGTAAAATTTTAAAAGAGATTTCCAATGCAAGTTTTTTCCAAGAGGTTGGTAGGTGCCTGGAATGTGCTGCCAGGGGAGATAGTAGAAGCAGAGACAATAGCAATGTTTAAGAACCAATCAGACAGACACATGAACATGGAGGGAATAGCGGAATACAAATCATATGTAGGCAGATGTGATTAGTTTATAATGTTATCATGGTCAGCACAGACATGGTGGGTCAAAGGGCCTGTTCCCGTGCCATACTGTTCTATTTTCTATGTTCTAGATTGCCCCATCCTATTTTCCATTGAGAAGGTGCTGGTGAGCTACTTGAACTGCTACAGTATACGGTGTGAAGGTACATCCAGAGTATTCTTAAGGAAGAAGTCCCAAGATTTTGGGCTTTCAGAGGAACCTTGGTAACTTTAATGTCATGCATCTTGTAGATAGTACACCACTGCGCATTAGTTTTGAAAGGAGCGATTCCAGAAGGTCATGGATCAGATACCGATCACGTGGACTGCTTTAGTTTAGATGGTGCTGATGTTCTTGAGTGTTTTGGAGCTACACCCATCAAAGAAGTCGAGACTATTCTATCACACTCCTGACTTGCATTTTATAAATGATAGGCAGGCAGTGTGGAAGTGAATTACTCGCCACAGCATTCCCAGTCCTGATCTGCACCTGTAATCACAATATTTATGTAGCTGGTTCATTTCAGTTCTGGGCAATAGTAACCTCCAGGTTGTTGATAGTGGGCAATTCAATGATGGTAATGCCAAGGAGCAATGATCATAGTCACTCTTGTTAGAGATGTTTATTGCCTGACAATTGTGTTGTGCAAATAAAGTCATAGAGTCATACAGCACAGAACCAGAATCTTTGGTCCAACTCATCCATGCTCACCAAGTTTCCCAAACTAAATTATTCTGCTTGCCTGCATTTAGTCCATATTCCTCTAAACCTTTCCTATTCATGTACCTGACCAAATGTCTTTTAAATGTTGTAACTGTACCTGTATCTTCCACTTCCTCTGGCAGTTCGTTCCATGTACAAACCACCTCCTGTATGAAAACATTGTACCTTGGGTCTGTTTTAAATCTTTGCCCTCTCACCTTAAAAATATGTCCTCTAGTTTTGAACTCATTTACCCTAGGGAAAAGATCTTGGCTATTCATCTTATCTATGCCCCTCACGATTTTATAAACCTCCATAAGATCACCCCTCAAACTCCTATGCTCCAGTAAAAAATGTCCCAGCCAATCCAGCCTCTCCCTATATCTCAGATCCTCCAGTCCCAGTAATAACCATATAAATCTTTTCTGCACCCTCTCCAATTTAAAAATATCATTCCTATAGCAGGGCACCCAGAACTATATGCAGTACTCTAAAATAGCTTCACCAATGTCCTGTACAAATGCAACATGATGTCCCAACTCCTATACTCAAAGCTCTGACCAATGAGGGCAAGCGTGTGAAATGCTTTCTTCACCACTCTGTCTACCTGTGATGCCACTTTCACTGAACTATGTACTTGAACACATAGGTCTCTCTGTTCTGCAATACTCCCCAAAGCCCGAGCATTTATTGTACAACTGACATTTCTTGCCACTTATCAGACCAAGTATGGATGTTGCCCAGGTCAGGATGAATATGAGGCATGAGCTAGTTCAGTGCCTGAGGATTTATGAATGGTGCTGAGCATTGTGCAACCAACAACAAACATCTCCAATTTTAAAGTTACAATGGAGAAAAGATCTTTGATGAAGCAGCCAAAAATGGTTGTATCTCCATCTAGGCCTGCTGGCACCATTCCCTGGCAAGAGGACCTATTTCCTTTCTGTTACCACATCCAGGAAGACCTGTAATGATGCATCAGTCAGACATGGTACAAACGGCTGGTGCTTTGGAGACATGTTCAATGGTTTTGGAGACTAGCACCACAGGCTCCTTGGAAGCTCCTGGGCATAGAGGGTGAAGTGGTGACCAGCTGGCATTTAAATATGTTGTCTTATATAACAGCCTTTGACCCAGAAAGGTTCTGCCTGTGGTGAGAACTTCCCACTCCATATGATATGATGAGTTACTCACACAAAACCTCATTTATGTTGATAATGAGATGACAGCATGTAATTATGTGACACAACTTGCATCTTGGCAGAAATGATGTTTTCTTCTCACATGGCACTGTATTTTAACTCCTAAATGGAAAATCTTGACCATAGTTTCAAGTATGATTTCAAATTGAAATTGTGAATTGAGGAGCACGAAAATATATAGTGAGACAGGTGACAAGGATTCATCAATACAGCAGGTAAATTCAGTGATAGGTAGCAGCACAAGACGTAAATTGTAAAAGATAATTTGCTCACCCCCTGTAGCCCTATCCACAATACAGAATGAGATGAATAACACCACAAGGTTAATGAGGGTGAATGCTGTGGTTTTAAACTGTGTTTAATATGCAGCTTGCATATTTCACATTCTAGACCTCTATCTTAAGCACATCGAAGAACACTATGCTGTGCAACTAAACATTCTGTAGCAGTACCTATGCATTAGGTATTGTGAAATGGTCACATCCTTGTATAATGCATGCATTCTCAGATAAACCTTGATTTTTTTTCTCCGAAACTCCATAAGACAAAAGATGAAAATTTCCCAATTCAGCATTCTATGTTGAATTCTTACTTTATCAAGCAGGAAAAGCACCATTGTCAAGACTCACTGGAATGACTCAACAAAGACCCTTCAATAGCACCTTTCAAACCTGTGACCTCCAGAACCTAGAAGGACAAGGCCAACAAACACATAGGGACAAGATCCCCTCCAAGACATCTCCCATCCTGACTTGGAAATATATCATCGTTACTTCAATATCACTGGTTGAAATCCTTGAACTCCCTTCCTAGTAACATTGCGGATGTTTTGCACCACATATTGCAGCAGGTCAAACCCTCTACCACTTTCTCATAGGGCAATTTGAAAAGGTCAATAAATGTTGGCCTTGTCAGAGATGTCTATACCTCAGGACTAACAAAGAAATGATGGCACATAATTGAAAGACAGGTTACAGGAGATCAGAATGTCAAAAGGAGATAATTCAAACTCCATCGTGAGAACTCCCTCAGCTAAAATCATAGAAGTTGGGAAAGTCTACACCCACAGATGGCTTATGATTCCAAGCGTTAATGGTCCTTTATTGAGAAGTTAATATTGTGAAGAAATGCTCATATATGCATTATCAGAATGAATAAATAGACAACTGGAAGCTCTTGCATGTCCCATTTTCATCTCTCAAACAACAAGCAAGAAAAATAGTTCACAGGGCAAGGCGAACCAGTGCCAGAATCTTTAACACCTGGTCATGACCACACTGGTATATACCATAACAAATCTTATTGTTTGCATGTCAAATCCTAAAGAAGTTAACAATAGAGTGATATGAATGGACTAGGTAAAGAATTGTCACTCAAACATTCAGAATACCTGAGGCATTGGAATTGGAGCATAATGTATATGAAGGGAAATATATGTAAGATCCTGATGATGATCTTAAAGATATTGTGTTATAAAGACCAATGCTTTCAGTGCAATGATACTATGAAGGCACTGCAGAGATTGTCTAAAGAAGTGCAGTACTTAATGCCAACCTGTGCACTGTAATCAAAGAAGGTTTCTTGATAATGCAGAATTTCCTGAGAGAGCACCAGCTCCCAAGAATGGAATCATAGATTCCCTACAATGTGTGGAAGCAGGCCTTTCGGCCCATTGAGTGTACATGGACCCTCTGAAGAGCATCGCAATCATATTCACACCAATCCCTAACCTATCCCTGTAACACCGCATTTACCATGGTCAATTCAACTAGCCTACACATGCCTGGACACTATGAACAAAGTAGCATGGCCAATCCACCTAACCTGCACATCTTTGGACTCTGGGAGGAAACTGGGGACCCTGGAGGAAACCCACGCAGGCACGAGGAGAATACGCAAACTCTACACAGATAATCGCTCAAGGGTAGAATCGAACCCAGATCCCTGGCACTGAGAAGCAGCAGTGCTAACCACTGAGCCACCCACATGTTTGCACATAATACAAGGTAATGCCTGACACCCAATATGCCTGGAGATGTTGAGGACCTTTGGAGATATATATCCTGATGGTTGGGTTTCTGCAAGAGACTCTCAAGTCCTGCAGTACAGTTCTATAAGCTTGCACCCCTTGCCCAAATTCCCCAAAATAAGGAACAGTCTTGAAGATTTCAAATGAAACAAGTGACAAAAATAATGGGCAAATAAATTGCTGATGACGGAAAGATCCAAGATAAAGGTACAGTCATAACAAAGCACAACAATCCAGATGGAAGATCTTTTTCCTGAATTCTGTCCAAGGCTACTCTTACTTATTACGGTATAACTTAGATCAGGGGGATTGAGACATAGACAACAAAATTGAGGTAAGACCGTCCTGACCTAGATCCATTCCTTGCACTGTCATGACTTGGCAAGAAACCTCCATTTTTTCCAGCTGAATTAAGGATGGAAGCTTCATTGGGTGCATAACAGGCAGATCCAATGTTTAAGTTCCAAATTCTACCCTTGAGAATCCGAAATAGTTCTGGTGAATCCAACAACAACTCACACTACAATCATTGAGAGACAAATGGAATTTCAGTATGAAAGCTTTTTTGTTTTAACATTTTTTTCTCAATGATTAAGATGATTATCTTTGACTAGAAGGTGTTCGTCAGAGAACCTTGAGCATATACCTCTGCCGTTTTGAGGTTAGGGAATCTCTTCTTTCATGCACGAGAGCTTCTTACCACTATTCTAGAAACATCAGAGCTCCTTCATTAAAACAGTGCAAACATTTTAAAAAATGACTTAATTGTCTATGAGGCGCTTTGGGTCTGTGAAAGTTGCTTCATTCCTTTTACAGTTCAAATGAGAATTAATTTGTGGCAAGGGATTAATTGTCAAATACACAGGCACATGTGAAGTAGATGCCAAGTGAAGCACACATATTTCATGTTTTTGTGTAAAATCTAATTCCATAAGGATATTTGGTAGCTATTGGCAAAGATTAACAATCTACCTTTTGGTGCTGCTTCTGGCTAATGATAATGTATAAAATTCATTCATTATCATGCACACATGAAATTGGGAGATGACAAACCAATCAGATTTACCTTCCAGTGAGCCACCTGCAGTTTAAAAATAAATGAAACATCTGTGCACTCACTTTCACCATCTACTGCTACCACCGTAGCTATGGCAACTCTTCATTCCCATAAGCGTTTCTAGGCATTTTAGAGTGGCGTCAATATATTTTAGAAAAAAAAACATAACTTATGGTAGTGTACAGCGAAGGTTGGTCTAAAACTATATAAATTAATTGAACATCTCAATGTCTTCACACCAAGAAACATGGAATTCAGTGGAATATGTGGGCTTACTTTTCCAAAACCAAATTTGTGGTCTTATAACATTTCCCACTACCTCACTTAAACACCAGACTGTAATACCCAAAAGGGAACAGGTGACAAAACAGATACTTTACAAATCTTCAAAACAGTTTGCAGTCCATGATAAATTTATGTTGTCACTCTTGGCATAAAATGGAACAAAATCGACCCTCATGAAGATTAGATCACAATAACCTAAATTACCCTTCACTTCTTCCAAAGATATCTGAACTGCAATACATTTGGCCAGTTTGATATCTAAAAACAAACCTGTCTTTAATTAAAAGACTGGAAGAACCATGCAAATAGCTGTGTATTCCTAAACGGTCTGCCTCCACCTATGTTACATAATTGAACTCCATTACTACCTCTGCATATTTCCTGTTGAAACTCTCAGTCATGCTTTTGTTACCTCTAAACCTGAGTATTACCACTCTACAAGTCAGTCTTCTATCTTCCACTGTCCAGAGTACTCAACATATCTAAAGCTCTGCTGCTGATATCTAAACGTGCAACCATTCACCCAGCAATACTGTACTTGCTAACATTGGTGATTCTATTCCAGAAATGTACTGATTGAAAAATTAATTTTAGTTTTATCCTGGTTTTCAGATCTCCTTCTCCTTCCTATCTTTGTAGCCTCCTCTGTTTTTACAAATCTGGTGTTACTGTGGTCCTCCATTTCTGGTCTCTGTCCACTTTCAATTTTAATTGCTTCACTAGAGATGGCTGCCTGGGCCACAGGCGTGGAAGTTCCCTCCTCTTTCCTCATCTTAATTCTTGCTTCTTCTTTAAGAAACACCTTTAGCAAAGCTTTTTGGAAACTGCTTAAGTGAACTTGCTAGTTACATTTCCTTTCATATCTTTATCCTTAAACTGTGTGTCTGTCATCTACGTATGAGTGGGGGCTAGAATCAAAGAAGATTGGATTTAAATCATAGACAATAATTAGATTATATTGTTGTTACTTGGCTTTGATAAAGCTCCTGTATTATTAATAAATTGTAAATTCTCTTGTTTAAGCTATAAACTTGGTTTCTGGTATCAGTTATTCACAAAGTTAAGAACCATTAAGGTCAATTTTGAAGGTAATTGAATGTTTAAATTTTATTGTATTGCAAATGCAAGAATAGGGAGAGTGATTTGACTTGACTGTCTTTCTTTGCATCATAACACTAGGCACAGATTGTCAAAGCTTAGGAATCCTGAATGACATGACAGGGGCTTGCGAAAAGTTGTAATATAAAATGCCATAAGGGTTCCATTAACTTGTGGAGCTATCTGGAGGGCAACTGAAAGAATTGCAAGCTCAAAATTTCATCAATAATTCAGGATCAATAATCAGCGATGCCCTGGTACATTGAAGGCCAATCTAGCTCAGCACTGAGTTTGTGTCTGCCAGAGTCAGAAAATCCAGTTTCAATCCAATTGAAAGCATGTCACCTTTTTAACCAGATCTACATCAAGCTATCATTTATCTCCGAGCTATACCACAAGGAGGATACTGGCTGTTTGTGGTCCAATATCTCCGATATTACTTTCCACAACGTTGTTTTTCATCATTAAAATATGCTGTACACTTGGAAGCAACTCAACTATTTACTTTTAATTCTTCACAAAGGAGCTACATGCATGGGTTACAAAAATGCTGCTCACAAGTTTATTGATCAATGAGATTATACTACTCAAGAAGCACTTTACATTATTCTCCATACAGAACATTCCACAAGGAAATTCATTTTGTGTACATTGCTTATTTGCTATAAAAACTGACAGACAAGCAATAACAAAGTAAAGAAAGAAAAAAATCACCGAGATCTACACTTAAAATATGTATTAAAGCTCTTCCAACGTACTTAGAATAACCAGTCAGTGACTCTGCCCTGAGTCTGTATTCTTGTGCAAACATCAGCTCTTGTTAAAAGAAGGGGACAAATGAATTCAGAAAGTTGATTTGCCCTGCATCTGAAAGATTACAGACTTTTTCCTAAACACATGTCCCACAATAATGCAACCAGCAGTGGCCATCCTCATTTTTCATGGCTCATTACATTTGTCAGAGTTTTTCAAAAGCAGATTTTTGTCTTTTGTCGAGGAAGATCAGGTCATCACATAACATTTCATTCTGTTGATATCTGCGCCTTTAAATAGTCAGCCATCTTAAGACAGCAGCACCAGCCAAAGCATCCAAAAAGGATAGCACTTCTAACTACAGCATATGAAAGTTTCTTAAATATTTTAATTTTTTGAGATGGTATGATTGTTTATGTTCCTTGGTGCCCAAATCTGTGCATTCTTCCTCTAAAACAATTTATCTACTTTGAGATAGTAAGAACTGCAGATGCTGGAGTCAGAGATAACACGTTGTGGAGCTGGAGGAACACAGCAGGCCACGCAGCATCAGAGGAGCAGGAAAGTTGATGTTTCGGGTGGGACCCTTCTTCAGAAAAAGGGTCTGAAGAAGGGTCCCAATCCGAAAAGTCAACTTTCCTGTTCCTCTGATGCTGCCTGGTCTGCTGTGTTCCTCCAGCTCCATACTGTATTATCTACTTCGACCTTTGATAACATCCAAGAATCTTTCAATTTGAGCGTCCACATCATGTACCTTCAGAGGAGCAATATCATTAACTGGCTTTTTCTTACTTCATTCATCTTGTTTTCATTCAGTTTAAGAGAATTGTCACTGCAATAATTTATTTCATTATTCATCATGAGACCCACAAGTATTGTATCATCAACATATTTCAAGACAATTATATCATCACACTATGATTTAAAATCCCTTTTAAAGAGCTGAAAAGTAAAAATGACAATATACACTTGTGATTTTGACACTTATAGCTCTGGGATTCCTTCCACAGTGGAGTACTACTTCAAACTAACAACCTGCATTTATGTGGTATCTTTTACTGTGCTAAGATGTGCCAAGGCACTACACAGGAATATCATATGAGAAAAACTGACATCAAACCACATGTGGAGAAATCAGAACAAAATCTTGGTCCAGGAAGTAAGCTTTCAAGAAGACCTTAATAGAGGAGAGTGAGATAGATAGGCATGAGAATCACACTATTCTTCATATACAAATTGAATAATGAGCTGCAATTTATAATCCAGAAATGAACGTGATATAATTAAAAACAAAAATTATATTGCAGAATGAAATGCTTGCTTACATTCTGACTGAAATCCCAATGACCTATGTATAAATCATTCTTACCAGTGTTTGACATCCAAACTTGCTACGCAATTCGTCATGTTAAAAGTAAGTAATTATGTTAATTATATGTAATTACATTCATTTAATTAATGTCAAAATAGTCATTTGGTAGCACAGAACTTGAGTATTGCCGAAAAAAGACATTTGTCAAAGCTTTTCATCTTAAGCTCATCAGGACAATTTACAAGAAATACCAAAGTAAAGGGAAAACAGCATCTATACAGTTTTTTCAGCAATACTCATGTCAAAATGTTTACAGGGTGAGGGTTAAAATGATTTCAACTTTTTTATATTTTTATAAATGCTGGGCAATACATATAAAATGGTGGCTAACATTTAAACCATTTCCTATGTCAGTTTGACTTAACAGTCTCATCTGTTTCCTACGTGGTTGCTTATGCATTTGTTTTATTAGCTGTTCATCATGCCTTATCAAGTGGCTAGAGACAATTCCAGGTAGGATATTTAAGTGTTACAATATTATAATGTACTTCTCCCTGGTGGACTGGAGGAGTTCAATATGAAATGAATTTGGAAAGTCTCAACCTAATACAGGATGAAGTATTTTCAGCTGTATAAATGAAATTTGGACCCACACACAAGATACAAAATAACAATTCAACTTGGAATTGCAATAAGTGCTGAGTGTGGTAAATGGGAATAAAGTTGATATTGTACATGATCCAGAGTAAATTATTAGGGTAAAGTAAAGGAAGACATGCACCCTCATTAACATTGCCTTTTCTGACTTGTAATTACTTGATAATGGCACTTGAGCTCCAAAATGATTATTTAATTTCCAAGCAGAAACTTTAAACAGTACTAAAGAAGGGTGAAATAAAACTCTACGCATGTAACACACACACACAAAATACTACAAGCTGGTATGATAATTGAACCATTTTAAAACATTCTGAGTGTACAAACAATTGTGAAAAATTTACTTTCAGCCAATGAGGAATTGTTACGATATTCTTCAAAAAATGCAGGCATTGATAAATTAATATTCTTTCTTAAATATAGACTGGGAAAAATTCTATCTTCAATTCATGATAAATATTATTAACACTAAGTTCCTGCTTGGTAAATAATGTAACATAACTTAAACCAGCTGACTAACATTTCTGTCCATGGGATTAAAGATTAATAATAATTATATCAATATATGAAGGAAGAACTTCTTATATTAATGGTGCATTATTCATATTGAATATTTTTCCTTTCTCCACAAAATGTCATGGCCTTTAATAGTTATTGATCTTGGACTCGAATGCTTGATGTACAGCCAGTAGACTAGAATATGCTGAATATGTCTACAATTGTACTAAGCAACAAAGGAGAGCTACATAGATGGATGTATGCATGTATATAGGGACAGAGATCCAGGGAGCTAATTTTGACAAATATATGAGCAAGAAAAATCTCTTTCTCATTACGCACTTATAGACAGTGTCACACTGCTGCTTGAATTGACTGTAGGACAGCTCTCCCAATTTTTGCATAAATGCCTTGATGTTGGTATTTTTTAGGGTCAGCAGGGCTGTAAATTGAATCTCTGTTCCAATGCATAGGTCAATGTTTGGTGGTCCATCCATCTTCATTCCTTTTAGACTTAGATGTAGCAGGTTGATTCAGCTACTTTATTAAGCTCCCAGGATGTCCTTTTCTGAAACATGATTGGAGTCTTCCAAAATCACTTTATTATGGTGGGTTCATGTTGCTTGATTTGGCAATGCTTTTGGGTCAAATCTCTGACCTAAAACTATCACCTTTGCATTGATGCACAGCCAAACTAGCTCTGCACTCTAAAAGATATCTTAGATCCACTGGGGAGGCTGCAGGATAGTGTTTATGTCACTCTAGTAGTCATCCAGAAGCCTAAGCTCAAAGAATAGCTGGCAGAATTCAAATTCAATTAATCAATTTGGAATTAAAGAAAAAGCTTGTCTCAGTAATAGAAACTATGAAATCTTTGTCTATTGTTACAAAAACACACCTGGTTCACTCATGCTCTTTAGAGAATGGAATCTGTTATTACCAGGTCTGGCCTAATGTGACTCCAGATCCATAAAAATGTGAATGATTCTAAATTCTCCTCTGAGTTGGCATAGAAGACTAGGATCAAAGTTTGAATCAAACTTTTACATCCAAGTCTAAAAGGAATTAAATTGGATGGACTACCAAGCATTGACCTTGACATTGGAACAAAGAATAATAAATCCAGCCCTAATAACTCTACAAAGTACTAACGCCAGGGTGCTTGTGCCAAATTTGGGAGGGCTCTCCCACAGATAATTCAAGCAACAGCCTGACACTGTCTGTATGTATGCTTCAGTGAGCTTGACTTTCTCTGGATGTGCCAACAGGCTAGACTCACCAGACATGATGGTTCAGTGATACATAGTTAGGAGATCAATTTTTCTGATGAAGGGTCTGGCCCGAAACGTCAGCCTCTCTGCTCCTATGATGCTGCTTGGCCTGCTGTGTTCATCCAGCCCTGCACCTTGTTGTCTCTAATCACTGTAGCAGTTCCTTTGGGTGGTTAGGGTTATAGTTAGGTCCTAGGTTCAACTAACTTGTGTTGCTTCATCACTTACTGTCTGACCATTAGAAAATAAGAAATGGGATTGTTTGCTGATGATTGCACAATGTTAACACAACTCACAATTCTTCAGCAATCTATAAAGCTGTTCATACCTATGTGGTGTAAGACCTGGACAATATTCAGATGTGAATCTTCCAACCTGTGATGTCTAACATCTAAAAAGGATAAGACCAACAGGAACACAACAACCTGTAAGTCCTCCTCCAAGCTACACATCATCCTGACTTGGAACTAAATTGTTATTCCTTCACTGTTGCTGGGTCAAAATTCTGGATCTCCCTTCCTACAGCACTGTGCATGTACCTGCACAGCATGAAATACAATGGTTCAAAGAGGTGGTTAGCTGTCCCCTGCTCCTAGGCAAGAAGACAATAAATGCTCATCCAGCATGCCCACATCCTCTGAACAAATAGACATCACCACAAATTCTCTATAACAGGAAACATAACAAGTATCTAGCACATTTGGACTGGATAATTTGAACGGCAAATTGAATTCCATTTCATTTTTAAGATTGCCCTGTCAATGATCAATATGTCAGAGGATACAGCTTCCATCAAATAGTATTGAGGCATAATGAATATTTGGATTTAATTAAGAAACACCTCTAAAGAACCACAAAGATTTGAATGAGTACTTTCAGGTCTGGATGGGTAGGTATCATGTCAGTGATTAAAATACAAAGCTCTGGAACAAAATCCAAACGCAGCCATTTCCAATGAAACCAAGATTGGATGTCTCACTTGCAGCAAATGCATCGGTTATTTAACGAATGTAATGAGGCTGCATTTCTTCAAAGTTATTTCACTCTTAATCAAATGCCTTGGGGGAAACTCAACAACATAAAGAAAGTGAGAAGGGTTAAATCAATTAGGTGAGTACCTTTCGACTACTGCTTCCTCCAGGTCCATCCAGCTGCCCAGTAATATCTCTTGCCCTGTGATATCTCTGTTACCACCTCCACAACATTGGTGCTTCTCTGAAAACCGTTGGACATCTGCCTCCAACAAATATTGTCCCACCTTCCAACCGACATCTTGCCACACCCAGGATAGCACAACACACCTACCCCAGACCACAAGCTCCACTGCCACTCTCTTATTTTCCCTTTATAGCTACCTAACCTTGTGAGCTTTGGCCATTTCATATAATCATAGAATCCCTACAATGCAGATAGAGGCTATTTGGCTCATCAAGTTTGTACTGACCTTCTGAAGAGCATTCAGCCCAGCCCACCCCCTGTCATCCTATCCCAGTAACCATGCATTTGTCATGGTTAATCCCCCAGCCGACACATCCCTGGACACTTTAAGGTAATTTAGCATGGCCTGCACATCTGTGGGAGGAAAACAGAATACCAAGCAGAATCCCATGCAAACACGGGGAGAATGTGTAAACTCCACACAGATAGTCACCCAAGGCAGGAATTGAACCCGGTTCCCTGCCACTGTGAGACAGCAGTGCTAACTACTGTGCCACTGTGTGGCCCATTTCAAATTGGCATCCCACGTGACATGAACCTAGCCTATCAATCAGGCTACCTGTGAGTGAGATCTCACTTAAAGTAGCAGTGCAGTTAAATTGCTGACCTCTCAACATCCTCCCCAAATTGAACATCCATGCCAAAGTCTTGCTGAGGCACAATAAAGTGGATATCAATTCTTTTAACTGTATATCCTTTATTAATATATACACTCATGAGTGTGGCGAAATTGCATCCTAACTCCATCTATATGTTCATGGACGAAACCACTGTTGTCAGCTGGATCTCAAACAATGACGAGTCAGAATACTGGAAAGGGATAGAGTGCTTGGTGGCATGATGTAAAGATAAGAATCTCTCCCTCAACGTCTCCCTCAATCTCTCCCTCATTGACTTCAGGAAGCAAGGTGGAGGGCATGGCCCTGTCTATATCAATGGAGCTGAGGTGGAGATTGCTGAGAGCATCATGTTCCTCGGAGTGATGATCACCAACATCTGCTCTGGTCTACCTACGTTGATGTTACGGTCAAGAAAGCACAACAATGCCTCTACTTCCTCAGAAAGCTAAGGAAATTCAGCATGTCTGTAAAGACTCTTACCAACTTTTATAGATGCGCCATAGAAATCATTCTATCCGGATGCATCACTGCTTGGTATGGCAACAGTTCTGCCCAGGACCATGAGAAACTACAGAGAGTTGTGAACACAGCCCAGTCTATCATGCAAGCCAGCCTTCCATCCATTAAAGGAGCAAATTACTGCAGATGTTGGAATCTGTACTGAAAACAAAAATTTCTGTAAATCACACTGTGTCAGGCAGCATCCATGGGGAGAGAGGAAGCTAATGTTTTGAGTCCAGATAATTCTTCCTCTGTTGACTCCATCTATACATCTCACTGCCTCAGAAAGGCAGCCAACATAGTCAAAGACCCCTCCCACCCGGTTATAATCCCTTCCAACCACTTCCGTTGGGCAGAAGATACAAAAGCCTAAACACATGTCCCCACAGATTCAAGAACAGCTTCTTTCCACTGCTTTTTTGACTTCTGAGTGGACTTTTCAAATTTTAATGTTGATCTCAATCTTTGTACATCTTCTCTGCAGCTGTAACATTGTCTTCTTTGCTCTGTTCTATTACCGTAATGCTATTTGCATGGTATGATCTGCCATTACTGCAGGCAAAACAAAACTTTTCACTGTACCGAGGTACATGTGACAATAATAAATCGAATCGAATCAAATTAATCCTCTTGATTCATAAAATGTCTTCATGCCTCTGGTGCTTCATTTAAGCAATAATTTTTCAAATGTGAATTTCCATAACGGGGACTGTCACAAACCAGGGGTATTAAAACAGAATAGGTTTAACCTAGTTAACATTAAAATAGAGTATAGCTTTCTTTGCCTACTTTAAATGCAGCGATTAGAAGAGAATGTGGCTGAGTTACTGAAGCAAAGTTGACTTTGCTGGAACTGAGTCGGGAAACAAATGTGTTTCAGCTATAAATTGAATTATGTATGGTCAATGCATTTAGCAGGTACAGAAAACTTGCCTGGCAGACATAAACCTGCTCACCTGTTTACAATACAGTAAGTTCATATGACTGAGCTTTTCTTCACGGCCCATCAAATGGCTGGGAGTTTTGAGGGCATTGTACTGTTTAAATACTGGGAGAGTTTTCTAATGTCTTTTGTTTTGCCCGGAGATCTAAACACCACAGATTGTGGATGAGAATGTGCATCAATTATGCCCAACATTGTGAAAGACTCCAAAGACCTGTTGTTTATTAAAGTGCCCAGAAATGTGTCATAAAAGGTGGGTAATTTCGCAGATTGTTGACTGAAAATAGAATCCTCCTAATCTGTGTTCAGGCCTCTGCTTATGCAAAAAGCCATCATAGGGATTGGTGCAATTATTTCTAACAATCACACTGTCAATGCCTTTCAAATTAAAATGCACAAGTTTGCTTGACTGTGGTCGCTGCCATCTCCTGCAAATCTACTTGTAAAATGTGGTTGGGGTGAGCAGTCGCTTTGGGAGGCTGTGCATAGCAAAGCAATAAAAAGAGAGGGGAAAATAGAATAGAAATTAGAAATTAATTGCTCTTTGAATAAATGAATGAGTCAACACACTCATTTATAATAGCACAAACTATTTTGCTTGGCAAAATAGCTTCTTGGGTTTGATCCCGCTAACATTCTCTGGAGCTTTGTTTATAGTTCATTTAATTATTGATGATAATACTAATGTTATGGAATGCAAATACAGTGCAAGATTGAATACAAAACAAGCAGCCAATTTAAAAATGAAAGGGCACATCTACTTCTTTTGCATGGATTATTTGTCAGTGAAATATCAGTTTATTTCAGTCTACATAATTACCGTGTTTCAGAATTATTTTGTTCTTCTTTAAGTTGTTCTTCCTATCGTTAAGGAATGGACAGGTGCTCTATGTATAAGGTAATGGTTCTGAAGGTGTTAATATCCAAGTTCCATTGGCACCACCCATTATATTAATGTCACACAATCTGTGGGTGGAGACAAAAAGTTTTAGTCTCACTTCTGAAAGGAACAAATCTATCTGTACCGGTTCCTTACGGTCGTAATAATTAGACTTAACTAAGTGTAAGTCAAAGCCCAGGACAAAATCTGACTTGACAAATTATAATTTGTTTTCTCTTAAATTAATGTGGCAGACACGGCTTTTGGTTTTAACAAAAAACAAATACAAATAAAATAAAACAAACTAAAATATCTACATGCAGCAGCATTTGAAAGATTTCAACACACAGCAAAACAAAATCCCAATTACTACCCAACACAGTTATTAAAAAGTACATTAATTTCCCTGTCCAATCAAGTCTTGGGTTTGACTTAAATGCTCCTTCTCAGCTCTGGTCCTGTGAGCTGTGAGGCCTTTCAATGGAATATTCACACAACTGAGACCTTAGACTTTGTAAATGTTTTGATAAGCTACAGGGTTCTAATCAAACAGTCCTAGTCTCGCAGTTTCCCTGAGGTAAACTAGTCCCTAATTGCTCAAAATATTTTTTTTTACCCTAACAGAGAGGAAACTTGCATCTGATTCTAGTCAGGTGTTTTTTGAACTGCCTTAACAACATTCCAGGTGATGAATTTATTCAACTAATCAATCCTTGATTATTAGAAGTAAGCTAATATCTTTCAGTGTTTTCTCTTTCCTGTTATAAACCCCCCAACAAAGTAAACAAACTTCCATTAACATTCCAGGAGGCCCTACAGACACCTGCTCCCTGGCACAAACTAGTTTAAAGTCTGGCTTTAAATACAAATTACAAAAAATATTAATACATATCAATCACACACCTCTCATCACAACACTTGAATGTATTGCTATGATGTAATAAACCTCTTGTTATCAATGAATAGTGCCTCTTCTGTAAAAAAAAACAAGCTGAAAGCTGGATAAAAATGTCTGGGATCCAGAGGTTTATACTGGCTGTTTCACAGGTAAGCTCAAATTATTTTTAGTCAACATGTTCAGACATATTATGATACATCTCTGGGGCAGATGGGACCCATACTTGGTTCTTCTGACCCTAAGGTATGGACACTGTCACTGCATCAGAAGAACTTCCTCACAGGTAAATTTTATACTTTGATTAAGTATCAACAGATAATAGTTAGTAATTATACAGTCCATGATAAAACAAGTAGAGATGAAAAGATGCAGAACTAATGCCTTGCAGCTTGTGTGCTATTCCTTTGTAAAGATAACTCTGCAAAATTACATACAGGCACATTACAGATGTTATCGGCTAATTTATCATGATTTTCTTTCAAAGGGAGAACAAGAATCAAATAGTAAAACATTTTTTCCACTATATTACCACGATAATCAGAAGTTGCATTCCCTTAAGCCTCCACTTATTGTTTATTAGATACAAGGTTTAATAGGGCAATGAGTCATCCAGGTTTGGAAATTTAAACTTGCAAATGGTGAGTGTGATCTTGTGACAGTTTCATGTCACACATTTTAGTGGCTATGATTTTTAAAGTGGAAACAAGTGACAGCAGAGGTCACATGCAAGCCACAATTATACAATGTGCAAGTACATTTCTCCATAGAGTGATCTGCAATCCCTTGATGTGAGGTACTCGATTCTCCTCACTTACATCTCACATGTGTAAGATCCAATAATAAGGTAAGGATATTATACCTGCATTGTTTTTCTGCATCAGTTTAGTTAACCTCCTGTGTCGGGTAAACCAATGGTATGTTCCAGAGATTTAAAGATGTCACCTTATACTGAGTGCAATGCAAATGAAATATTTTTGTTGATGGTGACATTGCATATTGCAATCCTTTTTGTGAGGTACAGTACCCATGAGCTCAAAGGCAGACATTGCTGTCTGTTTCTATAAACAATAAATAAAATAAGCTAGAAATTGATGGAACAGAGGATCATTGGACCTGTTAGATTGAATGGCCTGTATCTAAGCTGTGAGTATTTTGTAACACAGTGGATATATAAAGAAGACTGAATAATAATTTTTAAAAAACTTAAACCTTTTGGGTCAAGATAAAGTGGTAGTAGGTATAGAGAATAGAAATGAATGACTTTTCTTGGATTGCAAGATGACAGATAAATACAGATGAAGAAAAAAGTTAATCCTAGCTTTTTAGTATTTTAGCACAAACAACCATAAAGATTATATAGTCAAAAGAAATTATTCCAAGAATACTCCTTGGATTTGTGCTGGATCTTTCCTGATGTCCAGTCACAAATAATTTGAGCATGGAAATAGTCGGCAGGACTGGAATTACATACTGACAGACAAACAGTGGTGGACATTTCAGGTGCATGATTAAGTGACAAAACAGAACAGATGCTGATGGATATTTGAATACTAAGGGAATTTAAAGGATGGAGCTTTTATCATAATTATAGGACACCACAAACCACTTTACAGCCAATGAAGTATTTTTGAAGTGCACTAACCAAATTGGATTATGCTCCCACAAACTATGCTCCCTCAAATTTTGTTTTCTTCTGCATACAGTTTTGAGGTCCAGGTGTGGCAGCAACATTTTGAGCCAGAAGTCAATGCTGGACATGAAGTCGTCACTCTGACCAGTGCACGTGGACCATCAGAGTAATTGTGCAGCTTAGACAGAGCATTGCCCACAAACAACAAGGTCAAAGTGACCAGATAATCTTTGTTTTCCCTTGCTGATCGACAGGATGTCAGTGGTAACTCTCTTGCTTCTCATCAAAAACAGTGCCATGGGATCTCTTGCATCAAACTGAAAAGGCAGAAGTGGCCTCAGTCTAACATCTCCTCTAAAAGGAGGAACAATAGCCCAGGATTCCTCTCATGCCACACTGAAGTGTCAGCCTTAGTTATTTCCCTCAACTCCTAGGACTTTGGCGGTATGGTGGCTCAGTGCTTAGTACTGCAACCTCACAGCCCCAAGGAGCCAGGTTCACGTCCACCCTCAAGCGACTAACAGTGTGGAGTTTGCACATTCTCCCTGAATCAGTGTGGGTTTCCTCTGGGTGCTTTGGTTTCCTCCCACAATCAAAAGGTTATGCGAGATTGTCCATAGTGCCCAGGGATGTGCAGGCTAGAGTGGGTTAGCCGTGGGAAATGGTGGGATGCTCTTTGGAGGGTCTGTGTGGACGCAATGGGCCGAATGGCCTGCTTCCACACTGTAAGCAATCTATGATAGTGTTGAGTTTGAAGATCAAACATGAACGTATTGAACAGCAGCAGAGGCTCAAAAACTGAGTCCTCCTAATTCTTACATTCTTATGAAATAAAGCAGATTAGAATCTATTTTATGTATAGAGGCAATGAATAAATGAGAAAGGAAATTGCAGGTGTCCCATCATAAAAGGAACTTTGGAGATCATGGATAAAAATCAAATGAGATTCACTCAGATGATACCAGGAATAGAAGTACTAGTTTTAATTAAAGTTGTGAAAAATTAGAACTGCTTTCAGTGAAGCAAAGAAGGTTAAAAGTTAACCTAACAGACGGCTTTGATAGGGTAAACACAAAGACCATTTCCACAGATACAGTGAATCAGGAACAAAGGGGCACAAATTTCAGATAGGTACGAGAGACATAAAAGGGGGAGGCTGGATTTCTTTCCCCTGCATGGTAATAAGAAGATGAAATGCATCGCCACAAGTGACTATTGAAGCTGATTCAATCATGACATTTCAAAGAAACTTAGATAAGCATCTGAAGAAGGGAAATATTGAAGGCTATAAGAGGAAAGAGCAAGGAAATTGGATTACAGTAGTTAACTGTGATGTGGAGCTTAAACCAACTCATTCACAATGGTCAAAAAATCTCTTTATGTGAAGAAATTGTGATGTTTCCTCACAATACCCAGAAGAGAAAGGAAAGCCATTGTACACTACAAAGGGGTTCAGCATAAATCTGACCTACCACACCTCATTCATTTTAGTTGAAAATAAACCCTATTTTGGCAAAGCTCATTCAAAAATCATCAGCACAGCTCTGTTTTTTAATAGGTCTGGAAATGTCTCACTCTTTTTTTCTGCCAGGCACTTAGCTTGTAACACTGCCTTCACATAGAGTGTTTGACTTAAACATATGGATTAAAAGACAACAATGCAGAAAAGTAACAGATAGACAGGACATTTAAACATATAACTTCCCTCTTGGAATAATTAACATCAAATGAAGTAGCCCAGATATCTTTGATGTCAAGCTTTTTTAAGAACTATGTGATTAATATATTAGGCAACAAGGTGTAGAGTTGGATGAACACAGCAGGCCAAGCAGCATCAGAGGAGCAGGAAAGCTGACGTTTCGGGCCTAGACCCTTCTTCAGAACTGATTAATATATTAGTTGATTACTGTAATAATTCCTCATGAAATAGGTCCTGAGCACCTTGCACTTAAACAACTTTACATAATCAAAGGGTTCTTTGAATGCAGTGATTGTTTTCATGAAAGCAAATCTGACAGTCATCCTGTCCCACAATAGTTTGCAAACAGTGATGATGTGAGGGAGTGGTTAAGCTGCTTTAGGCCCATTTTTATTGAAAGGAATATTTTTGGCCATGACAAGTGTTCTTGTAAACAATGTAGACAGAATTGGGTCATTCACCACTTTATGTTTCTTCTGCCATTCAACAATATCACAAATCTTAAAGGCACTGTTCAGTAATCCTTAAAACTACTCTCTAAATAAAATCTATCAATCTCAGTTTTGGAATTTTCAATCAAATTGGGCTTGCAATGAGAGTTCCAATCTTTGTCCAAGGAAGTACATTCTGATATCATAGAAATATAAAAACTTAGAAACTAGTGGGAAACTAGGGCCATTCGGCCCTTTGAACCAATAGAATCATAGCTGATCCTCCAACTCAATGCCAGATTCCTGCTTTCTCCCAAAGCCATGACTTTAAAATCTGAAAGAAATTCTAACTCTTAATGAATATATTCAGTGACTTGAACTCCACAGCCTTCTCTGGTAGAGAATTCCACAGGTTCACCACCCTTCAAGTAAAGGCATGTTGCCTCATCTTAGCCCTGCATGACCAATCTGTGTCCTGAGATTGTTTCTACAGTTGAAGACTCCCCACCCAAAGAAATATCCTTCCTGCATTTAGTCTGTCCAGCCCTGTGAGAGTTTTTTACATTTTCATCAGATCCCATCTGATCTTTCTAAACTCTAGCATGTCTACCATTCAAACAAATCTCTCTTCATAAGACAGTCCTGAAACCCCCTGTAACAGCCTAGTGAAACTCCTCTGCACTCTCTCTATACCAATTATAGCCTTTCTTAGGTAGGAAGACTAAATACTCCAGGTGTGGGGTCACCAAGGCCCTGTTTAACTGCAAAAGAATATCCCTACTTCTGAACTCAAATCGTCTTGCAAAGAAGACTAAAATACCATTTGCCTTGCTTGCTGCATTAGCCTATCTACTTTCACTAACTGTGTGCAAGGATATCTGCATCTCAGCAGTCCTCCAAGTGCCAGGACAACAGCATTTCTTCCTCAGCCAGTTGTTGATATGCAGCAGCAAAATATTCACCAGGTGCTAATTCTAATTTGACTGAAGTACCCACATCTGAACTGGTGGAGGCAGCTGAGCAGTGCATCCTCTCAGCATCTGTACTCTCTCCTACAGAGGTGGAAGATGGGTGTGTTACAGCATTGGCCTCTTAGCTGTTGAGACCACTCTGATACTGATTGTGCCTGCAGGGTTAAAAAAAAGACAGAGTGCCTCATGAACAAGGGGTAAACATTCAAACATGTGAAGGATGCATAAACACAGGGAGCAATGGGAGAGCAGCACAGCAACGGACAATGTTTCTTACTCAGTTGTCAGGACATGGAGATTTTGATATCTCCACAGGAGCGGTTTCAGACTTCACTGGTCAGTACCAGGATCCTTTTCTCATAGGGAGCCAGGAACTAAATGCCAGCCACGATGCTATTCATCCTGGTTGGCTTCCCCCATTATGTAGAGATAACACGGTGTGGAGCTGGAGGAACACAGCAGGCCAGGCAGCATCAGAGGAACAGGAAAGCTGACGTTTCAGGTCGGAACCCTTCTTCATTTCCCTGCTGTGTTCCTCCAGTTCCAAACTTTGTTATCTCTGACTCCAGCATCTGCAGTTCTTGCTATCTCTTCCCCCATCATGTGCTGTTTCTCCTGGAATGATTGGGTGAGGTGAAAGGGGAGAGCACATGGGGAAAGGAAGTGAGGTGCTCCAAGTCAGTGAGTAGGCAGTGTAGAGGGCCATGCAGGGTTACTGCTTATGGAGATTTGGGCAGGGTATGAGCGAATGTGCAAATCCGTGCGTACTATTGTGAGAGTGGTAGTCCAGGAGCCTTCTGGGAGGTGTGTGTAGTAGCAGGGACAGATTGAGAGTGAGTTAGGGGAGCAAAGTTGCCAGCACTTACAGTGGCAGAGCACAGAAGATAATGGACCTTCTCCCTACATTATTCTTCAGACAGTGGAGACTGCACTGACCTGCGCAGCAACCTGGGACCAGTAGTGTCTGGTGTTGTGACCTCTTCTGCTTGTCCTGGAGGAAGAGAATGGCTCTCCTCTGCTTCACCTCATCTTCAAGGGCATCGAGGTCCCCGTTGACAAAGCTAATTACAAATCCCTCTCATTTTCTATGTCCGGAGTAAATGACATGAACCGTGCTGGAGAGCTCCAGACTGACAGCACTCAACTGGGTAAACTCTGGGATGTCCCAGCATCAGTTAGAATTTCTATCTATGGCAAGTGGAGGAGAAATGAAGCAGGGCAACAAAGTAGAGTGCTGTGTAGTTAATGAGTTGAATTTGGGACAATAACGTGTGTAAACATCTAGCTTTCGCAGACAGAAACTGTTCATGAATCTTACTAAAAATGACACTGGGCTGATTTCCATTGATATTCATCAATATTGGTATTTATTGTAAGTGAAATGGCATATAAAAACAGGAATGCTTCTTGCAACTTTCCACAGGCTCGATATGATTGCTTCTAGGCTTCTATTGAAAAGAAATATAAAAATGTTAGTAACACTGCAGAGAATGCTCATTCAACTCATTCCTGGTTGAATAGGTTGGGTCTAAACCCATGGGAGTTTAGAAGAATTTGAGGTGATTTCATCAAAACGTATACAATCTTGAGGCACTTGATAGAATGGTAGCTGGAGGTGTTTCCTCTTTTGTGGGAAACTGGAATCAGGGGCACAATTTAAAGTATGAGGTCTTCCATTCAAGGCAGAAATGAGCAGAAACCTTTATTTCTCTGTCATAGTCAATACTCTCTGGAATTCCCTTCCTCAGAAAGCAGTGAATGTAGGGTCATTGGATTTATGCAATGGTGAGTTAAATAGATTGTTGATAGACAAGAGAGCCAAGGGGCTAACAGAGAGATGAGCTTAAGATCGCAACCAGATCAGCCATGCTCTTATTTTTGAGGTGGCTTCCTTTCAAAGTGCTGACTAGCATAGTCTGCTCATTTGTTCCAATGTTCAGATTTGTACTGGTGTTCTTTGTTATGGACCAGATCAGACCCGGCCAAAATATATTAAGAAGGTAGCCTAGACCCAAACATTCTCTTATTTTAAAAGGTAAATGTGAGGTACTGTGTTCCAACTGCAATTTGATTGGTCAAATTACTTGACTTGAAGCAACACACAATTTATTCAAACACTATAGTTAAAATACAACACAAAATAGAGGAACTTTCAATAATGTAACTCTGAGAAAACTTAACGGAACAATAGATTATTTTACTACTAAACAGTAACTGTTCCACTACAATAACATTCCATAAACTCAACCTTGGCAAAAAGCAAATTCAGAACACAGATTGTCTCACATGCAACTCCCACAGCAGGCAGAGAAGTCCCAGCTTTTGGCTGTAATCGTGAAAGAAAAAACAGTTTACACTTCAAGACCTCCACTGTAACAATTGAAAGCTAAAGATTCTGGGTCTATAGGAGTTTAGCCAGGAGGCAGCTTCTATTGTTCCAACTTAAAAAAGAAGCACCAAGGCTTCACAACTTTACATAACTGCATGGCACCTGCTCCTCAATCTCTATTTAAAAGAAACCAGGACAAAAACAAAGCTTTTCAAGCCAAAGCATCTTCATATCTTCCATAAGGTGTCATGCAATCCTGAATAAATCAGTTAGACTTTTCCTCCAGAGATTTTCATTGGAATTCTCCTCTTAAAGTCTTACTGGCACAAAAGGAAACCCTTCAGTCCATTAGATCCAGGCTGGATGGCTGCATTCACACAACAATTGCCACATTGTTGCACAGATAAACCTCTCCCTCTGGTGATGGACGTGTTGCGTGATGTAAGCACAACTTTGAGGATCTTTTTGCAAGGATCTCATTTTAACGTGGACCCTGAGAGACTGCCATCTTCAAGCTGACTTCCTTTTTTCTGGCGTTAGAGTAGTAGACACGGAGGAAATGAAATGAACGTGTTACCAGACAAGGGAGTCAGATTTGATAATGATAAAAGCACAAACTCACTGACAGACATTGGTATCTCTCAGTTTCAGGAAAAAAACAAGTAAAATATAGAAACTGCTTTCGGCAATTTTAATCTGTGGTGCACTAGATGGTTCAGAAATTCTATAAAAAAGGCTAGAGAGAGCAAATTAGCATGTGAATCCTACATAGGAAGAATATTTAACAGACCTTCAAACAGGTCCCTGGAGTGCCATTGTTGCTGCCTGAAGCTCTGACACCTATTGTTTCCTGTATCTTTGCACATCCCTGCAGCTTTTCAGATTGTTTTGTGTGATAATCCACTGTCCTTTGTTCCCCAGTACCTTCCCTTAGCTGTGATCATTCTTTTTCTTTTGAAGAAATCTGAACACCACAATTGCATTTGACATCTTTCTATAAGATAATTCACTTTCTTCTGCTTGCATTCTTGTCCTTGCATTTGATTCTTTCGTGTTCAGGAACAAATCTAATGTTATCCTGACACTTCAACAAACAATCATGCTTTACTGTGACTCCAGCTCAATGTTTATCTGGACTGGATGAACACAGCAGGCCAAGCAGCATCATAGGAGCAGAGAGGCTGACGTTTCGGGCCTAGACCCAGAAGGGTCTCTGATTCGACTTTATCTGGACTGATTCAGTTTGAGTTCTGGTTTCTTCTGATTACAGTTGAGTGGTTCTAGTCATTTTCACCAAAGTGCTCGGCGAGACATTGACAATACTGTTTTGCTATACTACTTAAGTGACTGCAAAATCAGATACAATGGGGCATTCTGAAGAAGGATCTTTGGACTAGTTAAAATTGAATCAGAGATAGTAGGAACTGCAG
>NC_063363.1:13233965-13284163 GCF_021869965.1 Rhincodon typus
GTTAACTCTGTTTCTCTCTCCACAGATGCTGCCAGACCTGCTGAGTGGTTATGATGGAGCCCATGTGACTTCTCTGCTAGTAACTTTGTGTTGGAAGGATCTGGGTTCGGGTCCTACCCAGGACTAGCTGGCCAGAGAAGGAGAAAGACCATAAGATGTAGGAGCAGAACTAGGCCGTTCAGACATCAAGGTGTGTTCTGCCACGTGGCTCTTTGTTAAACTGCTTGGAAAGCTCTTCTAAAATTCCACATCATTCTCCAAGTGGAAAAATATTTCTGAAGATAGGCCAAACAAATACACAAAATGGTACAATAGCTTAATGCACAGACCATGCTTTACAAATCATTTGTGTGTTTCCAACTTGGAAGCTGATCTTTCTATTGCATTGCTCCCAACAGAGGTTTGAGAACTGCCTAAACAAATGGGGATAATCTTGGATTCTCTTGGAAAGCCTAAGAGCCTCAAAAGACAAACACCTCTCTCTGCCACATAATGATCAAGTCATTGATCACCTTTCTCCTTCCACTCCTCCCTTTTCTCCCCGCAGCCAGATAGCGGGTAGCTGAGTAGGATCATGACACCAATTCTGTAATATTGCTTTTCTATTCATAGAACTCCTTTGTAAAAATTTCTTTTGGACTTGGAATATATAAACGATATTAGAAATTATTGCCATCCGTGCAGCCTGCTTTTGGTCTGACCAACTAAACCTTTTAAAGGAGGTAAGAAAAACTTTTGAAACATTTGGCTCAAAAATGTTCTGTTTAAAAATGAAATGTATTTTAACCGAATTTGCTAAATTACGGTTTCTGTAGTGATGTTCCCACAATGCCAAGCTACTCGAAGGGTCTGCACATGTCGATTAGTGTGCAGACAGATTGACCTCCCATTCCAAAAGTTGTTGCTGTGTACAGAAATTAGAGGTCGGTGAAGCAACAGGGAAAATTAGGAGGAATGTAGGCCTGTAGTAGCAACGCATTATCATCCTGGAGCAAATGACAATAACAAAATGCTTAATTGTTGTGGAGTATCATGTCATGATGAATCAATTGCTCTATTTGTGGCCTTTATACAGGTGGTACTTTCACAGTCACCTCACATAATCCAATCAATTTACATTACATTCTGAAATAATTTCATATTCCTGTGTGATTTCAGAGGTTTCAGGAGAGTGGTTTTATTTTCACTTCTATTTTCATTCACAGGTAACATATGAACATCAGCAATACTAAAAGTTTCCAAGCCCATTGGTGAAATAAAAACAAAGACTCATCTTTTCTTTGTGGAGGGAGAATTTATTGCATTGGTCAGTCCTACAGTTCTCATTCCAAAATCCTTCAATGTCCTGCTATCCTTTAGTTATAGGTAATCAATTTTAGTTCATAACCACAACCTGCTTTTCTGAATCTTAACAATTACATGAACAAACCTGAATAACAAGTTGATGAGACATTAAGAGACAAGTCTGTTATGTTGCAAGAAGGGCCATATCAGTCTCTAAAACTCTCCCTCTCCATAGATAATGTCAGACCTGCTGAGGTCAGAAATCACACGACACCATGTTATAGTCCAACAGGTTTGTTTGAAAACACAAGATTTCAGCGTCTTACTCCTTCTTCAGGTATTAGTGAGAGAGGTAATATCAGACACAATTTATAAGTAAAAGATCAAAGAGTCACACCATTGATGAGGATGTACTAAACAAACCTAAGATGCTGTTAAATCTTTAATCAGTTAGAAGGTTTTAATTGATTAATATGTATATGTAAATCCCTGAATTCCTTTAAAGTTACTGCCCTGAGAGAACTAAGGGTTTTAGTAGTGTAAAGAAGAGGTGATAATGCATGTTAAGTGTGAGGCCTTGTTTAGAATCTGTGTTTTGGTTTGGAGTCAGACTGGTTTTCTAAAAGTAGGAATTTATAAAACACCACATTGACTGACTGCCTATAAATTGTGGGCTTTTTAAGCAAAATAGAATGTATCTGCAAATACACATTCACCCCATAGATTCGAGTGTGTGTGGCAGACTGTGTGCGAGAGACTGTGTGTGTTAGTGAGTGTGAGTGAGAGGAGGTGAAAAGAGACGGAGAAAGAGAGAGAGAGAGTGGGTGTGTTCTTTGCAGCCTTCAACAAATGATAGATGGTGATGAGCACCTCGCCAAGATCTTTCCTGCACCTCCACTTCTCACCTTCAAACAACTGCCAAACCTTAAACAGATCATTGATCGCAGCAAACTACCTAGCCTTCAGGACAACATCGACCACAACACCATACAACCCTTCAATGTTAACCTCTGCAAGACATGTCAGATCTTCGACATGGACACTACAATCACACGTGGGAACACCACCCACCACGAACATGGCAGATACTCATGGGACTCCGCCCATGTTGTCCACTTCATACGCTGCAGGCAAGGATGCCCCAAGGCATACTATATTAGCAAAATCATGCATACGCTACAACAATGGACTCTGCGCAACAATTGCCAAACAGGGATATTCCCTCCTGGGGGGAACATTTCAGTGGTCAAGGACGTTCGGCCTCGGACCTTTGGATAAACATCCTCCAAGGCGGACTTCAGGATACACAACAACACATAGTCGCCGAGCAGAGGCTGATAGCCAAGTTTGGTCCCCATGAGGACAGCCTCAACCAGGATCTTGGGTTCATATTGTACCACAGGTGACCCCACCGCACTGTATACTCTCACACACACATGCATACACACGCACACACACACACGAACACACATGCATGCACACACACACACTCTTCTATACATGCACACACACTATCTCTGCCACACATGTGCACACTCTCCCACACACACATTCTCTACCCCCTCCCCACCACCGCACTTCTCCCCTCAAACCCGTCACACCCGCACCCCCCTCAACTGCTCCCCCCCGCCCAACACACACACACACACACACACACACACGAATCAATGGGGTGAATTTGTATTTGCAGATACATACTATTTTGTTCAAAAAGCACACAATTTATAGACAGTCGGACAATGTGGCGTTTTATAAATTCCTATTTTAGAAATAAAACCAATCTGACTCCAAACCAAAACACAAACAGATTCTCAACAAGGCCTCACACTTAACATGCATTGTCTGATCTAAAATGTCACCTCTTCTTTACACTGATAAAACCTTTAGTTCTCTCAGGGCAGTGATTTTAAAGGAATTCAGGGATTTACATATACATATTAATCAGTTAAAACCTTCTGACTAATTAAAGATTTAACAGCATCTTAGGTTTGTTTAGTACATCCTCATCAATGATGTGACCCTTTGATCTTTTACTTATTAATTCGGAGTCTGATACTACCTCTCTCAGCAACATCTGATGAAGGAATAAAACTCTGAAAATAGATGCGATAGTGTGGAGCTGGATGTCCACGCCAGTCCAACACTGGCACCTCCACATCAGACCTACTGAGATTCTTGAGATCTTTATTTTTATTTCAGTTTTCCAGCTTCTCCAACTCTTACAGCTTACATAATATGTTATACTGTATCATGTATTTACTCTGGAAAAAGAAAGGCATAGATCATTATCAACTTGAAATTCAGCTTTAGCTGCACAATACTACAGGGCAAACGATGAATGGAATTATAATCAAGCTATTTCTATCATGGGGACTGAATCTTCTCCCTTCAGAATAAACAAAGTTAACTTTGAGTATAGGGATTTTGAAGTTTAAAATTGGAATCTTGTATTTCATTTGCAACAGTAAACTGAAGCAGAATTAATGGCCACTTTATTAAAGACTTTTGATGCTGGAATTTAAAATCACTGTGAAGTATTTTCCTGCACAGTAATATGAAGGTTCCAGCATGAACTGCAAACTGGGATCTGACTCATAGTTCACATGCAGTAGTATCAAACCTGATTAAATAAGGCAGTTCCTTGGAGTTAATTCAAATATCTAGAGCATAGAATACATGTAAAAATTCAATAAAGCAATAGTTAGACTGCAGTTCAATCATAATGGACAGTTTTGGGAAACTAGCTATTGAAAGGATATTAAAGCAAGTCTTGCCTTCAAGAGTGAAAAATTATAATTATAGAGGAAAGGTGCAAGATACTGGAACACATTCCACTGAAGCAGAAAAGGCATTTAACAGATTTATTAAAGCTATTAAAAGATGAAAAGGATTTAGCTATGTTTTTCCTTCAGTTTTATTCATCAAAAGGATGTGAGCATCACTGGCAAGGTCAACATGTATTGACCATCCCTATTTGCTTTTGAGAACATGAGAGTGAGTTAAGTTCCTGAACTGCTGACAATCAATGAGATTGTGACAAAGGAAGGTTTTCCTTCCTCATCCTTTGAAAACTGCAATCTTTGACACAGTTGCCCCATTATCCTTCTTTCCCCAATGCCTCTCCTTTGTGGTCCAGCTTGATCAGACTGCTCTCAACTGGCTCTATCTACACCTGTTTAATCGTAGCCATAGAATGATTTACAATCTCTTCTCTTTTTGTTCCCACATTGTTACCAGCAAAATCCCTCAAGCATCTATACTTAGCCTCTGCCTAGCACTAATCGGGATTCTGACTTTCACATGAGACATCATCTGAAGTCACAGCATTACGTTTCACATATGCACTGACAACACCCACTGTCTCTTTCAACTTCTGCACTGTTACTAAATTATCAAACTGCTTATTTGACACCCAGCATTGGAAGATCAGAAATCTCCTCTGATAAACATTGCAAAGAGTGAAACCATTATTTTTGGTCCCCGCACCAAATTCTCATCCCTATCTACTGATTCCATCCCTCTTCTTGGCAACACTCTTGAGAAAAAGGCAATCTGTTTTCAACAGTGGATTCAACATTTGACCCTAAGATGAGTTTCCAATTCAAATTTTTACCATCGCTAAGACTGTTCATTTCCACTTTAGTAACATTGCCTGACTTTCACCCTTTCTCGGTTCATCTGATGCTGAAACCCTCATTTACGCCTGCTACCTTGAGACTAACTATTTCAGTGCACTTTTGACTCATCTTCCTCATTCCAGCCCCAGCAAACTTGAGCTAATCTACAGCTCTACTGACCCACGTCCTAACTCGGAGCAACTCCCATTCTCCTTTCATTCATGCTTTTGCTTATGGACATTGCTCAAGCAAGATCCAAATTTTAAAAATACCCATCCTTGTTTTCTAATCTCTCCACGGTCTGGTATCTTGTAATTGTCTTTAGTACCAAAACATCCAAGAAAATCAGCACACTTCTAGTATTGTCAATCAAAGGATAAATCAATTTTTTTCTTCTTAACTCCCCTAAGAGGAGATTTTTTTTAAGACTTCAACTCTCTGTTTCTGTCACAGATGGCTGGTTGAATGTGATGCTTTCTGACAAGGAAGAGTTAAGGGATATCCATTGCTTTGGGGAAAAAAAAGCTTTAACTGTTCTTTGTTCTGTTAAGAATTCTTGTAAGAACAAATAAAAATCTGGGAATTTTGCAATTCTCCCAAGTAGTCTGATTCACAAAACAGTTTCAAGAACTTCATTCCAAATGTACCAAGCCATATTGTTACCTTGTGTTAATTTATTATGTCCACACCCACCTTCTTCAATTTGCATTCAGTTGGATAAAAGGTTTCTGGATAGCTTTGAAGTCAATCCAATTTAATTCTGACATTCCAGCTCTAACAATTGAACTGAACCCGAAGAGAAGGCAACTTGCTCTGAATATTAAGTGTAACCACTTATAAAGAGCAGCTTTAAAAAATTGCTACATCTACATACAACAGATATCTTTGCACAAAACCGCTCTTCCCATTCTCTCATGCTACGTCTTTCTTGAGATATCTCATAATATAATAATTACTTGTTCCCAAAGACTGATTAAGGAATTTAGTGAACATGACAGATACATTGCTGTTTGTCCCAGATGACATAAGTGTGTTGGAAACTCGAACCAATGTTACTTCCATCTACAGTATATAAATCACTTGCATTAATCTACAGACTTTTTGGAAATGGCAAAAATTGACCAACCATTTTGCACTCACTAGAATCATAAATATCAGTGCGACAAATAAATAAAATTGTTTTTAGCTATGGTGAAGGAAGAATTTTGACCATTGTGCCAGTACAATTCCTTGCTCCTCTTCAAATATTGTCTAAGATCTAAAACATACAGTTAATATACAACTTCAATTTGAAGTTGAGTTTGAAGTCTCATCAGAAGCATTGGAATATCTGACAATGTGACACATCCTAAGAGTCAGCTTAGATTTTGTACTGGAATGGACTCCATCTTTAGTTAATGAAATATGCTTCAATCACAACTCGTTCTATTGATATAGAAACAATATAAAACAAAATATATCACTGAGTTGCATAAGGATATAAATGCCCAGGTAGTCAAAACTTGGTCAAAAGTATAGGTTTTATGGAGTGCCTTAAAGGAAAGGAGTGAGGAGGAGAGGAATAGGGAGATTATTCCAGAGCTGGCAGCTGAAGGCATGGTCACAAATTTTGAACAATTAAAAATGAAGTGGTCAGCATTAGAGGAGCACAGATATCTTGGAGAATTGTGGAGTGGGAGGAGATTACAAAGCTAAATGAGGTGAAACCTTAAGAGATTCAGAAATAAGGAGAAGAGTATTATCTTAAGTGCATTATTGGTTCAAATATCCTATACTCATTTTTAAGTGGTTTTGAATACAGTACTTAGTTTTAAGTGGACCTAATACTGAACATTTACTCCTAAGTAGAATTATCACAGTACATTTTTCTAGGTGGATTTATTATTCAAACATTATTTTCTAGGTGAACTGACTATTTTAATTATTCTATATGTTAAATGTTCTCATCATTACTATAATGTAGCGCAGGATTGATTCTGATAATAACATATTATTATGTTGTCATTATAAAACTGTGGACTCATATTTTATACATTAAGACCCAAAAAAAAGACTTCTGTAGAATTCTTAAATGAGGATTTCTACGTACTGAGATTGATTAATTACAGGAGGGATGTGATTGCACTGGTCATGCTGCAGAGGAGATTAACTGGGTTGTTGCCTTGGCTGGAGAGTTTCGATTACGAAGAGAGATTGCATAGTCTGGGATTGTTTTCCTTAGAGCAGATGAGACTGAGCAGGGTAATGATTAAGATGTATAAATTGTGAAGGGGATAGATAGGGTGGACAACAAGAAACTTTTCCACTTGATGGAGGGCATCAAGATTTAACGTAAGGGACACGGGTTTTAGAGGAGGTGTGAAGAAAACGTTTTTCACTCAGAGGGTGATGGGAATCTGGACTCATTGTCTGTATGGGTGGTAGTGGCAGATATCCTCATAACATTTAAGAAGGAATTAGATGTGCACATATGGTGCCAAGGCACATAAGGTCATGGCTCAAGAAAATTGGATTACAATAGACAGATGGTTGTTTTTGATCAGCAGGGAGGCAATGGGTTGAAGGACCTTTTTCTGAGTGGTAGATCTCTGTGACTCTGTGAGTCTCCTTCAAGGAAGTTCTTTTTGATTTAATATACCATCGGTCATCAGAATATTCCTGAGTTAGGAAGTTTTATTTTAGGTCTAAGTCTTGAAGTTAAGAGTGATGTTGATGAAGTTTTTCTCAAGGTTTAGTTGAGGTCAGCAATAAGTTCCACTGAATAAACTGGGGAGACAATGGCCCAGAGGTATTATCATTGGACTAATTACCCTGAAGCTCAGTTAATGTTGGGGGAACCTAGGTTCAAGTCCTGCCTCGGCAGCTGATGGAACTTGAATTCAATAAAAATCTGGAATTTAGGGTCTAATGCTGACCATGAAGCCATTGTTAATTGTCAGGAAACACCCATCTGGTTCACAAATATCCTTTAGGGAAGGAAACTGCCATCCTTACCTGGTCTGGCCTACATGTGACTCCTAGCCAGCAATGCCCTCATCCTGTGAATGAATTTTTTAAAAGTACCATGCCAGAGGTAAATATAGTAGAATCATAACAGAAGAGCAATGTTGAGCAAGTTATAATTGGACCATAAAATCCAATGATTCAATAGCTTTCTTCTCATTTCATTTTATCCATCCATTATTATTTATTATGACCTATTGCTGAAATTATTTCTTCAGTATGTGTTATCTGTTGCAAAAATCTATCATAAAAAAGCCTTGCTTTGATCTTATATTCATGTTGACTCCTGGTTAAATTTCCTCTGAATGAGATTCTCATGAGACCAGAAGCAGGCAACCAGCATGAGTGAAGGATAAAAGAAATGTGTGAAAGACTTTCAAGGTGAGAGTGTTGTGAAATTAAAACAAAACTTATTTTCTTTCAGCGAATGTGTCCCTGAATTTCATCACAAACTTGAGATACTGTGGTTGCTTTCTGTGTCAGGGAAATGCATATATGATCATTTATACAGATACATGGATTTGCTAATGAAAAATAAATAAATTGGGAACTTAAAACAACATTCAATTTTCAGATTTTTCTGTTTGTCAGTTGCTCTGATAGTTGAGATGTATTCTGTCTATGCAACTCTACTGTGTGTTTTTAGATTAATGCTCACAAATATTCAAGATTCACCAAGATGCTCATGACTGACTCCAAAATTGAAAAGTGCGGATATGCTCGATTCCAATACATTATTATTGACAAGATAGGATCGAGCAGTTTGAGGTCTCAGTGTGCAATTTACTAAGCAGAACAAACATCACATTTCTATTTTGCAGTTAAACAAACCAATAAGAAATATTATTCAATTATAAAGATATTGACCTCAGTTCAAGAAATACCAGATCCATAAAATGATGAACCTTCTTCACTGTAATTGTATTATCACAGGCTGTAATGGAATGACATTTTCATACATTATGAATTCAGTTGCTTTAAAAACATTCATATTCTTCTGAATTATTTAAAACATAATGATATTTAGTTTAGCTAAATATCATTTCAATCAGGTCTTTCTCAAATTATATAAAAGATGATTTGAAGACTGATTTTTCAAATTAAATGGAACAAAACACCTTGCATTTATATAGCACCTTTAACATGATTAAACGTCATATAGTCACAGAGTTTTCGAGTGATACAGCATGGAAACAGATCCTTTGGTCCAAATAGTCTATGCCCATTATAATCCTAAACTAAACTAGTCCCACCTGTCTGCTCCTGGCCCATATCCCTTCAAATCTTTCCTATTCATGTACCTATCCAAATGTCTTTTAAATGTTGCAATTGTACCCACATCCACCACTTTCTCAGGAAGTTCATTCCACAAGCTAATTACCCCTCTGTGTAAAAAAAATTGCCTCTCATGTCTTTTTCAAATCTTTCTCCTCTCACCTTAAAAATGTGCTCCCTAGTTTTGAAAACCCCATCCCAGGGAAAGGACAATTACCATTAACCTTATCTGTATCTCTCATTACTTTATAAAATTCTATCAGGTCACCTCTTAACCTCCTATGCTCCAGTGAAAAAAGTCCCAGTCTATCCAGCGTTTCTTTATAACTCAAACCTTCCATACCTGACAACATCCTGGTAGATCTCTTCTGAACATTCTCCAGCTTAATAATAACCTTCCTATAAGTGGATGACAGGAAATGGACACAGAATTCCAGAAGAGGCCTCACCAATGTTGTGCATAACCTCAACACAACTTCCCAACTCCTATAATCAAAGAATTAAGCAATGAAGGCAAGTGTGCCAAGCACCTTTTTAACCTGTTTGATACCAAGCCATATAAGAAAATCAAAGCTTGACTATGAAAGTACATCTAAACAAAGGTTATGAAGAAGAAAGAAGAGATAAAGAGCCTTAAAGAGATAAAGATAAATATCTCAGTGCCAAAGGTGGATTAGCTTAAATCAGGGAAGTGCAAGATGCCAGTATGACAGGAGAACAGATTCCTCAGATGGTTGTTAGGCTGGAGGAGCCTACTGAGTTAAAGAGGGATGGTTAAATGAAGGATTCGAAAACAAGAATGAGAATTTGAAATTGAAGTGTTGTCTCACCAGGGACCAATGTAAATCTAGTAAAAGAAAACTGTCTTCTAATCATTTTGAAAGTTCCTCTTCTGTAAGATCTGTGGCTGTAAGATATTTTGGATTGAGGAATTCCAGAGGAATAAATATGTGGTTTGGTAATCAAAAATCCAGAGCCAGTTTATCATAAATGAATTACACTTCCTTTCAGCCCAAGATGATTGAAAACCATCTCAATAATTCTTAAAACATTAGTCAAATGTATAAAACCAGTAAGGAACAGGACAGCATAGAGAAATTAAAGTCTGCAGACTTGTATAACACACAATAAAATCCATTTACTATTTCATGTTTCTGTCAACAAATGTGTATGGGATATCCTGAAATGCCAGTACACAGTGTGTATTTAATTTACTCAGCTAAACATTCATATTGGATGAATCTGAGTGACTAGAGGAAGTTCACAGATGGAGATAAGGTCACAAGGAAAACCTTCACCTCATTCTTCATAATATCTCTCCCGTTACATGTTCTTACTGAAGAAAAGGTGGAAAAATACAGTGACAAGTGACAATTAAATCCAAAATAATACAAAGCTGCAATTGGCTGGTCTCTCTTTCTCTCCCTGGTTAGTTCTGTCCCAGTGCTCTCATTAAGATGTAGCCAGTAGGAAAGCAGTGATTGATGGGTGGGTGTTGAATGTGTCCCATGACACTCAGATAAGGAGAAGACCATTGAGCTCCTTGACCCTGCTTCAGCATTCAATTAAAATGAAATTGATTTGTAGCTTAGCTCCATTTTCTTACCTTAGTTGTGTAACCACTAAACTCCTGCCTACCAAAAATCTAACACAGTCAATTTTGAGGTTTTCCATTGACCTACATTCATTAGCTTTTCAGGGGAAAGAGGATCTAGATTTCCATTATGGCTTATGTGCAGAGGTACTTCATAGCATTGTCCGCTGAACAATGTAGCTCTAACTTTAAGGTTATACCACTTTCTTTTATATTTTGTTGTATGAGTAAACCATCTCACTGCTTATTATGTTATATGAGTTCCCTGTAAGATTGCTCACTACAAGTTTGCTTCTACCAATCTTCTTCAGGATAGAGATCTCCAGGATCTGTTTGGTCACATCTGACATAGGAAAACCATCTTGTATTCTAATAAGAAGAGGCTCTGGTCTTAAAAAAGTTGTAATTTATTGTATAATAGCCAATATGTACAAGTTATACCAATTTGGTTTGCATTGTAAAGTTAATTAGGTTGATCCTAGGTAATGACTAGACTGTCTTATCAACAGGGATTGAGTAGGTTGGGCCTATACTCATTGGAGTGTAGAAGAATGGGAGGAGATCTTACTGAAACATATAAGATTCTTATGGGACTTAGAACTTTGAACAATAGAGTACAGTTACAGGCCCTTCAGCCCATGATGTTGTGACAAATATGATGCCAAATTAAACTAATACCTTCTGCCTGCCGTTGGTCCATATCCCGCCATTCCTTGCTTATCTAAAAATCCTTAAATGCTCCCATCATATCTGTCTCCACCATCACCCCTGGCAGTGCGTTCTAAACTCCTACCACTCTCCGTGTAAAAAACCTACCTGTCATGTCCTTTGAAATTTGCCCCTCTCACCTTAAATGCATGCCCCCTAGTTTTAAACATTAACTCTGGAAAAAGATCCAGGCTGTCAACCCTATTTATGCATTTCATAATTTTATAGACTTCTATTGAGTTTCCCCTCAGCCTTTGCCACTCCAGAGAAACAACCTGAGTTTTTCTAGCCTCTCTTTATACCTCATACCCTCTAATCCAGGCAGCGTCCTGGTAAACATCTTCTGTGCCCCCTTCAAAGCCTCCACATCCTTCCTGTAATGTGGCAACCAGAACTGAATGCAATAGTCTAAGTGTGGCCTGACCAAAGTCGTATAAAGCTGCAACATGACATCCTGACTCTTGTACTCAGTTCCCCGACCAATAAATGCAAGCATGCCTTCCTTATCACCCTATCTACTTGTGTGGCTGCTTTTATGAAGCTGTGGACTTGAACCACAAGATCCTTCCGTACATCAATACTGTTCAGGGTCCTGTGTATACTTTTCCTTAACATTTAATCTCCCAAAGTGCAGCACCTCACACTTACACAGATTAAACTCCATCTGCCATTTCTCCGCCCATATTTACAACCGATCTATATCCCACTGTATCCTTTAACAACCTTCTACACTATCGACAACTCCACCGATCTTTGCATCATCTGCAAACTTGCCAACCCACCCATCTACATTTTCATTCAGGTCATTTATATATATCACGAACAGCAGAAGTCCCAGTACAGATCTCTGAGGAATACCACTAGTCACAGACCTCCAGCCTGAAAAACACCTTTCCACCAATACCCTCTGTCTTCTATGGGCAAGCCAATTCTGAATCCACGTGGCCAAGTCATCATGGATCCCAGGCATCTTAATCTTGTGGTTGAGCCTACCATTACTAAAATGCATGTCGACAACACCATTGCTCTACCTTCATTGATCACCTTGTCACTTCCTCGAAAAATTCAATCAAGTTAGTAAGATATGACCTGCCCTGCACAAAGTCATGCTTTGCCAAATGTGCATTAATCCTATCCCTAAGAATTCTCTCCAATAGCTTCACAACCACTGATATGAGATTCACAGGTCTGTAGTTTCCTGGATTATCCTTATTTCCCTTCTTGAACAGAGGAACAACATTAGCCACTCGCCAGTCCTCGGGGATCTCTCCAGCAGCTAGCAAGGATATAAAGATCTTGGTCAAGGCCCCAGCAACCTCCTTTCTTGCCTCTTTCAATAACCTGAGGTAGATACAATTGGGCCTTGAGGACTTATCTACCGTAATGCTCTTCAAGAGATCCAACACCACTTCTTTCTTGGACTCAAAATGTCCTGGCAATTAGCATGCTCCACACAAATCTCACCATCCTCCATATCCTTCTCCTGGGTGAATACTGACACAAAGTACTCATTTAGGATGTCACCCACATCCTCTGCCTCCAAGCACAAGTTCCTTCCTTTATCCTTGAGTGGACCTACCTTGTCCATAGTTATCCTATTGTTTTTAATGTGTATATATACAATGCCTTGGGATTTAAGAGGGTGATTGTGGAAAAATTGTTTCATATTGTAGGACAGTGTAAAGCCAGAGGGAGTAATCTCAGAGGAAGGAGTTTGCCCATTTAAGACAGAGATGAGGAAGATATTTTATCTTTCAGGGTCATCTATCTGTGGAATTCTTTACTGCACAGGATTGCTGGCGCTTGGTTGTTAAATATATTCAAGGTTCAGATAGGCAGATTTTTAATCAGTCAGAGAATCAAAGATAATGGCTCCAAGACAGGAAAGCAGAATTGAAGATTTTCAGACCACCCATGATTTCACTGAATTGTGGACCAAAGTCAATGGTCTGAATGGCCTACTTCAGCCCTTACATTTTATGGTCTTTTGGTTACACAGACCATAAGGAAAACACAGGTTGTAGGTCCTATTTCCTTTGAGATCCTACGCCGTTATCCCCAATGTCCATATGTTTATCATCATTGTCATTGCTGTTTAAGGCACTCGTTAGCATTAACCCTTTCAAAGCCTTATGCCTTGATAGAATAGATTCCAGTAGATGACATCATTTTTCTCAATCTACACTATCAACAGAGTTCTGCCTGATATTCTAAAGGAGCCATTAGCCTGTAAAACAACAAGCAGAGGAATGAAACAAGATCACACAAAGCAGGTTCTCAGTAACAGTACATAGTTACTTCTATCTTTATACGTGGTCACTCTTGACCTTAAACAGAAGGCAGTCATCAGGACAGAATTGGTTAGATGAATGCATTTTGATTTACATTGAATGGAATGAAGCCACATTTCCAGGCTATTCTCTTAATGGGATGGTTCAATTAAGTCCTGTTTGTTTTATTCAGCAGAAAACAGACTATAGTCCAAAACTGCACCATCAGTGACCCATGCCATCTTTTTCAAATGTACAAATCCATTACCTACTCAAGGGGATCACAGCTGTTATTGTTGAAAACCTATTCCTGCACAGGTTCCGCAGCACTTTCATGCACAAACAGAATCTTTGAGTCGACAAATCCCTCACTCCTATTTTCCCATGAAGATAAAATTTGGAAAAAAACACTTCCCACAGAGGCTAAATCATGTGCATGCATCCTGTAAGCAGCTGAGGCAATGATAGGAACAGAATGCAGTTCTGCTCATGTTCTTTGGGGGACCCATCATGGGGCCTGCCATTTCATCTGTGACAGACAGGTGCCTAATTGCTACATTCGATGTCCGCGTGTCTCCTGGCACTGCAGAGGGTCTGCACATTAACATCGTCAACGTGTCCCTGGATCAAACACTTCAAATGCATCAAATGCAGTCTCCAAATGGAAAAAGTCTGCGAATAACCAGGAACGGGAGGACAGTGTCTTTTCTTTGTTTCAACATGTGGGCTTCACTTCTGAGTGACGAGGGCCCCTTTAAGAGGCAATTGCATTAATCAGAGCACTTTCACAATACAGTTTGAAGTCCTCTGTAATCATAGCACTAAGTGTGTGAAATGCAACGTCCAACTATGTGCAATAAAAATCCCGGTCACAAGGAATCTTAACCATGCAATTGGTCATTGCAGATTGAAGATAGTCACCTCTGTGAAGCAGAAGTAACCCCACGTGGCTTTCAGGTGGCACTTCAGCCACAAGACACTAAAATATTGCAAGACCTCATGGACTGCATAGGGTCACAGAACTAATTCCTCCCCATCTTCAACCATAGGTATTCACCAAAAAAAAACCAGAATTTGCTGGAAAAGCTCAACAGGTCTGGCAGCATCTGTGAAGAAAAAATCAGAGTTAACATTTCAAGTCCGGTGACCCTTCCTCAGAACTTCTGTTCAGTATGTTAAGTCATTATTCATGAGAGGTTCGAATGATAACTGCTCACATTACTAATGACCTGTACTTTTTCCAGTGCTCCCCACAGCTTCATTTGCAAGTGTGACTGGTGGACCCAGTCCCGATAAGGGTATTCATCACTGTTGCTACAGTGGAATGAAGAAGCAGAGAAATGGAGGAGGAGCAGATATACCAACAGTCTCAGCCTCCACATGGAGATGTCAAAGTTGAAGTTTCCCTCAGTCTGCGCAAGACAGCATTCAGCTCCTTCAGCCTGTTTTGGAATTCAATCAAAATGAAACTCCATTTTCTTACTTTAGTTGTGTTACCCCTAAACCCCTTCGTACCAGAGATCTAACTCCGTCAATTTTGAGAATTTCAAGTGACTTACATTCATCAGCTTTTTAGGGTCAACAGGATCTAGATTTCCATGATGGCTTATGTGCAGAAGTGCTTCCTGCATAACCCCTGAACAGCCGAGCTCTAACTTGGAATCTGTTGCACGAATAAACCATCTCACGGCTCATTATTTTGTTTGAGCTCCCTATAAGATTGCTCACTATGCGGTAGGTTTGCTTCTACCAGCTTCTTTCTGTCTAAGGATCTCCAGAGACTGTTTGATCAGACTCCTTCATCCTCGATGGCATTTCCTCCAGTTGAGCGAGGTCAGTGTTGGCGCAGACTGCAGATATCACAGAACTATGCAACTATGAGCGAGACCCATGACATGAAGGGGTGAGTGGGTCATCCTGTCTTGATAGCTATCAAGGTGATAAGTATGTTCAACTTTTATGCTACCATCTTCTTCCAAGTAGCCATTGGAGACTGTGTGGAATCTTTCAATCATCAATCAGCAAACATATCACGGCTGTTCTTGATGCCGCAGATCACACCATTTCATCTCATTTCCCCATGATGAAGTCAATTCTGCAGCCTAGGTAGTATATTTTGGCAGCATAGTTGACTTTGCCCAGATATAAGTGCAATACACTGACACACAGCACATTGTGAGAGCCATATCACAACGCATCTGATCAATAGAAAATCCTTTCAATACACCAATGTGTAAGTCACTTGTGATCATCGGTATCACATCTTAGAAGACTGTGCCAGCTACCATGGGAACTGGCATGATGCCTATATCTTCAAGAACTCTCACGATCCTACCACATGCTAAGGGCCACATACATTACAAAGATGGTTACCAAAATACAATAATTACCTTTTGCAACCATGGCTAATGTCTCGAACATGCAGCACCCAACTGAGGCTGAGCATAGATAAAATGCAGCCCATTCTTTAACCAGGGCCACAGTAGGGCAGGTAATAGACCACCTGAAGATGAGGTTCTGTTGCTTAGATCAATCTGTAACTATTGTACACACCAAAAGAATGTGCCATACAATCATAGCATGCTGTACTCTGCACAACTTGAGCTGGCAGTGGAGATACAGAGAGCATTGAAGAGTTGGAAGTAAAGGAGCAGCCTTCCAAGCAGGAAGATGAAGACTTTAAAAGGAGAGGCATCATCTCCTGAATGATAGAGCACAGCAGCATTGGGTGCTGTAAACCAGTTTGGATGTGATTGACGCCTGGTCTCAGGCGATGAGAACTTGATGCAGAGATCATTCATTGCAAAATTGTTGCAGCTCAGAAAACAAGCAGTCTGTTCCAAAAAGCAAATTCAGCATCTGTTATATTTTCTTCTGCTTTTGCTGAATAAAAGTAAATGATTTGAATCTTGTGAAGGCTTCTCTTTATGTGACTGAAACTGAACAATGATAAGATGCTGGACGACAGTGGGCATCAGCGAAAGAGTAGCATTGACTTAGACAGAGAATTGAGATGGAGCACCGCTAAGGATAGGCAATCTGTGTGGCTTGGTGCTTAAGCAACACTAGATGTATGACTGTACTGGCACGTGTGATGAAGTATCAGCCATGTCACCTGTGGACCCTGAGAAGCATTGCTTTGTGGTTGCTGTCCCATTGCGTGCATGGTGAAGCTTAACCCTGGAGAGCCAACACAGTACATGGCTGGACTTTGAAGATGTTTCCAGTGCCAAGAATTCTGAGATATTTTGCCAGTGGTGAGAAGTTCCTCCCACTGTGAGTGGGAGAATAGAATGAGCAGCGTACCATAGGGAGGTATTGATTCATTGTTAATGAGGCAAGTTTGGGATGACAGCACAAGCAAACTCACTAGGTCTTACAGACAGAAGCACTGTATGAAATTTGCCAAAAATTACACTTACCTGATTTCCCATCAGTTTCAGACCATGTGTTTTCTGATGCTGATTGAGGACAAATAATGGGCAGGGCACCATAAATACCGATCCTGCTCTTGCAAGAACAATGCCATGGGATCTTTTATGCCCATCTGAGAGAGCAGATGGGCCCTCGGCTTAGCAGGTCATCCAAAAGATGGCACTTTGAAGCCCAAACTGGTTATGTGCACTAACCTAATCCCAAATAGTATCAGAGATAACAAGGTGTAGAGCTGGATGAACACAGCAGGCCAAGCAGCATCAGAGAAGCAGGAAAGCTGATGTTTCGGGTTTGGACCCTTCTATCCCCAAATAGTATCAGTTGCTCTTAATCACTACAAGACCCTGCACCTATACAATCAGTTAGTCAATGCGCAATGTTAACTTCTGGATGACAGTTCTGAGAAGGGGTCACTGGAACCAAAACGTTAATTCTGATTTTCTCTCCATGTGTAGTACAAAATGAACCCTGAATAGTAAAGTTCTGGATAATTTCCACTCAAAGGTGTAGCAGAAGCAGAGATGACAATGTCATTAATGAGTAATTCCATAGTGTAGGTTGTATGGCCCAAAGCATCCAATTACATGCATTGGAGCTGAGTGGCTTTGCTGATGGACTGGAAATAAAGTTTGAAGTTACTTTCAGGATCAAGTTCAATGCCAGGTTCAATGTTTAACACCATTTCATTCAGTCTGTGTGAGTAGTTGGAGAATTAGAGAAATAGGCATTAAGTGTGCTGTAGTTCTGCTGAGAACTAGATAGAGGGTCTCCATTCTGGCCAATATTTACTTCGTAGGCATGAAAATTGATTTGTCTTCTTCATTAATGTGTTCTTCAGCTGCCCAACTGTAACTATAAGGAACCTCTTTATCCCTGGAATTTGTCAGAAGAATCTTTATGGAATGCATTAATTTTTCTTCTCTGTGGATGAAATTGATATACATTAGAGAGAAGCTGCTTCCAGGGTTGATAACTGGAGGTCACAACTTTAAGGTAATCTACAAAAGAACAAGAAGTGAGATGAGGAGAGTTAGTTTTATTCAGTTGGTTACTATGACGTTAAGTGGTTGATAGAGTGATAAAAGCAAATTAAACAATGCTGTTCAACATGAAATCGGATAAATACTTAAAGAACAGAAATTTGCAGGGCTTTGAAGAAACACCAGAGAGATGGTGGTATTGGATTGTTTATACGAGGCTGGCATATGTGTGATGAACTGAATGACCTCCTTCTGTGTTTTAAAAATTCTATAGGGGTTGGGGGAAGAAAGAGGAATGCTTATCATGCACCATTGTTATTGAGTACAAAAAGAAACTTTCTTCTACAACTTGACCAATACAACTACTCTCCAATTCCCCAGCATTTCAAAAGACAGTGAAAATCTTTAAAGCACTTGTGCCGTTGAATGGGGCCAGGTAAAGCGATTTCCAACGCACAGCAGCTAATGCAGAGACGTATCTGTTGAGGGACTTTAAAAGAACTCAAGCAGGCAACTAAGTGGTTCTAATTGTAAAGCTTTTCTCTCAGTCACACACAAAGGTGAACATTCACCCTCAGAAATTAACCATGTACAAATTATGCCAGAGTGTCTCAGTGGTGCAAGGAAGAATGTTTGTAAAGTTTATCGTTGTCTGAATAGTAGGACTGGTGTTATGACATACTCGTGCCCTTCTAAATCATGTGCAGGCACATGAGTACATTTCAGAAATTTGCAAGGTGCTCATGAGCAGAATATATGAAATTTATATTTTCCCTCTCTTGGTGGCAGCCTTCCAACTTATAAAATGATGGTTTGCACCATGATTATTAACCCTGCCTTAAACAATGCCTGTTATGGCTTAGGCAGCCCTTTGTTCCTGTAATTAATGAGCCGATGCTTGGAATTGTGAAGGTTTCAAGAAATTCTCATCCGCAGCAAAACAAACACCAGACAGTTCAATTTCACATCTTTATTTCACAACACAAGGGCCGTTTTCTCAACTTAAGGCTCCTGAAAAGGAGCCCTCCCTCTCAGTTCACATACTTGATTGCATTGGACCAATTTACAAGGATATGAGAGAAACTAGAAATGGGTAGATTCAGACACTGATGAAAAGCATTTAAGCTCCTATGAAATTAACATTTTGGGATTTTGGGCAGAAATAAGAATTTTTGAACACACACTGGACCATAGTACAGCACTCTGGCTTCTAAATCAACAGCTTTGGGAGTACAAAGTTTAGATGGATTCTCCAATGCTGTATAATGGGGGTGCTTCGCCTCCAATACCAGGAACAGTTCTGAGCTCCTTATCAAAGGAAAGATATACTGGCGTTGGTGGTAGTCGAGAGAAGGTTTATTCTGGGCATGGAGAGATTTTTGTTGAAGAGTTGTTAGTAGTTTGGGCTTGTACTCATTGGTGTTTAGAAGAATGAGAGGAAACCTTATTGATACACATAAGATTCTTAAGGGGCCTCCCAAACTCCATCCCTAGCCAAGCCCTCTGATTCTGACATAACAAGGTGTAGAGCTGGATGAACGCAGCAGGCCAAGCAGCATCAGAGGAGCAGGAAAGCTGACGTTTCGAGTCTAGACCCTTCTTCAGAAAAACAACCTCTGATTCTGAGATTCTTTGCATCCCCTCCCATCTCCCATCTTGAAAAGTGTTCTTATTCAATTTATCAGTGATCACTTCATATACATGATCCTTACTTTTTGACTATTACAAAATTGTTAAAGTTCACATTGAAAGTGGAGATAGAATGAATCATGAATCAAAAAAATGTGCATGCATTTTATAAGATGTGGCCACTTTCACTCATAGCACAATCACAAAATTTATAACATTAGGTACCAGTAAGATCATCACACATTGCCAGAGTTAGTTTCTCATCTGCATCAAAAATATTTTTCTGCTCTTTCTTGCAGTTTTATACATTCTCCTTTCACATTCTCACCCAACATTATTTAGAAAAAAAAAACATGCCTTCACTTGAATAGCACTCGTGGTAAAATGTTCCACATTCCCATAGTTGTTTACGAGAGAAAAAAAATCTTCTTTGACATTTTTAACCATAAAAGTACTGTATAACCACAGTAATAAAGACAAAAATTAAAACTGAATTTATGTTTTGACTCCAATATGACTTTTCTTCAGAATACAGTGATTATGTTGTTAACTTCCATCTTCATGTATTAAGAGATAATCATAGTAGACATATTACGTGGCACAGTGGCGCAGTGATTAGCACAGTGCCAGGGACTCGCATTCAAATCCATCCTTGGGCGACTATCTGCGTGTGGAGTTTGCACATTCTCCCTGTGTTTGCTCGGTTTCCTCCGTGTTCTCCTGTTTCCTCTCGCAGTCAAAGGATGTGCAAGTTAGGTGGATTGGCCATGCTGAACTGCCCGAGAGTGTCCAGGGATGTGCAGGCTACATGGATTAGCCATGGGAAATGCAGGGTTACAAGGGCAGGGAGATGGGTCTGCACAGGAAGCTGTTCAGAGATTCAGTGTAAACTCTATGGGCCAAATGGCCTGCTTCCATACTGTAGGGATATTATTCTAATTTGGAACCCACCTCTGTTGGCTACAGATTTGCCAGCCAGTGTAAACAACCTCGCATGATTTTTGCCCTCAAAATCTTTTCAGATTTAAAAAAAAACTCTTATTAGTTCCTCCTGAACGTCTTCAGTTTTAAAAAAATCCAGTTTTTCAAGCCTTTCTTCATAAAGATATCCTTCAAATTTAGATCTAATTCCACTGATGCTTAATTGTAAATATTTAATACTGTTACAATTGAGGCTGGAGGAGCACACCATTATTATAATCATATTACTCCATTAGTCATAATGTAAAATAAAAATACATATTTCAGCTAATAAGATAACCAATTAAGTGCCTTATCTATATCAGCTTTCTTTCGAAAGGGCTTTTCTGGTATAGTGGTACTGTCTCTATCTCTGAGTAAGGAGACCTGGTTTCAAGTCCCACCATCTACACAGATGTGTAATAATATCTCTCAACAGATTGATTAGAAAATATCTAGCACTGTTTTGACAAAAATATCTAACTGTCAGGTTTCTTAATAAACACAAGCATGTGTTCAGTATCAACATAAAACTTAAAGCTACAATAAATGGTTCACATAGACAATATATATGTAATATAGAAATACAAATGCTTATTCTACTAGCTATTCCCAAAGCACACATATACATGCATACATGCACTTTTCAGGAAAACAGAAAAAAATCTCTGCTGATATTGGCCTTTGCTGAAAAAAGTCAAACTTTGATCAATCAGTTATATTTGAAGATAAAAGGATAAAGTGTTAGTTGTTCCAGGGAATTGCTCTCAAGTTCTGGCATGTTTGGTAAAGTCACTAATCATGCACAGTTTTCTCTGAAACTGAGTTTACTCAGGTAATGCGATCTTGTGATGTTCTTTCAATCCCTCTGTCAAAGAACAAATATGTTTTGCCTGAACTGATGTAGATGGTTTACTTTCCTGAAATGAACAAAATCAACAGGACAGCTTGTTCATAGCACTTTTTCCTTCAAATTAAGCTTGTTATTTTTTGCATGCTCACCTCCAACTCAAGTTGTTCTTTGCAGGTTTTCCTCCAATTCATCTAGATAAAACAAACAAAAACCTTCTCAATTCAGTCACTAGCAAGGGTCAACAGCAAAACAAGCAATTATCATCAGTCAAATAATTTCTCGGAAGACTAATCAAATAAAAAAAATCCAACATCCAAAATGAAATTTCGATGACTTGTCTTAACCAATCACTTCAGGCACATGTACAAAACTTGAAACAAATTCATTTTCCCATGTTCCTCAAATTAGAAGAGGACCATGTAATATTAAATAGAAAACATCTTTGTAACAATATGCTTTTCCAACAATTATTTTGTCAGAATTGCACTGCATCCACCAGATTTGTCTTTATGTCTTCACTTGTGTTACCTGTAATCACTGACAAACATGGGCTTCTGGTTATGCAAATGCCTTGTTTGCAAAAAATATCATTTATACCTTCAAAGGCCTGTGTCCTTTTCCTCCATATCTTCATACGTCCTCCAGTCCACAACCCTGCAAGCTATCTGCACATCTCTAATTCTGTCCACTTCAGCATCCCTGATTTTAATTCACCCACCATTAGTGACTGTGCCTCCAAGCCGTGCCCAAACCTCTGGAATTTCCCCTCTAATCTGTTTGCTCTGGTTAGCTCTGTGTTCAATAAATAAAATAAAAGCTAAGCATTCCCTACTCCAGATCACTATCCATTAACCCCAGATGCAATGTGTGACTGCGAATGTTGGAAGAAAATGGGATTGAGATTTTTATCAGAGTTAATTGGATCTCTGGCACACTATGTAGACTTGGTCATGGGCAATGGTATCCTGAGTGAGATGGCTCGGAAACAAAAATTTACCGAGAGAAGGGCAGATTTGATTTCTAAATAAACCAAGTGACCACATATTGATATGACCAAAATAATTTTGATTGAAGAAAAACATCCAAATGCTTCACAAAAGTTAAATTAACAGATCTTATTAAATATATTGAGGGACAATGATGCTTTTTCTTAAAAATCAGTTAATAAGATGATCTTTCAGAAAAATATACAGTGTCACACTTAGTAACAATATGAGCATTGTAGCAATTATATTGAGCAGAATGCAGTAGAACCAATTCAATTTTTGTCCTCCCAAAAGGCAAATCCGTTTATTCATTCTTTGTATAAAAACCATGTCAAATTGAAAAACAATTGCCTGATTAACAGTGTCAAGATAACATATTTCATTGGACTGCCTCAGTTTCAATGCTTAAAAAAAGACTTCAGGGCTTACCAATATTAAAAGCAGTTGAGTCAATTGGGCTGCTGGTTCACTTTCCATGCATATCTAACATTTGTTTGGAACTTGTCATTCTGACTGGTTCCCAAACACAACTTTATTTCTGGCATCAAACCAGGAGTGATTTTCAAAGATTGAAGGAAGGCGCAATCATTCCAGTTTTGCACAAGAAGCATTGATAAATTCCTTAGGGAGGGAGAGAAGAAATCTTGATGAATAAACCACCCACAAGAGTCTGTTGAGGGAGCAATACTTCTTTAATTTATCCTGAAGGTACTATTGCAGCAGTAGATTGAACAGGAGTTGATCTATTCATTATATTTTAAAATCGATTTATCTACCAGCTGTGACCCTGTTGTTGAAATATATTGAATTCAATGCACAAAATAGCTTAACTGTGACACGAGTTTATTGCAATTCTAGGCCAGATTGCAATAAAGCAGTAAATTTGCCTTTGTCTGTGAATGAATGATAAGCCTCAAAAGGACAAGAACAAAACCGATTTAATATGGGTTCACCCGTTCAGAAAATCTCATGCCAGACCTCAGATTTCTTTAAACAGTATTTACTAAAAATATTTACATGATCAACCAGCAACAGGCATCTCTGTTCCAAGCTGCTTCAACTCCAAACTTCTAGCAGAATCTCTCTCTCACATGATTACTGAGGCCACAGTTGCACCACAACATAAGCCAGAGCCTCCTCTGCATATTCATTAAACTCCGTCTCGACACAAGCAGCACTTGATAATGTAACAGGATAAATAAATGTCCTACTGTTGTGAAACTATTGGTAGTAGTCCATGTGAGATATAAACCTGAGAATATTTGTGTTTATATTTGCATATCAATAGTAACATACTTGTGTCAAAGGTGATTCAATAATGAGTTTGAGTGTAGGTATGGAGTGACAAATGATTTTGGAAGTCTAAAAGAAAACTATTCCCAGTGACCAAATGGTTAAAGAACCTGACTGGTAAACAGAAAATCCAAATAGTGCCTGCCTTCTGCTTTCAGCACTTGTACATTGGGCTGAATGGCCACTTACAGCTCTGGAAAACTATGAAATGGTTAACTTGGTGTAATTAAGTGAAAGCAAGCTTGCGAGTTTCTAGAATGAGAATGAAGCACCCCATGGAAGACTATGACAGGTCCTATCTGATACTAAAGCTTAGGCTAGCACATCACAGGCAAAATGTGCACCACATAAGTGCCAAATAATGATGATCATCGGCATGAGGAAGTTTAGTCATTCAGCAGACTTCCAGTGAAACAACTGTAGTGCCAAGTAGGTGGAATCACCAAGAAGCAGAGTCTGAATTAAGTTACTTATAGCAACAATGTGTTACAAGAGCAGAGCAGATGCCAGTTACTCTGTGGTGCACATGTCACCTCCTGAACCCTTAAAACCTCTCCGCGAAATATGAGGAATCGAGTCAAAAATGTGATGGAATAGCCACCATTCATCTGCATGTGGCAGCAACTGCAAATCTTGAAAAGTTCAACACTGTTCCTCTCAGTGCCACAGTCTTCATCAGTAAATCTTACGACCATAAGATGTAGTAGCAGAGGTAGGCCATTCAGCTTAATGTGTCTTCTCTGCCATTCATTTAGATCATGACTAATTTTATAATACTTAACTTCCTTTCTCTGCCTTTTTTCCCATAATCCTTGATTTCCTTACTGATTAAAAATCTTTCTTTCTCAGCCTTGAACATACTTTAATGACAGAGCTTTTACAGCTCCCCGGAGTAAAGAATTCCATAGATTCATTAGTCTCTCAGAGAGGAAGTTCCAGTTATCTCTGTCTTAAATGGGTGACCCCTTACTCTGATATGATTCGTGCTGAATCTAGACTGTCCCACAAGGAGAAACAACCTCTCAGCATCTATCCTGTCAAGGGACTAAGAATATTATAAGCTTCAAAATGGTCACTTTGCATTCTTCTGAACCCCAATAAGTATATGCCCAATCAATTCAATCTCTCCTCGTAAAACAATCTCTTCATACCTGGGATCGACCGAGTGATCACTCTGGGGACACCCTCAAAAAACAGCACACCTTTCCTTAGATATGGGGACCAAAACTTTTCACAGTATTCTCAGTGCAGTCTAACTAGTACCTTGTATTCTTTTAGCAAGACTTCCCTATTTTTATATGACAGTCCCCTTGAAATGAAGACCAATAAAGTTATAGCCATTTGCCTTCCCTAATACCTGCTTAACTTGTATGTTAACATTTTCTTATTCATCAATGAGAACCCCAAAATCTTTCTCTGTTGCAGCCTTCTGTGGTCTTTCTTCATTTAAATAATATTTTGCTCCTCTATTCTTCCTGTCAAAATGCATTTCTTCATATTTTTCCAGATTATATTCCATCTGCAAAGTTTTTTTGCTGAGCCACTTAACCGATGCAAATCACTTTCTGAACTCTTTACATCATCCTCACTCATTTCCTTCACACCTATTTTGTGACAAGCACAAACTTAGCGATAGTACATGCATTTCTCTCATCCAAGTCATTTATATATGTTGTAATTAACTGTGGTCCCAGAAGTGATCCTTGGAGCAGTTACAGTTGCTGCCCTGAAAATGCCCCTAAATTCACAACTCTTCTTTTAGTTAGCCAACCCTCTATCCGTGCTAATATACTAACTCCAAAACCATGGACTATTATCTTATTAAGCCTAACATGCAGTATCTTGTCAAACATTTTTTGAAAATGAAAAGTATATTACATCTACTACTTCTCCTTTCTCTATCCTGCTTGTTACCTCAAAGAATTCTACTAAATTTATCAAACATGATTTCTCCTTCATGAAGCCATAATTACTTTTCCTGATTATATCATGTATATCTAAATGGTCTGCAAATAACATTACCCTAATGTTAGAATCCTTGAGATCTGCCTGTTCCAGTCACCAATACACTATGGGTTAAAATGTTTACATGCAAAACAGCCAATCATTTTTGAACGTAAAAATACAGGTCAAGAATTTAACCCTCACTTGTTAACAGTTTGCTTACAGGAAAGAGATTTTGATTTAACTCACTCATGTTTAACATGTTAAAGTTTAGGAAAATCTGAGGATTGCGAAATTACAACTTCATAATGCACTGTGGCTACTTGATAGCATCTATTTTCCCCATTGCATTTACCACTGAGAGGAGCTGAAGGAATATTATCGATTTCAAAATCGTCAAGTCATGTACCATTTTGACGTAGATATGCACCAGCAATCATTCATTCTCACTAAGTCAATGTGCTGGACCTCCCCACACTAAGATTGTTTTAACATAAGAACTACAGAGTTTTAAGAAGAAGACAATACACAAACATCATCCTAGTGTGATTCAGATGAACAGAAAGTGCAATTTTACAAGAGTTGCATACATTTCAAGATCACAAATAAAATAAGTTGAAGAAAATAACCCTCAGACACATTAATATGGTTGGCTCCATTTACATTAATTTGAAAAGGAATGTTAAAAGCTTGTTTTTTGACAAGTTTTGCTGTTTATACAAATAAGATGAGGAGATTTAATTTACTCCCAAATGAAAGTAACTAATAATAAGCTGAAACCATGAAAAGAAACTATTAATAATGCAAAGTTTGGCCACATGGTTTTAAAGAAAAGCATCAAAACTCCAATATCAATTATTGAACAAATAATTGGCTTCCAATCTATTCGGTCACTTCTAATAACATAAATAGCTGCATAGCAAGAAGATACAGGCACAGTTTAAAATTAAAATGTCAGTAATACATTATACAAATGGTACAAATAGTGTTAATATTGGTTGGTTATCAGCAGAAATGGGTCATTTTCTGGTTGGAAAGAAGTAATGAGTGGTGTGCCACAAGGGGCAATGCTGACCACTCAAACATTTTCAATATTAATATGTACAACTTGGATGAAGGGCTTAAAGGGATAGTTTTAAATTTTCTGATGGTACAAAGGTGTGTAGGAACATAAGAAGCATTTTATCAAGATGGTGAGAGACTGCAGAGTTCTGAGGTGTGGAGGTATCTGGGTGTCTTCGTGCATGAATCGCCAAAGGTTCATATTCAGGGACAGCAAATGAATCAGAATGCCAATAGAATTTTATTATTTGTTGTGAGGGGAATTAATTACAAAAGTAGGGAGCAAAAACAGAAATTGCTGGACAATCTCAGCTGGTCTGACAGCATCTGTGGAGAGAAATCAGAGTTAATGTTTTGGGTCTAGAGACTCTTCTTCTTCAGAACTTTAATGGGCAGATTGTCATATGTAGAAAGGTTAGAAGTGGTAGGCATGTATCTGCTGGAGCTTTGAAGAGTAAGAGCTGGCTTGATTGAAATATATATATAAACCTGAGGAGTCTTGACAAGTTGTGTATGGAAAGGACGTTTCCGCTCGTGGGAAAATCTAAATTAGGTGATGCAGTTTAAAAATAATGGTTTGCTGATTGAAGACAGAGATGAGGAGAAATTCTTCTCATGAAGAGTCAGGAGTCTTTAGAACTCTTCTTCCTCAAAATGTATAGGAAATAGATTCTTTGATTACTATTTAAGGCAGGTAGATAGATTCTTGATAAACAAGGATTAAAAGGCTATTGGGGGTGGCAAGGATCTGGAGCAATTAGGTTAGTCATGCCTAAACATTTCTCACATTGCAAAAGGAATAATTGTTAAAATGGTCATTGCGTGTGAGCTTCAATGGTGGCCTCTCCAAAATACTTTTTGATCCACATGCAGATCATCCGTGGCGTTGCTCACAGGTAAACACATGATAGTGATGCTATCAGCAAAACACAGCACAAAATGTGTTCCAGCAAGCAGTCTAAATAAATAATGGTTTGAACACATTCCTTTTAAAATGTTACCAATGACAACAATAACTTGCATTTAAACAACACCTTTAATATGAATCCTCCCTCAGCATCTTACAGGTACTTTGTAAAACAAAATATGAGATCAAGTCACATAATTGTAACTAGCATTCCCTTCAAGTTGTACGGTCACATAGCCACTCCTAGGTTTCACTGAGGTTCCATACTTCCACAATTGGTCTCATAGCATGTTTTATAAGGTTATTGTAAGGTGCTGAGGGATGATTTATATTAAAGATGCTGTTTGAATGCAAGTTATTGCTGTCATTGGTAACATTTTAAAAGTTACGTGTTCAAATCATTATGTATTTAACCTGCTTCCTGGACCACACTTTGTGCTGTGTTTTGCTGATAGTATCATTATCATGTGTCATCTGCAAATGGATCAAAAAATATTTCAGAGGCGCCACTGTCGAAGCTCACGTGGAATAATCATTTCAACAATTACTCTTTTTGCAATATGAGAAATGTTTAGATGTGCAGCAGTTATACATCACACAGGAACAATTATTTTGAAGAGGACAGCTGTCACACTTCAGCACACGTGAAGAACTGATGCTGAAAAAATGCTATGAAGGGAGACACAAAACATTTTAATTGAATCTTAAAATAGATTTAGTTACAGTGACAGCAATCTTTGAAATGAACTGTTCCATATACAGATACCGTGAAATGTAATGAACATAGAATACTCTCTAGACAAATTTATAAGGTTTATTTTAAAAGAAAGAGTGTAAACATATTTCTTCTGTTGCCATGGCATTCAAATTGTATAAAAGAGGTTCATTAAAAGTTTTGCACAATTGCTACATCAATAATATTTGCTCCTGGAATTCAACAATATCAGCAAATCTGAGCAGCTCTTTCAAATGTTGTGAATGCAACAGTAAATCTATCTGCACTGCTCTGCGAGAGCCTGTGATAACCATCAATTCTAACCCTACTCACTTGGAGATAGACGATATCCGCCTCGTCCATGTTTACTAATCTTGTGGTCTTTGCTGCTGGTTGTTCCATTCGTGAGCTCATGTAATGCCGAGCAGTACTTCCGACCTCAATATCCTCCTTGCAACAGACTCCAGTCAGAGGGACTACAGCAACATTAACAAACGCGTAGATTGATGAAGAAACTCACATGTCTGGCAGCATCTGTGGAGAAAGAAAAAACAGTATTAACATTTCGACTGTTCCAGTGGGACTGTTCTTCAGTAAACATATTGCCCTGTAGGTAAAAATCCACCATCCTGAAATACTTGCGAGGCCTGATGAAGATGATGAGGAACGGCAGCAAGCAACTTTTAGAACATTCACTATATTCTTTGCATATTTACCTTCTGTTTAAATATTAATCTGTTCAATTAACCAACTCAATTAATTTTCCATCTGTGGATTTCTGGACCACCGTGTGCTGCCTTCAAACATCATTTAATTTGAGCAAAATGTCCCTACATGTGCTTTTGGTTTCTTTTGATTTTAAGAAGATAGATATGAGATAATTTGTAGAAGTGGGGGCATTATTCTTGGTAACATATGCTCAGTCCTCAGGTTCACACTGAGTTTCTCAATCAACAATTAAAACAATTGGTCTTTTTTAGCTAATACTTGGTTCCCGTGTTTGGGAATTATATAACAGATAGCCAGGTAAAAGTAAAACTGTCAGGTCATATCCGACTAGCAGCCAGGATATCAGGACACCCCCTGGGCCTTAGTACCTGCCTTACTATCCAATGGCAATGCCTTACTAATGGCAAGACAATAATGTACTTTCATGGCCTTGCATCTCAATGACATCATCATATGTTCACACTGTCCCCCCTTTAGTGTCCATTTTAAGCAGAATGATAGTGTTTGCTGTTGATATCACTGAACATGGGTCCGTTTTACCATAGTCACTTTTCACATGATTTGCGTATTAACATACACATTCAGGACAGGGAATCTCTTAAGGTGCTTGTCCATGGCTTTGTCCTGGAGTCAAATAGCTCATCACAAGTTAATAAATCAGAGATTACCGAGACCAACCTTTCTCACCAATTCCACTTATTTGTTTTTAAACACCTTTGGTGTCTATTTGACGATACCACCATTGAAATTTATAATTTTACTCAGTGCATCTGAAATAATGCTCTGAGTCACACATAATCAACATAGTCAGCAGTCTAATCAAGAGGGATTACAAAGAAAGTTGGACAGAAGGAACACTAAACTTGAGCTGGTGCCCTTGGGAAAGGCAGGGTGGAGATGGGTGGGAGTTCTGCATAGCTGCAGAAATTTGCTGGTACTTTGAAAAAGTAATCAGATAAAAGTTTTGGTATCTACTGGTCAAATGGTTGCAACTGCCTCATAATATGTTTCCTACCTGTAGAGGTCAATTTCAAAGAGGTTTTCAACAGATTCTACCAATATGTCTGCCTTTAATATCTCGTTGCAAAGTATAACTGACCTGGGGTTCAGCACTGTTGTAAAGCCAGGAACTGTGGAGGTTTCACTGCATTGCACTTTGAGCTCTAGAAGCTTTCAAGGAGATCAGGGGAGATATTCAAATGGATAAGTTGGTCGAAAATGACTTCTATTTGGTTATTCTTAGGAAAATAAGCTGGTAACATGAATGCTCAAACACATGCAGTGATGACGAATTTGACTCTCCTTGAAATTCTTTTCCCTCAAAAAACAGGAAATCACAGCATGACACTAGACAGCAAGCAGTCTGTTTTGTCATTTTACTTGTAAATAAAGAGTCTTCTTTGATAAACACTTCTTAAACTTCAAAGTAGACTCAGCTGGGAACAGAAGACACTGGAGCATTGGGAAATATTACTGTGGTATATGAGATCTCTGCATGAAAGATTCATATGCATACATTGCATATACTTGCATCACATTGTTTAATCTGCAAAAGAATAATCATGCACAGTCTATGAAGCTGAAGAGTGGAGAGGACACCAAATGTAAATTATTGATAAGCAGTAAAGTACTAGTTCTGAATCCAACTTTGTATGCGAATACTAATACAGATATGAAATAATGGCTGAAATGTGAGAAAATTGGAATCCTTTTTCTTAACTATGGCATGGTTTGTAACAATAGGATACATGATGATTTTCTTAAGTCCGCCGGGTCTTCAAAAAGTGTATATGTGCTGTGAAGTGAATTTGGAAAAGACAGGACAACCATAGGCCTGTCCTGGTCACAACACCTTTCCAGCAAGTTGCAACACACAATTTGTAGAGAAGTAACTCATATTTTGCAAATAAACAATTTGCTCGTTGAATTTGGGTTTTGCAAAATAGATAGCATTGGTTGCTTGATTGTGTCCTGTGCACCATGTAACCCCTACAGCAGAGTTATGTCTAATGTAAGAGCTAAAGGTTCAACTTTTACTGTCATATATTTTACAATGTAGTCGAGGAGAATACTGAGATACAGTCTATTAGACTAGACGGGATTGAGGTTCATAAGGAGGAGGTGTTAGCAATTCTGGAAGGTGTGAAAATAGATAAGTTCCCTGGGCCGGATGGGATTTATCCTAGGATTCTCTGGGAAGCTAGAGAGGAGATTGCAGAGCCTTTGGCTTTGATCTTTATGTCGTCATTGTCTTCAGGAATAGTGCCAGAAGACTGGAGACTAGCAAATGTTGTCCCCTTGTTCAAGAAGGGGAGTAGAGACAACCCTGGTAATTATAGACCAGTGAGCCTTACTTCGGTTGTGGGTAAAGTGTTGGAAAGGATTATAAGAGATAGGATTTATAATCATCTAGAAAGGAATAATTTGATTAGGGATAGTCAACACGGTTTTGTGAAGGGTAGGTCGTGCCTCACAAACCTTATTGAGTTCTTCGAGAAGGTGACCAAACAGGTGGATGAGGGTAAAGCAGTTGATGTGGTGTATTTGGATTTCAGTAAAGCGTTTGATAAGGTTCCCCATGGTAGGCTATTGCAGAAAATACGGAGGCATGGGATTGAGGGTGATTTAGCGGTTTGGATCAGAAATTGGCTAGCTGTAAGAAGACAGAGGGTGGTGGTTGATGGGAAATGTTCATCCTGGAGTTCAGTTACTAGTGGTGTACCTCAAGGATCTGTTTTGGGGCCACTGCTGTTTGTCATTTTTATAAATGACCTGGATGAGGGCGTAGAAGGATGGGTTAGTAAATTTGCGGATGACACCAAAGTCGGTGGAGTTGTGGATAGTGCGGAAGGATGTTGCAGGTTACAGGGGGACATAGATAAGCTGCAGAGCTGGGCTGAGAGGTGGCAAATGGAGTTTAATGCGGAAAAGTGTGAGGTGATTCACTTTGGAACGAGTAACAGGAATACAGAGTACTGGGCTAATGGTAAGATTCTTGGTAGTGTGGATGAGCAGAAAGATCTCGGTGTCCATGTGCATAGATCACTGAAAGTTGCCACCCAGGATGATAGCGTTGTTAAGAAGGCGTACAGTATGTTAGGTTTTATTGGTAGAGGGATTGAGTTTCGGAGCCATGAGGTCATGTTGCAGCTGTACAAAACTCTGGTGCGGCCGCACTTGGAGTATTGCGTACAGTTCTGGTCACCGCATTATAGGAAGGATGTGGAAGCATTGGAAAGAGTGCAGAGGAGATTTACCAGGATGTTGCCTGGTATGGAGGGAAGGTCTTATGAGGAAAGGCTGAGGGTTTTGAGGCTGTTTTCATTAGAGAGAAGAAGGTTAAGAGGTGACTAGATAGAGACATACAAGATGATCAGAGGATTAGATAGGGTGGACAGTGGGAGCCTTTTTCCTCGGATGGTGATGGCTAGCACGAGGGGACACAGCTTTAAATTGAGGGGTGATAGATATAAGACAGATGTCAGAGGTAGGTTCTTTACTCAGAGAGTAGTAAGGGTGTGGAATGCCCTGCCTGCAAAAATAGTAGACTCGCCCACTTTAAGGGCATTTAAATGGTCATTGGATAAACATATGGATGATAATGGAATAGTTTAGGTTAGATGGGCTTCAGATTGGTTTCACAGGTCGGCGCAACATCGAGGGCCGAAGGGCCTGTACTGCGCTGTAATGTTCTATGTTCTATGTTCTATTATTTTCAACAGGTCAATACTCTGTCATTTGAAATTACAGATTGCAAACCAATTATTTTTTCCAATTCAATGTATCTGAAATCAATGAGAGTTAACTGAGTCATCCTCTTTCCACCATTCATCCATTGCAAACTATTTATTATTGGTAAAACATGGGCTGTAAACATGTGTACAGGTCATTGATAGGCATTCAAGTATTTAGCAATGTAATTTTATTGCAGTATTGCAGGTTAACTTGTAGGACAGCTTGACAATTATTAAAAGCAGGAGATATAAGAATGCACACTTGGAAATTTCAAATCATGTTATCAATTCATATGCACAGTATAAACATCCTTGATGAAACTTCTGCGAAAACCCAGAGACAAAAACGTCAGGTGCCAGCAAAAAGGAACAATTGGTTAGCTTGTGACCTAGTTGGGTCTTTAAAAACCCTTGTACTGTAGAAGGAAGCGAAGACTTCAGCATATAAAAGGTAGACAGTTTGGGGATCCTGAACAGAGGAACAGGTCACAATGCTGTTCACAATCCTTAGCTTCAACTTGGGAAAGCTAGATGGAGGCTGCAGTGAGCCATCATAAAATAATCTCTCATGATTAAATTCTACATCATGATTCATGAACTTCTAATCATTGATATTAGATAAATTAGCAACACCAACTTCATTCAACTAACATCTCAGTTTTAAACCTTTTGCCGTTGTGTTCAAATTCATCCATAGTCTGGCATTTCAAAACCTTAGTGTCCTGTTCCAGCCTGATAACCCTCCAAAAACACTATGTTTTCATGTGGAAACTCTTGTAGATGCCTCAATTCTTTTGCCACACCACAGGTGGCTATGCTTTCACCCATCCAGGCTATTCACTTCTCAAAGAACCTCCGATTTTGTCAATTATCCTAATATCTCCTTCCTTGGGTCAATGACAATTTTCATCTTAGAACATTCCTATTAAGCACCACAGGCATTTCTTATGTTAAAGATGACATATAATGCAAAATATTATTTATAGGTAGGAGCTGTGACAAAAGTATATCAATGTGAGTGAGAGAGAGAGAAATAGGCAGACAGAATCCATTGTTCACTGTTTTACAACCTGCCACAGATTGCAGTCATTTACCTTCCACTAAGCACAGCCTCAGATCAAAGAAGAAATGTTTCTGTAACATAAAGTGAATTAAATTTAAACAAAATTCTGGAAGCAAGTAACACACCTGCTGATACTTGAATGAGAGAGGAAAGGTTAGTTCTGATTAAAATCACATAAAGGAACTTAATTTTCTAAGATATCCAATTTATGTTGGGTTCTACACGAGCACATATTTTATGGCATTCTTAATGTAGTCAAATGCCTAAAGCCATTTCACAAAATTGTATAGTAAAAAAGCAATCTATTATACTTAGGGGAGGGCAAATAGAAATGGTTTTGAGCACTCTCTATTCAAGACATGACATCATTAATATGATTGTATTCAAGGAGGATTTATTAGACCTTCCTTGAATTCCTGCAGTTGTTGAGTCTTTTAGTTAATAGATTATCACATTGTACATGTTTAACTTGAATAATATCTGAGATGGACCAGCAGTAACTGAATTGATCAGCTCAGAGTAGTTTCTCATAAAATGTGTCTTTATCTGTTGAGATAGCACTCAGACTGGACCATGTGAACCAGCTCAATCACAATGGGACTATATATTTTTCAAGGTGGCTGCAGAATAGCAGTTAATCCATTTCCACATTGACAAATACATTTTTACCTGAAAAGTAGCTAAAATTGAAAATCCAAACCTGCTTTTTTATCTATACCCACCTATTCATTCTTATTGACTAAATATCTTCAACAAAAATTCTATTAAATTCCATTTTACTTCAAGAATTCACATTGTACTGCACTAACCTCTCAGAGTATGCACAGTGCTTTGCTGTACAACATTGTGTAGGGCACATTTATGTGACAAGCTGCAGCTGGTTGAAAGGTCTCTACAGCGATTTGGATTTTGGAAAATCATCCATTGTACAGTTAAAAATACTCAAGAACCATACCTAAAAATACCAAAGCAGTGATTTTTTTTCCCAAGTAGGAATTGTTATGAACATTTCAAACTCTATTAGCATCTATAGGATATATTGTATTGTGAAGAAAATTATAGATCTACAGTGGAGTTTCCTGGTAACTGAGTGCTATATTCAACAGCATGGAATCTTACTCACCGAGCTTTTGGTGGGGGTCAGAATATTTTTCAACCGGTGGCCTGAATGTGAGAATAGCTGGTCTAATGATTGCATGTTTTGGAAGTCGACCAGTTAAAACTGTGCGACAGAGCTATCTGTTCAATTAGGGACAGAATCACTGAATCATTATTGTGCAGAAGGAGACCATTCAGTCCATCATGTCTGTTCTTTCTGCCTGAATGAGGATTAATGACTTAATAAAACATAGACAATGCTGAAGAAACACAGCAGACCTGGCAGCATCTGTGAAGAGTGAAAAACAGAGTTTACGTTTTGAGTCCTTTATTTTTTATTTGATGAGGGCGTTGCTGGCTAGGCAGCATTTATTGTCCATCCCTAATTGCTCAGAGGGCAGTTAAGAGTCAACCACATTGCTGTGGGCCTGGAGTCACATTTTAGGCCAGACCAGGTAAGGAACACAGCTTCCTTCCTGAACGGGCATTAGTGAACCAGATGGGTTTTTCCAACAATTGACAATGGATTCACAGTCATCATTAGACTCTTAATTCCAGATATTTGTTGAATTCAAATCCACCATCTGCCACAGCAGGATTCAAACCTGGGTCCCCAGAATGTTGTCTGGGTCTCTGGATTAACAATCCAGTGATAATACCACTCGGCTATTGCCTCCCCAAGTCTGTTATGACTCTTCTTCAGAGTGATGGATTATGTCTTAATGCCATTCTTCTCCCATCTCCGCATAATCCTGCACATGGTTCTATTTAAATAATCATAGAAGGACATATCAAATGCCTCATCTTGAACCAGCCTCCACTGAACATCCAGGCAAAAATATTCCACTCCAATTACTCACTGTGTGACAAAGATCTTTTCTCACATTTCATTTGCTGCTTTCACAAATTACTTTAAATCTATGCCTTCAGAACAAACCACAAAGTACAAAGAACGACAGATGTTGGGAATCTGGAAAGAAAACGGAAATTATCTTGCTCCTGATCCTTTGAGGAGTGGTAACAGTTCCTCCTTATCCACTCAGTTCAGACCTCTCATGATTTTGAGAGTTTCTATCAAAACTCCTCTCAGCCAAGGAAAACAGTCCCAACTTTAAAAAAAAAACTTTTTTCTCCAATCTCTCTTCATAATTGAAGTTTTCATCCCTCAAACCATTCTTATAAACCTTTTCTGCACACTATCCAAATTTTTTACATCCTTTCTGAAGTTTGGCACACTGAAATGTACACAATACTCCAGCTGAGGTTTAACTAGTACCTTATACATGTTCAGCCTAACCTCCTTGCTCTTGTCCTCTATGCCTTTATTAATGAAGCCTAGGATGTTGTATCCTCTGCTAATGGGCTCTCTCCAGCTCCTGTCACCTCTAGTGACTTATACACAATTACACGCAGGTATTTCTGGTCCTGCATATACTTTACAGTAGTACACTTTATTTCATGCTCTCTATTAATGTTCTTCCTATCAAACCGTAACACCTCACAGTTCTGTGTTGAACTTCATCCGCCCTCTCCACCAACTTATCAATGTTCCATATCATCCTACTTATAGTTTACAAAACTTCTAAGGGCTTTTCCTTCTGTTGCTATCTCTCTTCACCAGATTTTCCGATTTGCCACTTAATTTAATAGTGTTTATGTGCTGTGTCTCGAGTTATTATGCTTCTAAGGTGTTTTGACTACCTCCATGATCTTGTCATGGTCTTAAGATATTATTTCTACTGAGTCTGCTCAACAATAAGGGCATTTCTTTTTTATCTTTCCATGATTGTATATACGTCAGGAAAAAAACAATGATTGCTTGCTGATCCCTAAGAAGTCTAGTGCAAACCTTCGTCAACCCAAAAATAACCTTTCTCTTTTCTATCATTCAGGTACTGTTAAATGGTGCTGCTACATTGCAGTAGTGGAATGGATGAGCTGAATAATGTTAATTTTCAGCTGGAACTCCTGTACATTAGCGACTTTCTGGTTTTGACCATGCTTTTTGTTTCTCCATTTGACTGAGGCTGCAGTAAAAATGCATCAGCTGGTTGATACCTGCCCATGAAGTGAATTTTCTGAATTTCTCATTCACAAATTGATGACCACTATCCAACAATATAACTTGGTGGGACATCTTTTTCTCTGTGATGATGTGGGAGCTATAAATGTGAAGCATTTCTTGAAGTGCCCTAGTCTTGTGCATTGCTATCACCCAGTTCCCCTTGATGAGTATTCCTCATACTTATGGTGTTACCTTGAATATCGCTTTGAGCATCCTAATATGGGTAATGACTTTATTAACCCTTTTGCTGTTTCAGTGGCTTTCAAGAGGTGCTACTCTTGAGTTGTACTCACTTCACTAAATTGGAAGGATCTTTGATGTTTCTTCTAAGGATGGACCAAACTGGGCCCTGACCTCAGCTTGAGCTGCATACTGAACTATTTGCTCTAGCATGTGCTCTTCTTTTGACCGAAGAAAATCGAATGAATTTTCATCCATGATGCCTACAAAGATATAGTCTCATATTAAATCATTTTTCAATGCTCCATATGTTAAGCACCCTGTTACTCTGTGTATTGCCTCCAGAGGATTAGTCTGAGATTTTGGGTTCCCACTCCAGTGACATTTGCCCTGATGCTATCATCTGCCCTGTAGGAAGTTGTGTCTGAAAAAACTCAGCATTCTTATTCTGCTATCTTTGGGCACATGATCCAGTCTGCCACATTGTCAATGTTGTCAAACACATTTTCCATGCATTTCTGCAGCTGTGGTAGCTTCAGCTCAGGAAACAGATGAGTTAGTGGTCACATTCATCAGAGTCTTAAAGTTATCCTAGTTAAAGAATACATTGGATGTAGAATTATTTGTCAGTTCCTTTTTCCTATGTATGGTATCATCCATTTCTGCGTAAATGTCCATGGTTATCTCTGCTGGAATTTCCTTGCTTGCCTTCCACATGCAAGTGAAAGATAAACAGATCATTGGGTCGGATGGCCTCATCTAATTCCACTTCACTCTGAATATTGTATATGGTTGTAGCTTATTTAAACACAGTGTGGTGGAAGCAGTTGTTAATGGGAGCTTCCATGGCTGTCCTTCTCACCTTTTTCATCATGAGCATGAAACTTGGTTGTACTTCCACATCTAAACAAGAATCTAAACAACCTAAGTGATTACCTGCCATTGTACTGGATTTTCCAGTCTTTAGTCACCAAATGTTCCAGTGTCTAGGACCTGGCTATGGTGCTGGGAGACCAGATTGTTGGCTTGTAGGAATTGGTGGCAGCAGTGCTGGGATATACAGGGCAGCTGTCTATAATAATGATAATCTTCCTTTTCTTCCTTTGATACATTTTGTCCACTTTCCTGCTTCATGCATCAAAAATGTAGGAGATCATCCCTAACATAAGAAGAAGTAGCTTTTTGGTGCCACTCACGTCCGTGCAGACCATAGTAGTAAAAGATTCCTTTCTTCTCTTTCCACCATTACATGTTTCATCCTCAATCTGGCAAAAGCAGTCTGGTTTTGATAACATCAAAAATGTCTCTTGGTCATTCACATTCAGGACATGTGACATCCCATAGTCAATATCTTTTATTCTTACCCTCACTGCATGCTGTGCAGGAGGTAATGCCATGCCTTGCCTTGAATTGGTGCAGCTATTCATCGATACAGGTGAATTCCTTGTAGCTCGGTCCATTTTGTCAAAATGCCCTTTTCTGCAGGATTGGATCAGAGATGAGGGACATTATCAGCTCAAGCTGCCTTGAAATACTAACAATTCTATTGTATTTAGCCCCTGGCAAAGTAAACCTACCCAGTCAAACTTATTGTCAATTTAAAACCTCAAATAAATGTAATTTCAGTTCATGAAATTAGCTTAGTCAGCTTTACCAGCTGGAGACTGGGCACTGTAATGAAATGTACGTTTCCTCAGGACTTTTCCAACCAGAAAAATTAACTCATAGTAGAATATATCCACAGGTTTATATTAGCAGAAATATTTTGTTTCAAATTTTACCGATATCAGCATTTATAATCTTAACTTGAGAATTGTAGGAATTTGTCATCTAAATGTTAGCTTGGGAGAATTTAAGTATGAAACTACAACTTTTTTTATACTTGCTTATTAATATTCATTGTAAGAATCTATTCTAATTTACATTATAATGAATATTGTATCACAGAATATCAAAGACAGTTGTTCCAGGACTATTCTACTTCAAAATGATTTACAGTGTTTAGATCCATCTTTTAAGATATGGATAATCAATCACATGAAAACAAAATACCATAGATGCTGGAAATCTGAAATAAAAACAAAAAGTGCTAGAGAATCTCAGCAGGTCTGGCAGCAGCTGTCGAGAGAGAAACAGAGTTAATGTTGCAAGTACAATCACTTCTTCAGAACTGAAGTTGACAAAAAATGACGGGCTTTTTTATGCTGTTGACAAAAGAGGAAGAGGATGAATTGGAACAGACGGTGAGAGTGTCTAGAATGAAAAAACAAAGAGTGCTCATTTGTGAAAAGAATGATTGAGATGAAAAATAAGTGCGAATGGTAGGTGTGAATAGAAGTAGTCAGCTCTCCTGAGAGAAAATCTAACAAGAGACAAACAGAATACAGTGGTGGTGGTGATTTGTGGGTTTTGAGGGGGTGGGAGATGTGATCACGATGGAGGATAGTGTTCATGCTCTTATGTTGTTGAACTTAGTCAATGGTCAGCCCCGAAGACTGTAATATGCCTACAAAGAAAATGAGGTGCTGTTGAGTTGAGTTTCACTGGAATACTGCTGGAAAATGGTAAGCAGCTGGGAAGTTGGAGGTATTCTCATGGACATAGCAGAGAAGAATATTCAAAAAAACTGATTTAAAGGAAAACATACTCTTAATCCTGTACTTCTTCTTTACATTGCCTTGTCTCAACATTTAAGAGGATGTTGAGTGGTAAATACAGCTCTGTTATGTCTTAACTTGGCTGGCTCTGTCATAGGGTCATAGAGCCATACAGCATGGAAACAGACCCTTCAGTCCAAACAGTCCATGCCAAACCTAATCCCAAACTGAACTAGTCTCACCTGCCTGCTCCTGGCCCTTTTCCCTCCAAACCTTTCCTATTCATGTTCGTATTTAAGTGTCTTTTAAACACTAATTGTGCCCGCATCCACCACTTCCTCAGCGAGTTCATTCCACACACGAACCACCCTCTGTGTAAAAACAAAATTGCCCCTCATGACTTTTAAAAATCTCTCTCCTCTCACCTTAAAAAATATGCCCCCTAGTCTTGAAACTCCCCCATCCCAGAGGAACAACACCTACCATTAACCCTAACCATACCTCTCATGCTTTTATAAACCTCTATAAGGTCACCTAAGGTTCTACAGTCAGGTGAAAAAAGTTCCAGCATATCATTTTTCATATGTCTGTATTGCTTTATAATTTGTCTCTGCAGCAGAAAGGGTCAGATTTTCTTTGCTCATTGAATGTCCATAAAAACATTAATCTGATTAATTTTGATTATACAGTTTCATGAATTCTTAGGGTTCAAAATAGTTCTTCCATCTGGTTTCTGTATTAGGTGTTCTGGCTACCATCCGAGGTCTCTCAAAGCTTTTCTCTATTAAAATGTTGGATACAGTGCACTTCATTTAATGCAATTTCTATGAGTTAATGAACACCTTGGTTTTTGTATTAACTTATTCAATTTCTTCACAGAACCACATTAGCAGAATTTTTTGAAAGGTTAAGAAGGTTAAAATTGTCATTCTCTTCTTGGAGAGAATGCGCGCCTGTCGAACCGCTTCCAGGATGTTCACTTTGTGCTTTAGAACTCACTGGTGGAATTTTTGGCTCCTTAGAGATGCTTTACACTTTATGCCACAGTTTTCTATTGACTGGGTAGACTTCACTTTCTCTCCAATCCTCAACATCTTTAGCTTTCTCACAGAGTTAGCCATACTTGTAGGTTGGAACATCTTTCCACACTGAGATCTTTATATCAAAGACGCACACAGCTTTCAAGTTCTTATGTGGTCTAATTCCATTCTGATTGGTTGACACAGTCATATGACATGCTTGCATTTCATTGACTGTCTAGAGTTAATTGTCCTGAACATTGGCTAATTGTGGGCATCATTCTTTGAGGTTACTCCTGTTTTAATGGACTGGCACTATTTTTGTTTGCAGAATCTTTAATTCTAATTTATCCTGGAGTAAGGTTCTCTCATTCTCTTCAGTATTACCCCGTCACTTACACATACATGCTACAGACTAACTCATCTGAACTAAAAACTATCCACTTTGTCCTGTTCTTTTTTTTATCAACCATTTGGTCACGCAGTTTCTGTTAATTGAACTTCAACTTCCTTATCTTTATTTTTTGATTTGTCCTCCTATTTCAACCTGTGACTTTGTGAACTTGTTACCACACAGTCAGGAAAAATCCCAGAATATACTTCCTGTAACGTCTCAGTTGCCTGATTTTCCACTGGCTTTTCAACCACAGTAGGCATCACTCCCATCTGTGATCTAGCTATATCACCCCACCTATCTCTTGAACAGAGAATTTCTCTATTACTTCTACCACCACAACATCACTTTTTACTGGACTCTCCAACCTCAACTTATACAGTGGTAAATTATTCCCTTCTCACTAATGAATTCCACATATTACCACCTTTTCTCGCAATACTCCTTCCAAAGTACATACCTCCTCATCTTTTACGATCAAAGATTGACTTGCTTCTGTACAATTAAAATCTTAATTTCTTTACAGGTGGCTCAGTGGTTAGCACTGCTGCCTCACAGCACAAGGGACCTGGGTTCGATTCCAGCCTTGGGTGTCTGCCTGTGTGGAGTTTGCAGATTTTCCCTGTGTTTCTGTGGGTTTCCTCTGAGTGCTCTGACTTCCTCCCACAGTCCAAAGATGTGCAGGTCAGGTGCCCTTGGCCATGCTAAATTACCCATATTGCCCAGTGATGTTTAGGTTAGGTGCATTAGACATGGGAAATCGGGGGTAGGGGAATAAGTCAGCGTGGGATGCTCTTCAGAGGATGGTGTGGACTTGTTGGACTGATTGGCCTGTTTCCACACTGTAGGGATTCTATGATCTATGACGTTACATGCTCCTCTTGGTACACAGGAGTAAACCTTACCCACATAGGTAAATTCTTTAAAAGATCTTGTATTTCCTTATTAATCAACCCTTGACCAGGCTGTACATTCTTTTGTAGCTGTTTAGCTTCCATTGAGATCTCCCTTACCATTGTAATAAATCCCATCGGCTTATCCTGCTTTCCCACATCCGGCTTTTTCTAAACCACCAACACGGCAACTTCAAGTGGCCTACTTTATTACAGTGAAAACATCTAAGCTTTTTTACTTCTCTTCCCCCTTCATGGCTTTCTTTTTTAACCTGTGGTGAGCTATCTTCAATAAGATCTCCTTTTCCCTTACCACCTGAGGATTTCTCTTTTCTGCAATTTCTATCCCTCAAAGATAGAAATTAATGTCAGAAGACAAACTTTGATTTCTGAACTAATTCGTAATCATCTGCTATTCCTGCTCCTCATCTTGCAATTTTAACTGTCTGCTCTTTCAGGTGAGTACTCACTACTTCAGGAAGTAAATTTTTGAACTTTTTCGAAAATAACCACCTCTCGAAGAGTGTTGTACGTCTGATCTATTTTCAGTGCCCTTATCCACCTGTCAAAATGACCTTTTTTTGATGTTTTCAATTTCAGGTTCCATCCTTAAATTCCTAAAACATTGTTGGAAGGCTTCTGGCACTAGTTCACATGCACTTAAGATGGCTTTTCTCACCTCATCAGGCTCACCAGATACCTGCTCTGATAGTGATGCAAATACCTCACTAGTTCTAACAAACAATTTTGTTTAAATCAACAACGTCACCGGCCTTTTCATTTTTTTTTAAGCCACTTTCTCAAATGAAAGGAAAAGGTATTCTATTTTCTTCCGAACAAACTTGGTAACGCTTCTCAGAAGTCACATGATTTCAGGTTATGGTCCAACAGTCTTATTTGAAATCATAAGCTTTTGTAGCACTGCTCCTTCATCAGGTGAAGTGAGAGAGAAGCACACAGAACACAGAATTTATGGACAGAGAGATCAAAAGAACAGAAAAATGGTGTGACTGCAGGTGATCAAAAGTGTCAGACGGTGTGAGTAAAGTGTCAACAGCTGAATACTAAGTGAAGGAGATGATCTGTAATCCAATTAATTGAGTAGAAAGATAACAACAAAAAAATTAAAATAAGGTGGTGCTGGAGACAAACCAAACAGCTAGAATAACATGCTGAGGGTCTAACAAAAGTAACAAATGATCCAAAACTGTACAAACTAATTTAGGTAGAGAGATCATAACAAGTTATTAAGATAACATTTTAAAACAGGACAGTAAGGAAGATTTTGCAAATATAGAACAGTATGGTGGGGTAACACTTGGACATATTTAAATAGATCCCCATCAGGCCTTTGGCTATGATGGATTTGCTCTTCATCACTGCCCTTATCACCACTCCTACTTTCTACCTTTGACATTTTAAGCTGACTTTGCTCTTTCATTTCCAGCTTCCAAAGTTCAAAGACTGTCTCTTTTTCCCTTTCTTCTGCTTGTGCCCTCCTTTCTTTTTCATTTTCCTCTGCTTTTAAATCATAATTCAAACTGTTTCATTTCTTTTTCTTCTTCTTTTTCCCTTGTCATTGTCTCTAATTCAAGCTGCTTCATTTCCAATTGAATTTCCAATGATTCTGAATGCATTTCTGGCTATTGTAAATGCAGAACTATTGCTGCAATTATTTCCCCTTTCCTCACAGATGCAGGCAACTGCAACTTCCGCTCGCTTACCAATTCTGAAAGTCTTGCCTTGCTCACTTTCTGTAAAAGACCTGAAGTGACTTCTTCCAACTCCAGGAAATTCTTAGCGACAGAAAGAGCAATTATTAAACAAGGCATGCCCTGTTCAAACCAATTGATGCAACATTTAAAAAGAAAAAAAAAAATCAACATTCCCCACTCAGTGTCTTTGACTCCAATAACCTAAACCAAAACTGAAATTAGAGAATTAGAGATTTTGATCTCCACAAGAGCCCCCAGTTCGGTATGGACCACACCAAACCCCTGGTAATATATAAGGAGATAGCCTAGAGTCTAACTTTTATCTTATTTAAAAGCAAGTGTGAGACATAATTTGATTGGTTACACTACTTGGCTTTAAGCAAAACAAACTTTATTCTTACCCCTGGTTAAAATACAAACAAAAGAAAGAAGAATTAGAATAAATTAACTCTATTGGAAAACTTAACAGTATAATAGACTATTTAAGTACTAAACAGCAACTGTTCCATTATTGTCACATCCCATAAACACCCCCTTGCCCCTTGGCAAAGGCAAGTTCAGTAAAATAGATTGCAATTCTGGCAGCAGAGGGATCTCCAGCTTTTTGTTGTAACAGAGAGCGAGAAGGAGAGGAAGAGAGAGAGAGAAAGAAATAGACAAACAGAGATGTAACAGCTTCAACAGCCAACTTCAGAATCCTAAAAACTACTGGAAGCATAACTAAAACACAAGTTCAGTCGGCACCTGATACCACGCATTCAAGCTGTTTCTAATGTTCCAACTTTTAAAAAAAAAGGCCTCACAAGCTGTTTACTTTATTGGCTTGGAAAATTCTGCTCAACACCTCTGTCTCAACATGTCTTCATTAAAAAAAAGGATGAAGTACACCTCTGAAAGCTATAGTACTGTTACAGCAGCCTCAGGAAAAGAGCTGATTATTCTGGACTGAAGTAAGGAGATATTTCTCCACTAAAAAATACTGCGAATCATAAGAATTCTGTACATTAGAGGGGGTGGATACTTTATCGTGGACACACTTGTGGATGAGACAGTTGATATCTCAAGGAATCAAGGGATTTGAGAAAGGAATTTGAGGGTGTAAGAAATTGGAGGTAAGGCTCAGGACAAACCATGATTAGTGCAATTGGCAGAACAATCTAGAGGGACCATTTTATCTACTCCAGCTCCTGTTTCTTACATAACAAAACATATTCCCTGTGTTCTGAAGAAGGGTCTCTGTACAAAATAAACGTTAACTCTGCTTTGTCTCCACAGATGCTATCAGACTTGCTGAATTTTTCCAGCAATTTCTCTTTTTGTTCCTGTTAGTCCTATTCTTTATTTCAGTTCAATGGCCTCTGCTTGAAGTACATATGTGGTAGTTACTACCTCATGGCAAAATCTAGCTTCTCCTGGGGCTTCCGCAGTCAACATTCAGCTACTCTATTCACATACAAGTAATAGCATGTCAGTGAGGGTGACGGCAGAGGGATTTAATGGTATGGGGGGAAGCGTACTTTATTGATTAAATCACCAAACTAAAAGGCTCCAGGTTTCAGTGGATGGAGTTGCCAGGGTTACAGGCAATGTTACAATTTTGAAAATCATCTTTGATCTATTCTTTATCACAATTTCGTAGGAATGGATCCTATCATCATGAATTAGGAAAAAAAATGCAAGCAGAAATAAAAGAATACATGATAGAAAAGAAGCTATTTAATAGCGAGTAACAAATTGTAGTTTAGGCCACCAAAGTCAATTTAAAGTCCATTCATTATTTTCTAGGGTGAAAATTCATGAAATACAGTTTTCGGGTGTGATCGCCCCACAGTTGTTTCTGTTGCAGGAGGCAGCCTACAAACTCAGTGTGGACTCTTTATTTAAATGCTTGCAGTGTTGAGCTGGAGCAAGGTTGGTTGGCTGAGTGATAAGCAGGATGACGAGGAGCTGCTTTGTTTAAAGGAATGACTTGCACTTATAATGTTCTTTTCGTGTTGATTGGACATCTCAAAGTAGCCAATGAAGTACTTCTTGAAGTGTGGTCATTGTTGTAGGAAACATGACAGAGAGCCACAAGCCACAAGCACAGGGCATATCCTTTGTCTCCAAGCAGCCACGCTCTTGTTTTTCTTGGAGATGGAAGGACGGAAGAAATGTCAGACTGCCTCAAAATGAAGGGATTGTGGCTGCTGCCAAGAAAGTGGGCATTCACTAACGTGATATGCTAACAGCTCAGTTGGCTTGACGATAGTAGGAACTGCCGATGCTGGAGTCTGAGATAACAAGGTGTGGAGCTGGATGAACACAGCAGGCCAAGCAGCATCAGAGGAGCAAGAAGGCTGATATTTCAGGTCTGGACCCTTCTTCAGAAAATGAAGACTCTTTTCTGAAGAAGGGTCCAGACTCAAAACGTCAGGTTTCCTGCTCCTCTGATGCTGCCTGGCCTGCTGTGTTCATCCAGCTCTACACCTTGTTATCTCAGATAGCTTGACAGCTGATTTGCAATACAGAGTAATACTGACAGTGTGGTTTCAATTCCTACACTGGCTGAGGTTACCACGAAGGAATCTCCTTCTCAAACCTCTCCCCTCGCATGCTGGTGAATATGAGGAGAGAATGTTAAACCACCACCAGTCATGTCCCTCTCATGAGAGAGCAGCACTGTGGTCTGCTCAGACATTGGTGAAATTACCTTTTATACTAACAGATGGCATTAACTAAGCCTTTGGGCTTCTGAAATCTTTCCCCATCAACAAGGGGATTCTTCCAAAGCTACTTGTATGGACTCAATGGTTTCCTGCACTCCTGGGAGTTGTACTACGGTACAAAACTTCATCCTTCAGAGAGACAATGACATATTCGCCTCCTCTGGCTTGTAATCAATCCCCAGACAATAAGCTGGTTCCAGGACTAGCAGTTACATTCGAAGCTTATGGGGAAATCATTAAGGACTAAGAAATTTTTGAACATAAACAACATGAGCCTGTGGAATTTGCAATCACAGAATGCAGTCAAGACTAAGAAATTTTAAAAATCCTAAAGAACTGCAGATGCTGTAAATCAGAACAAAAACAGAAAGTGTTGGAAAAGCTGAGCAGGCCTGGCAGCATTTGTGGAGGGAAATCAGAGTTAACATTTCGGGTCAAGTGGCCTTTCCTCAGAAATGCTTAAGTCTAAGACATTGTACGATTTCAAGAAGGAGTTAGATATACCGCTTGCGGCTAAAGTGATAAAAGTATATGGGAACAGGCTACTGAGCTGGATGATCAACAATGTTTACATTAAGTGGCGGAGCAGGCTAAAAGGGCTGAGTGGCCTACTCCTGCTTCTATTTTCTATGTTTCTACGAGGTGTTATACATGTCACCAGCTCCCACCTTATCTGGATGTAAAGAAGTGCAATGTCATTCTGGCCTTGTGGTCAATGGGGTAAATGTGGCCATCTTTGCCCTGATACAAGGATCCAGGTTGCCTGGTAGAAGATGGCACAGTTTTCTGATTAATTACTTTTTGAACCCAAATTGCCTCAGATACTACTGCTAAGTAAAAGTTAGGAAGTGTTCTGCGACAATTTGTGGCAGGTGTGTCCTTTGCAGAATTTCCCCTCTTGATATCCTCTCCTCCATTTTACTGTCAAGCTGCAGACATGGATGCAGAGAAATACAGATTTCAGATTGATTGTAGCACTGATGGTGTTCATTTGGTCCATTGTACATACCCTGGCCCTTCAAATAAGCATTACGTAATAAATCTATTTTGTTTATTTTTCTGGGCTTCATCTCTGCCAAAGAGTTTGCTTGGGCATCCTTTCCCACTTGGTAAAAGTATCAGCAATCAGAAGGATTGATGGCAGTGAATCTAGCCAAGACATCTCAGATGGTTCCTGTAGACAAATCTAAAACATGTACCATATTGACAGTGCTAATCTCCTAATGTCTAATGCTAATCTCCTGGCTTTTCCCCATATTCTTGCACACTGTTTCCCCAAATAATTATCCAATGCACTACGAAATGCCTCAATTGAACCTGCCTCCACCACATTTCAAGGCAGTACATTCCAGGCATGAATTACGCAGTGCGAGAAAAAAAAACTTTTTCTTACAACATGCTTACTTCTTCTACCCATCACTTTAAATTTATGCACTCTTGTCCATATTCCTTTTGTAACAGGGTACAACTTCTCCCGATCTACTCTATCCAGCCCACTCATGATTTTAAAACTTTCATGAAGTTCCCTCTCAGTCACTGTCTCTCTAAGGAGAACAATCACAACTTCTTCAATCTATCTTCAGACTGAATTTTCTCATTTCTGGAACCGTTCTTGTAAATTGCTTCTGCACTCTCTTCAACCCATTTACATCTTTCCTATAATATGATACCCACAACAGAATGTAATACTCCAGCTGAGGTCAACAAGTTCAATTTTACCTGCGTGCTCTTCTAATCTTTACCTTCTTTTGAAACAAAATTGGAGGATATTGCATAGTTATTAACTGCTCTCTCCACCTGTCCTATCACCTTCAATGATCTATGCACATATTCATTTAGCTCCCTTCGCTCCTGCAACCCCTTTAGAATTGTACCCCTTATTTTACATTTTCTTTCACTGTTCCTGCTACCAAAGTGCATCACCCCAGACTTCTCTGCATCAAACCTCATCTGTCCAACTATCTACCCACTCCACCATCTTGTCAGTGTGCTTTGGACTTCCACACTGTCCTCCTCACAGTTTATAATTCTGCAAATTTTGGAATTGCCGTTTGTACACTGAGATCTAGATCATTAACATATTTCAGGAAAAGCAAGAGTCCCTACACCGACTCCTGGGGAAATCTACAAACTTTCTACCAGCCTGAAAAGCATCCATTGACCGTTACTCTGTTTCTTATCACTTAGATGATGGTTCTAACATAACCACGGCTTCCATACCTGTTGCGAAGTGGGATCACAAGATCCTCTAGCCTCCCTGATGGTAGACTGCAGGAGTTCAACAACTTCTGTGACGAGTTGCAATTTAATTATCCAAAAATTATTGCTGGCCAGTTTTCTACCCAAAGGCACCAGGTGACTGCTTGTCTCACAGAAGAATCAAATCCATCTCCTGCAAAAGTTACAAGATCACCACATATTTCTACTTTTCATTCCAAATTGCAAAATAAAAAAAACACACGATACATTTTCTGAAACACCAGTCCAAACTTGCACTTTTCCTGATAACATTCCAAAAGAAAAAGTGTAGTTTTCAGACTTTTAAGTCTAGCTTGAGGTCTAATAAAGGAATCTTATGTAATTCAGACATAATGTAACTATCTGTTAAGCATTAGGTAATAAATCTATTTTGTTTATTTTTCTGGGCCTCATCTCTGCCAAAGACTTTGCTTGGGCATCCTTTCCCACTTGGTAAAAGTATCAGCAGTCAGAAGGATTGATGGCAGTGAATCTAGCCAAGATATCTCAGATGGTTCCTGTAGACAAATCTTAACCATGTACCATATTGACAGTGGTATGGCTTTCATCATATATACTTCAACCAAGTATAAAACAACAGCCTAATATACAGGGCCACTATCGTCAAAAGCACAACTGGACCTTACTCTGTGCAACTTGAGCATTACAGTAAGCGCAGTCTCATATTTAAATCATAAAGTTTTGGGTTCAAGTCCTAAGTTTGGATGAGGCCGATAATCAAGATTGACAATGCAGTGCAATAATGAGGGAGTATTGGAAATGCTTTCAAATTAAACCAAGGTCCCACTTACTTGTTCAGGTGGTTGTAAAAGATCCCATGGCACTACAGAGGAGCAGGGAAGCTATCCCCTCATGTTGTAACCAAAATCTATTTATTAATCAACAGTTAAAACAGATTACTCAGTCATTATTACTTTGTTATCAAACAGTAGTCTGTAATTCTGAAACAAACTGAAGCAAAGATTTATGTCTGTGTGCAAAGATCTAATTTTTTAATAGAGTAGTTTCATTAATTTGATCCCATTTTTGGTAGAAACTTTCTGCTCAGATATGAGAAATGTCAATACGAAGGAGCGGACTAATTTTTCATCCTGTGCTAATGTCGACAGAGCACACGAGTCAGGGGAGAGCACAACAGGTGAGGAAGAATGGTTAACAAGGTGTAGAGCTGGATGAACACAGCAGGCCACGCAGCATCAGAGGAGCAGGAAGGCTGACGTTTCGGGCCT